>NC_135169.1:32367680-32695180 GCF_041146795.1 Maylandia zebra
AGATATTTCTTATTTACTTTGATTTAATATATGTGTATATTATATACAGTAAATCCCCATTATTTATTTATTATTGCTTCCGGATTATAATATCCTACCATTTTGTTTTGTAACCCCAGCAACATGCCCAGAGATGTCCATATAGATATACATATACACACATACTGATACAAATATACACACAGTGTGTGAGATTGACCGGTCAGAGCAATGTACTTTGCGAAAACTTTATCTTTGCATAGGTCATTATTTCAGTTCCTTAGTTTGCGCAAGTGTTTCACTTCCATATACATGGATACAAATGGTAAATGGTAAATGGCCTGTATTTGGCCAAAGCGATTTACACATTCAGTCATCCACACATTCACACACAGGTGATGGCAAGTTACATTGTAGCCACAGCCACCTGGGGCGCACTGACAGAGGCGAGGCTGCCGGACACTGGCGCCACTGGGCCCTCTGACCACCACCAGTAGGCAGCGGGTGAAGTGTGTTGCCCAAGGACACAACGACCAAGACTGTCGGAGCCGGGGCTCGAACCGGCAACCTTCCGATTACAAGACGAACTGCCAACTCTTGAGCCACGATCGCCCCGTCGCTCAAACAAGTTACAAGAAATCACATAATGTCACATTTTATTAAAAAAACTAATTTCCCCATTCAAAAGATATAATTTATTTATTTAAATTGTATTAATTAATTAATTAATTAATGTATTTGGGATTGTAGGAGGATTTTAGTTTCAGTCCACTATATCTCTGTAGTCCAATATATTGATGATCTTCATAATTTTCTCAGAAACAATACAAAGAAAGATATTACAATACAGTTGTAAAACCTGCCTGCAAGTCATTGTGTTTTCAGTTTCTCAGATTTGCAGTATTAAAGTAATTAATTGATCGCTGATGACAACACAAAATCTTCTCATACCTGGGATGCACGCCTCGATTTAAGGCCCACATAATATAAGTATAAAACTACCCCTCAGATGTAATTAATATCCTTGATTACCTTGTTTGGCAGCTTGTTGATCCTTTGGCCTTGTTCTTTCTGCCAGATTGAGCGTTTGCAGAACGTTCACCTGTGTCGTGCCTATGAAGCACAGAAGAAGCACATTTCTGATAAGAATGCACACGAGGGAGGAGCAGGGGAGAAACTTCTGTACCACGGGACGACCCAGGACAATTGTTACTCCATAATGAAAACTGGATTCAACAGGCGCTTTGCTGGGCAAAATGGTGAGTGTTTTTATAGTCTACAATTACAGAACATATTAGCATTTATCTCCTAAGGTTTTGAAAAGTACCAAATGCAAACTGTCAGTGCCAACAACTTGCATAACATGTTTTAACCAAAGTCAACACCGGAGTCTTCTTACATTTGCACAAATATTTTCAAAGCACTGAACAAGTAGAACAAGGAGAGTAGAGCTACAATTAAATGTGGAAAGAAAAAAAACATTGTCTTTACACTAACAGGTTTTCTGTTTCAGGGCATAATAAAAGTAACCTGGTCCTTAGCAGTCTAGTCTTAAAATTAAGTAAATAAAACCCCGATTGATAGGGAAACATGATATATTAAGTTTCATTATTCTTTTAATAAAAATTAAGCAAAAGGGGGAACCAGTGTATGAAAACTAAAGTGTCCCCTTAAGAAAACATCTTTATAAAAGCAGGAGTTTTGGCATTCTACTGATCTAGAGCATTCAGGTGTGTGTCAACATAATACCACAATTTTCCTAGGAGTGGACATCCAAGCAAAGTTGCCCCAAGGTCAGGACCTTGCAATGCTCAAAGAAATTGTGAAACACCCGAGAGCTACATCTCAGACTCTACAGGCATCAGTTAGCATGTTAAAATAAAGTTCATCTCTATGCTATGAGATTAGAGACAATCTTGCCTAAAATGATTCATTCAGACCAGAATGGCTTTATCCAAGGGAGGCAGGGGTTTCACAATATACGGAGGGTCATGAATATCATTTATGAGAAAAAAGAGACCAGAGACAATGCGTTAATCTCAATGGATGCGGAAAAAGCCTTTGACAGGATCGGATGGCCATTCTTATTTGAAGTTTTGAAAAAGTTTGGTATTGGAAATATATTTTTTAAATGGATTCAGTTGATATACTCCAACCCTCAAGCAGAGATTTTAACTAATGGTCTTTTTTCCGCACCATTCAGGTTATATCGTGGAACTAGACAAGGGTGCCCCTTGTCACCTCTCTTGTTCACCTTGGCAATTGAGCCTCTTGCAATGGCAATTCGGAATCATAAAAACATATCAGGAATTAAAGTAGGCAATGCTGACCACCGTATTGCCCTATATGCAGATGATGTGATCCTGTTCTGCACTAATTTAAACAAATCAATACCATCCATATTAAGTCTCATTAATACATTTAGTACATTTCCAGGTTATAAAATAAATTTTGATAAATCCGAAATATTATTTTTGAATAAAAATGAACGACAATATCCTCCAATCAATACTCCCTTTCTGCTATCTAAACATGGGTTTACTTATCTGGGTGTGAAATTAACTCACACAATTGAAAATATTCTGGCATCCAATTATAATTCCTTAACGACGTCAGTTACTGCACTTCTAAACAGATGGATGAAACTACCTATATCTTTAATTGGTCGTATTAATATACTAAAAATGTCAATTTTGCCAAAATATCTTTACCTTTTTCAATCAATACCTCTCTCTCCACCAAACTCTTTCTTCTTAGATTTGCAAAAACTATTCCGAAACTTTATTTGGAATAACAGAAGACCAAGACTCAGAATCTCATTATTATACCTCCCTTATGAAAGAGGAGGTTTACAACTTCCAAATTTAAAGTGGTACTTCTGGGCTGCTCAAATCAGAGCGGCAATGTTTTATTTTGTTAATGAGTTAATTCCAGTGTGGGTTTCTATGGAGTCTACAGAAATCAAAATTCCCCCTAACTTATATCTTTACTCAGCCGACAGGAAGACACTAAATAAGCAAACTAAGAACTCCTTTCTAAAAACACTATAATGATCTGGTTTGAAATACATAACTACTTGGGAGAAATGATACAACTGTCTAGGTTTACTCCGATATTTGGAAATAACAACTTTCTTCCTGGTAGGGCGGATGCAGGTTTTAAATTTTGGTTCGATCAAGGTATAAGAAAAGTGTCTGATATATTTAGGAATAATACTCTTATGTCTTTTGAACAACTCAGAAGTACTTTTTCTATTCCTGCCAAACATTTTTTTAAATTTCTTCAATTAAGAAATTTTGTCTTAACCACACAAGGTAACATAAGATAAGATAAGATAAGATAACCTTTATTAGTCCCACACGTGGGAAATTTGTTTTGTCACAGCAGGAAGTGGACAGTGCAAAAGTTATGACGCAAAAATTAGAATACAATAAGAATAAATACAGTACACAGCTGTACAGAATAGAATAAAATAATATACTATATACAGTAGAATAAAATAGAATAAAAATATACAATAAGATAAAAATAGAATACGAATGCTATATACAACTGAGTAAAAATACAACGATGCCAGAAAAGATTATTGCACTTAGTGTTATTGCACATGTGTGGATGTGTGTGTTTGTTCAGTTAAAGTCTTTGTTGTGGAGTCTGACAGCAGTGGGGAGGAAAGACCTGCGAAATCTCTCCGTCCCACACCGTGGGTGCTTAAAAACAGCTTAAAAATCCCCACCTACTCCTCTCTAGAGAACACAGTTATAAAGGATCTAAATGGGAGAGGCCAAGTTTCTCCATTGTACAAATTATTTATGGAAAATTCCAAAGAATCAACACAGTCTATTTTAGAGGCTTGGAGGAATGATTTGCAAATGAACATATCTGATGATGAGTGGTATAAATCATGCTCCTTGGCCCAGAGTCAGACAATTAATGTGCAATCTCGGCTACTTCAATATAAATGGTTAACAAGACAATATATTACTCTGTCAAAAATGCATCATTTTAACTCAAACATCCCAGACACCTGTATTAAGTGTGGAGTGGACAGGGGCACTTTATTTCACTGTATATGGGAGTGTCCACATGTGAAAAATGTTTGGGAAAAGGTAATAAATCTGTTGAGTCAAATTATTGGTGATGTGATTCCACTTCATCCTAAAATATATATTTTAAATATATACCCAAATAATTTTGTACCTGCTGCAAACAATAGAGCTCTGTTAATGATTGGACTTTTGGAAGCCAAGCGCTGTATTGCTATGTGTTGGAAAAATCAAAAAATATGTGGACTATCTCAATGGCTTAATGGACTGACATCTATACTATCTATGGAGAAAATAACTTATACATTAAGGAATAAACTGGACAAGTTTTGGGCGATATGGTCTAAATTCTACGACTTTCTGGAGAGCTGCAAAGTATACACTGTGGACTTAACAGCCTGAAACTCTAACTTGATTTGTATATCTGTCCTTCCCTTTTGTTATGGTTTTCTTTGTTTTTGTTTCTATTATTATGTTGTTTCTGTTTCTGTTGTTGTTGTGGTTTTGTTTTTATTTATTTATTTTATTTTATTTTTACTTTATTATTTTTTTATTTAATTTTATTATTATTTTTTTGCTCACGGTGCATCATGTAAAACCGGTTAAAACCAATAAATAAATGTTTAAAAAAAAAAGTTCATCTCTGTACAGCTAGAAAACAACTGAAAGAGTATGGCTTGTTTGGAAGGGTTGTATTTTTTAGTGCAGATACAAGACTAGTGCACCTTACAGTCATTCAGTTGACCATGAACGCCTCTGTTCTAGAGAGTCTAATGGGAGGCTATCTGTCTGACAGCTAAAGCATATCCAAACTGGATCATGCAGCAGGATAATGATCCCAAGCACAGCAAATCTACAACAGAATGGCTGAAGAAAAAGTGCTGCAATGGCCCAGTGTCCTTACTCAAATGCTGTGGTGGGACCTTGGGAGAGCTGTTCATAAATAAATTCCTGCAAACCTCAATGACCTGAAACAACGCAGTAAAGAAGAAGGGGGCTGAAATTTCTCCATAACAATGTGCAAGACTGATAAAATCACACAAGAAATGATTACTTGAAACTATTACTACTTAAGATGGTTTAATTATTAAGGTATTGAGTCGTAGGGTCTTAGTTTTTCATACACTGCTTCTGCATTTTGGTTTAGTTTATTTTAAACAAAATTTACTATCCTGTATGAGACTTAACAGATTTTTTACCTTATGAAGTGGTACGTGAGAAAAAACACTTTGTATTAATAGTTTTTTTACTCCATCAGTCCATCGATGCGTTATCCAAAGCGTTGGTTGGCATGAGCAACCAACTTTGTGAACACCATAACACAAAAATGAGGCGACATAAGATTTTCAAATCGATATCATAGGTGTCTCTATTAAAAATCTTGTATGAGTTCAAATCTCAGTGGCCTTGAAGTCAGCACCCCTGTTTCAGTCTTTTTAAAGATGACATTCAGAGTTTTTTCCCAATTTGCATTCAGTGAATTTTCATAATAGTAGTAAGCCTTTCACTGGTTCTGACTACCAGGAAAGAAAATGTTGTCCAACCAAATTGTTTTTAATCCCCCAATGTTTGTAAGGTAATCAGAAGACTGAAATAATGTTTTGGGGAAAAAAAGTTTTTATTTTTAAGATATCACATGCCCATTGTAGAGGACATTGGAAGGCCAAACAGGTAAAACTGAACTTTGATGGCAAACAGTTGCTCCCCCCGACCCAAAAAAAGGGGTAAACCTAAGAACAAGTTTAACATCCACAGACCAGCATCACTTTTGATTAGTTCTGTTGTGCTTATTTGGAATGATGCTTTAAAAAGCAATTCCCCTTATTGGAATCACAGAGAAATACCTTGCACTTTGTGCACATCACTTATGTTTTGCTCTTGCAGTTGGATCTGCGACATCTTGATGCATCTGTTTCATGTCCACCATCTCTGGAAGATGGATAGCAACATAGCGTCTCAGAGCTTCATTTGGCTGTGGTTTCCACTTTTGTTTTGGGGGAGTAGAGTCATCTTCACTGTCACTTGCGCTTCCTGCTTGAGCCCAAGTAATCAACTCTTCACCAAGGAGCAGCTTGAAGTCGAGGAACTTCAGTGGTTTCTTCCTCCGCAACTGCAAGTCACTTCTATACTGAAGCCACGAGTTGTTTATTTCCAGATTAAAAAAGTGTAGAACTGCACATACTGTCCGAGTGCAAGAGGCCATCCTGTAGAAACTCAACATTCGGTCAACAAGGTCACACTACCCATGTTGATAGTGTACTCAGAAACTGCCAGTGGCTTTGGCACCTGGACAAACTTTTTGTCTTTCTTGGATCATCTTGTGCATGTGTCCTGAGGTTCAATACCATAGGCAGAGGATGCCTCATGAGGGTTCCAGTTCCAGCCAGCCCTTTCATCTTTAGGGTTTCAAGGACGTTAATAGTTGTAAAGAACCTGTCAAAGAACAGGTGGGCTTCTTGGGGAACAGACTGCCAAATGAAGAACAGTTTGCTCTCCAATGCCTATTCCTCCTGTATCTTCAAAGGTAGTCTTGCCTTGGTAGACCACAAACTCTAGTTGGTGCGGCTAAGACAAACACCTTCAATCCAGTTGGGCATGACTTGCCTGGTACATACAGGCACACTGGCGCAATTGTTAAACAAAATTTGGCATTGTTTTAAAATTGTCAGATATGCGGATGTAGAACCCACACACAGGACTCTTTGAATGAAGACAGTGCGTTCATTTACAGTGAGGTGAGTGACAAAATGCAGAATATTTTCTTCTGGCGATTATTGTCTCCATTTCCTCTGTTCCCAAAACCTGCGCGTCAGCTCGATCCACCTGTTTCCGTGATTCTGCAGGAAACACTACAAAAGCTGTTGTTCATGACGGGGAAACCACTCTCCAGACCCGGACTTGCAAGTAGACCAGAACACATCACACACACACATGCACACACACAGATGAGGAAACGGGGAACTTGAAGACACATCACATGGCAAGACACCCAGTGAGGACAGTGGGCCATGACAAAAATACAAACTCAAGATGTACTTTGAATTCCTGCTCCAGAGTGGACACCGACTGGACTGTTCAGCTTGATCTGACTCCTCAATATCTGCTTGCCCTGCCTGAATTTCATCCTCAGAGCTCCCTGAATCATCTTCCTCTGCTTCTTGCTCAAACAATGCATCTTGATCTTCTTCATCAGACAACTCAAGATTTGAGTTTCCCTCAACAATGTGCAATAAAATTCCATATGCTTCTGGTCATTTAAAAAAACAGAAGAAAATGGAGGAAATAACTACAAATGTCCACTACAGAGAACATTTCTTTAAACCAGGGGTCGGCAACCCTAGGCACGCGTGCCACAGTTGGCACGCGAAGGAATAAATGATGTCACGACCATAACTAGACTGGCCATCGGGCATACCGGGCATTTGCTCGGTGGCCCGATGACAGTATAAACAATGAAAGGTAGTGGATTGGCCAGATGCTGGCTGGTGTGTAAAAATAACTCAGTTGTTTGGTGGTGGCATCGTGGAGCTTCCACAGATTCAGTAACATTAACAAGTGGTGGAGGCCAGATGAGGGAGAGGGGAGGCAGGAGGAGGAGAGACCCGAGGCGGTGAACTGAACTTCAGGTAAGAAGTTATGACCTGCAGTCTATCTGGGTCAGATATAAACCAAGTTTAGGTGGAGTTTATTTTCGTTGTGCTGACTTTTTACAGTCAGTTACAATAACTCGTACTGCGTACTAGCTAGCATGATGGATTTTATATACTTCTGGGTGGGTGCTATGATGTTACTGATAGTGAACTTTATTTTATTCATAAGGTTAGTTAGTAGAGTTGCCAACTGTGTCGTAAAAAACAGAATCGTCCCGTATTGAGAGAAATTATTACGCGTTTCGTGTTGAGCTGAGAAGGGACGCAGTTTGTCCCGGACTTCATCTAGGATGAAAAAGACACAAAGGTGGATTTATTCTGTCGTTACGCTGCACAGCTGCCTCTTCTTCTCTCATTCTCTCCCCTCTCTCTCCTGTTTCTACTTTAATCGTGAAACTGATCAATGATCAGCTGATCGGCTTTACTCTCTTGTTTGTTTATCGCCCACTTTGCGCCAGAAAGAGGAAACCAGCGGATGTCGCACTAAACAACAGCAGCACGTTTAACCTTGATCAGCTGTTGTTAGGATTTATTTAATATTAATTTCTAATATCAGCTGATGTTTGCTGGAGCCACAGCTGTAAAAGCTGCTGATCATGATATCGGTTTGTATATCTGGTGAGAGGGAAACATCAACAGCTGAACAGGTGATGGAGAAACAGGTTTATCAGGATCTAGCAAAGTTTTGCCAGGGGGGCCAGGTAGAGCATTAACAGGGAAAGGGGGCACAAAGAAATACTTTTCTTTCTTATTCTCATTTAAAATGTCTGACTGTTATTAAATAATTATCTGAATCTTACAACCAAATCAGATTTTCTCTCACATAAGTGTCCTCAGGTAGCTGTCTGAATGCTGGACACTCGGAGACCTGTGTCTTTGAGTGGGAGACCAGAGATCACATTAACATGTGTGTCTCTGTATTAACAAACATGCCATATTGGCTTAGTTTATTTTTCTTATCATTGTTGTGAGGAGACCATAAATAGCATTTGTATTTTCTGTTGTACAGTCCATTTGCTGTTATGGAGTTCTTGTTATGGATGAAAAGTCTTTTTTCTTTTGTCTTTTTTTGTTTCAAAATAGCTGATAACTATTCACTGATAGCTGCCAACATCTGCAAACAAATAGAAATCTATAAAGTGGTTCTGTATTGTGTGTAACTGTTCATATAGAGCGTTATTAAATTTATTGATAATGCAATCATATGGCACGCTGACTTCTGAGGAAATTTTAAATGGCACTCGCCATCAGAAAGGTTGCCTACCCCTGCTTTAAACACTTCAATACTATCCTTAATTAAAGTAAAATTAGCATACTATGCTTTAATGTGTTATTATTAAGGGACTTATCTAAAATATGTTAACAACATTTATAGTCAAAAATTGCTCCACCACAACCACCCACACATGCAGGACCTTGGAGTAGGGGTATGTCACCAGGGTGCAGAGGAGGCTACCCCCCCTCTGTCCCCTTCTGGCTGCCTCTGCCTCAATTTTATCCCACAACTTAGACATTCACATTACTCACACTCTCATTACACATACATATAGGATCTTGGGGGTGGGCACGATACACGGAGTCCAAATTACCATCAGGGTGTACACCTCACCCCTGGCGTCGTTGCCCACCTCTCAATTTTAAATACACGTAGACATTGAGGGCTAGCAGGAGGGACTATGCGCTTACCTGCTGCTCTCTGGCAGGTAGCTCCATGCCCTCCTGGGTTTTAATTGCACCTTAGAACACACATGCATCAACACTACAATGAGCGGGTGGAGGGAGGTTTGGAGTCTTCTCTCACCCCCATTCTCTGCGGCCTGCTGGAGCGGGGGGGCTAGGAGGAGGAGTTGGCCGTCCGACTGCGGTCTGGAGTGTGGGGCCTCCCTGCTGCTACGGAGTCGGGGCGGTCTGCCTCCCCCCACCGCAGGGAAAAGGGTAACACCACCTGGGTCTGGGTGCAATTCCCCCCTCCAGGGGCAAGGGTACCTAGACCCGGTTCGTAGAGTACGCTTGGGGAGTGTGATCGTGTGTACAACGTCTCTTTATGTCTGTCTCCACGTTGGTTGAGTGTGGAGTAAGTGCATATGAGAGCATGAGGGTGGGAATGGATGTTTGTATATGTGTGTGCCTGTATGTCTGTGTCTATATGTCAGGTTGGGTATCAGACGCCACCTCTCTGGGGACATCTCAGGCCCTCCAAGGTTTGGAGGCCTATCTCCACCCACCACCACTTCCCCTGCCAGTGGCGGACTCCCTCAGGTGTCGGTGCGTTGGTGGTTCTTTGTGTCTGGGGGTGGGCGTCCGGGTACACACCGGCTCACTCCTTGGCGGCCGCTTATCGGGGCCTGGAGCCTGGGGCTCGCTCGGGCCACTTCGGAGGTGGGGTGCCCCCGGCCTCTCGGCCTGGGGCTCGGTCACTCAGGCACAGCTGGCTGCCGGCGGAGCTCACGGGCGCGTTACTGCAACTCCCCCTGGCTTCTCCTCCGCGGCTGCTGAGTGAGCCCTCATCTGGGACTCTCCTCAGCTCTTACTGGGACAGTGGCGCGGCTGCCCCTCTGTTGGTCTTCCTTGGTCTCTTGTGTTCTGGGGGCCTCTGGATGTCTGGAGTTTTGATCTCCTCCATACCTGCTTCATACCCTGGAGGACGGGGCTGTGGCCCCCCCCCCCCACACTCCCTAGCAGATCGTTACATGGAGAAACCTTTGGAATGCAAGCATGCTGATCCACACAGGTGTGCACACAGGTGTACACACGGGTGTTCACAGACGCGGACTACAGCTTTCTTGGCTGCTGCCTCAAAGCACATTGTGCGCTGTCTGTCTTGCGTGCTGCACAATATCGTTTATTATTTAGTATCTACTGATATCAACTGCTAGCTAGTTTATTGGGATGGTGCCGTTTTTTTTATTATGTTGCTCTTTGTTGTTTGCTTTCTCCTCTGTTTTTTTTCTCCATACAGGTGACCCAGGTGTTTTGTTTTTTTTGTTTGTTTGTTTGTTTTCATTCTTTCTCCCCCCTTTCTCACCATCTCTTCTCCCCTTTGGTTTTCTTTCTCTCCCTCTCTTTCTTTCATTCTTTCTCCCTGTCCTATCCCCCAGTCATGTCTGTCCCGTTTGTACCAACTGAAAATAAAATAAATTCATAATTATAATAAAGGTCAATCAAATGGACCAATATGGCAAGGCCATGATGATCCACTTGGTAAAATAAATCCGCTCCAAACAGGACACAAAAAAATAAAAAAATAAATTAAAAAAATTGCTCAATAAAATGTTTTATGCACTTACTTTTTTTTCTTCCCATAAAATGTGCTTGTAGTAATGGCCGTCATGTTCCTTGATGAAAAAACTAAAGTTCCCAAAGCCTCACCTCTTCACATTTGGTATCATTGGAAAGCCCTAAATGTGCTCTGTAGATACCAAAAGGAGGTAATTCTGTAGTATGTAGTGGAGATATTCAGGTTTAGAAATGTCCTCTACAGAGGACAAATTTGTATTGCTGATGGTCAGGGGGATATGGATGTAAGTACAACTGTATGGAATTTTTGGGCCAGAGCACAATTTGATAAGAGAAGTGTTAAAGGATGTTCCACGCTTCAGAAAACTGACTCTTAAGGTGCATAGATTTAAGTGTTAATTACAGTATTTGTTACTAGTTACCAATGAGGAGAGTTAATGTGTTTAATGAAACCTTTGACAAGTAACAGGCAGTCAACTATAACCACTGTTTGGTCCTGCATACTGTCATGACAATGCAGGTAAGAATACACTGTGATTACGCGCACATAAGAATGAATAAATTATTTTCATGTCTGGTGACATTGGTGTTTGAAGGATGACATGGAAGGCAGGGATTTGTTTTTTGTGTTTTTTCTTTTTACACTGTTAAGCATTTGTAGCTTTAGCGACACATGAAACCTGGGGGCTTAAGTGTCGGTGGGGTTTTAAGTGATTGTGAAGATGTTTTCAGGTCTAGTACAATAACAGCACTTGATTCCTTATCAGGTTGAAAGATGTTTTTGTGTTCCTGTCAATTAACAGTGTAGTTAAAACACATGGTGAAAGATATGAAAGTAACAGTATGAACTAGTAATTCTCTGTTCTACAGCTTGTACTTCCAGGGTATTTGTGACACCTAAAGAATCTACTGCCAGGAGGCTGAGGGGTATCATGTAATTAATGTTGCAAGTCACTACAGTGTAAATAGGATCACCTATTGCTAATTTTGTTTTTTTCTTTTCACACTCAGCAACTTCATATGGTCGCGGGACCTACTTTGCTGTAAAAGCCAACTACTCAGCCCACCCCACCTACTCCAAGCCAGCTGCTGATGGTTCTCAGTTAATGTTCGTCGCCCGAGTCCTCACAGGCGTCTACACTCTAGGCCAAAAGGATATGATGGTGCCTCCACCTCGAAACCCCCAGCAGCCTCACGACCGTTACGACAGCGTGGTAGACAGAATGTATAAACCCAGCATGTATGTTGTGTTTCATGACAACCAAGCGTACCCTGACTACCTCATCACATTCAAGGGAGAGTAAAGGAAAAGTGTTTTCCACTGTTTACAAAGGAAGGTGTCTTAAAAAACCCCAAATAATAATATAAAACTTATATATGTACATTTGAAACTACAGACAATTATATTTAATGAAATGAAATTAAGTATTGAATTATATCTGATTTTAAACTCATGGAGTAAGTCCGTTCCTTAGTACTTCCCAGTTTAGTTTCATGTTATTTTGTATCGTTGTCATCTTTTGTCAGCAATAAAGCTGTATTTTGAGTTCAGTCCTGTTTTCCCGTGAGTTGGCGTTTGGGTCCTATTTCCTGCCTGCCACACAGCCAGTTCATGACAGAATTAGCTAAACAGTAGCTGCTTCTGATTGAATGAAATGAAAAGTCCTGAGAACCAGCCTTTTATGGCCTCATTTATGGCCTCTGTAATGGACATTTGTTTTTAGTCAATATCTTTTGACCTCTTTGAGCTACCCTATTAAGTCCTGATGTACTAAATAGAGGACATCCTGGGCTTTCCATTGATATCTCATGTGTTTGGATTGTCTCTATTACTTCTAAAGAGGAAGAAAATCACCAAAAAAGGTCAATGGGAAGAGTCTCTTATTCTCGGTTCTCAGATGGATATGTATATAAACACTGGAAACATATTACAAGATTATGCAGTTTTAAATCTTTTATATAGTTGACATTTGCATCATATATCTTCACTTTGTAAAGTATAAAGCACTTAGAATCACATATAATTAATCTGAGAACTTGTCACAATACCATAATAAAGATTTATTGAATGATAGTCTGGTCCATGCTTAAAAAAGGGGAAAAATTAGAGTAGGTGGGTGATCAACATTCAAAAGGAAACTGTGAATTTTTAATTGAATACTTGTAACCAGAGATGGGCAGTAACGCGTTATACGTAATGTGTTACAGTGGTCCCTTTTTTGTCGCAGGAGTTCTAAAAATAATCTGCGATAGGTGAAATCCACAAAGTAGCAAACTTTATTTTTTACAATTATTATAGATGTTTTAAGGCTGTAAAACCTCTCACTACACACTTTATACACTTTTCTCAGACAGGCATGGACATTTTCACACTTCTCTTGTTTAAACACTCTCAAAGTTCAAACCTTAATAGAAAAATAACAAAGATCAGACCCTGTTTTCAGGTCCAGAACATGGGAATAAAGCATTAATGAATCAATGGTACAGAAGTAGAGGAAGCAAGAAGAATGAGTCGAGTAAAGTTTGACTCTTCTGACTGTTTTGTTTCGCTTAATGCGTCGTATAATGCAGTCTACCTTATGGTCCGAAAAATACGGTTACTTCTACCTTCCTTCAGCATGTCCAGAAGCAAGGGCGTAGATTTGGCATGGACGGAAGGAACATGTCCCCATTAATATCCAGCGATTATTGAATTGTCCCCACCAATAATTTGATCTCTTCAAGTAAAGAAAAACAAACCCGATAGAAAGAAAAAAAAAACGATCTGTCAACGTCTCATTCACCCAGCGGTGCAGAAAGAGTTCTCTACTGGAGTCCTACTTCATGTGACAAATCTGGCCAGTGTGATTGGCTGTGCCTTTCAGGGAGTTATGTTTAGTTTTAGCAGCAGTACCTGCTGCTAAAACCTGCAATGAAGAGAGGAGGATGGCAAAAAGGAAGAACCTGGATATAAGAAAGTATTTTTCAAAGAAATCTGTAAGTCACTTAAAGCCAAGTTAACACATAAAATGTGTCCGTCATAATAACGTTACAGGCTATACTAAGCTTTGGCCCACATCAGTCTAAAATTGTATGTAACCATGAATAGCGTGTTTTGGAAACTAACTGCACAGCAGGCAGCACTATTAGTTATCTCAGTCTCCCAGAGCATTTCTAATTTTGATTGAAACTGTCAGAGAAAACGGCAGCGTCGAGTAAGCCAGGATATTAGATATTAGATACAGAGGCTGTTAGAATTATATGTCTAACGTTAAAATGTCGGTGACACAATAATTTCATCCTAATGGTACTGACATATTCATAGGGTTAATTTTTGAGACAAAATATCATGAGGTAGTCATGATTTTGCAAATATCCACCTTGTAGTGCAGTTTGCACAAATTGTTTTAAAAATGCACTCACGCTACAAACATTACTGATGAGTCAAGATCTGCACAAATTGACAGCACTGAAGCAGCTCCACATTTTATTCTTATTGTCATGTATGTCCTATTTGTCAGGTGACAGAAGAACCAACACAAAGCTCAGAGAGCAATGGTGATACAAGATTACAGGTGAAGTTGGATGATGACTTGTTGGTTCATGACTATTTGAAGCACATGTGTGACTGCATGTATTTGGAATGTCTCACTGTTATTTATCAGGTGACAGAGGCAGCTCTGCCATGTTGTAGCTCAGACAGAGGCGAGGTCACAGGTGACTGACTGATGATTTGGTGCTATAGTTTAAATAGTATTTATTATCATGACAGTTGTTAGGCTGCTGATGTAAACTGATTCATTAGTGTACATTTGACAGAGAATCTGAATTGACATGTCTCACTTTTTATATGGCACGAATCAATGTGTTATTTTATCAGGTGGCAATATGTCCTAGTGCAGTTAGAGAGGAAGAGCCAGGGCCAAAGCTGAGGCACATCAAGCACAGAATAATATTCATCTTAGATGAGTAGTTTTATGTACAAAAACCACCAGGTCATTCAGTGTTCCCTTAGTGCTAATGTATAAGAGATGTTGGTGTACTATAACTGAAGTAATGTTGTTAAGTCCTTAAAGTCATATTCTTTTATTGTCATGACTGTATTTGAAGCTATTTTTATTTTTGTATGATACCTGATTTATATGGATTATGGCTGAAGTAAACTAAAGTCTAAAATACTTAGTCAGTCATTTGTTTAATAGTAATTTAACATTATGTAATTTACATATAAAACTATGAATTGTAATTTTAAATGGTTTAAAAGCATGTAGAATAGCATATGTATATGTAGCATATGAGGAATATGATTAGGTTTGAGACTTTTTCAGAGATTTATAGCGGGACCTGGGTGGTCCGTCGGAATGCCATTCACTCACTTGATGGATAAAGTGAGACATAGAGTAAGAAACTGGGCTAACAGAGAGACAGACTGACATGGGGACAGGAAGTGAGTGAGAGGCAGGTGGAAGGGTTTGATTAGAGTGTGACGTGAGAAGGGACTGCCTTGACACAGGGACAGATAGTGAATTGACTCCAACTGGAGGGCGGGGGGTGATACTGCAGGTCACCACCTGACATGTAGAGGTAATCCACACATGGGCCAGCACCGGACCACCATTGTGTCTCCAACTGGCTTTGTGCTGGCCCATGTGTGGGCCACCTCTGGTAAACCTGATCTGAGCCACCAAAGGGCCGTCATTCTTTGCGGTATATGGGCCATGTGTAAGCACATTGTGTGGGCCATATCCAGGCCATACCAATTTTGCTATGTGGGTTGTAGTTTGTTTTTCTTTTTAAATTATTGTCACACTGTTAAAATATTGTCTATAAGCTGATATATTTTTGTTAGCTGTGGGGTTCAGGACCAGTTAAGTTTCACTGTTTATTCTTGTGTCCTGTGTGCAGTGGGGTCTGGTAGTTTCAACACTGACATACTTTGTAGAGTTATATTAAGATGTGACAAGTTGAATGAACTGCTCTATACCCTAGAACATACCCCAAAGCAAACCTTTACACTACACACACACATACACTAACGTCAGCATTCCCAACTTCAAGGTCCTCCCCACGGCTCTGCACATGACCCTAATGGAAAATTGCAAAGCAAACATAAATAAGTTCAGGATTTGGTGGGCTCCCAGTCAGCTTTCCTAGTGTGTGGTGACTTCACTGGCCCACTTCTGGACCTAGCAGCCTAAGACAGGGATTTTTGCATGTTTATAACTGTGGTTTATAGCTAATAGCTATTATATATAATAGCTATTAGCTATAAACCACAGTTTGTTTTAGCTATAGCTAAAACAAACAAACAAACAAACATTGGACTGATTCAGCAGACTTCAGATCTCTTGTTAAAACCTTATATATTGTGAGGTTGAAATTGTTAAATATTGTCATTGTGTTATTAAGTTTGTAAGAATGATCAAAGACATTCTTCTGTTTCTGTTGACCTCCCCAGCCTGTATTTTATTATAGGCACATCCTATGTGAAGGTTCTGTTTTCTTGTTTAGTAAGCTTCCTGCTTTTATGACCCTTTTGTGGGCAGGAGGTCACACAAACGCACCCCCAAACACACACACTCACATGCATACACACACACACACACACACACACACACACACACACAGATGGTCACACATACATGCATACACACACACACACACACACACACACAGACACACACACACACACACATAGACACACGTGCTTACACGTGCACACATATACACACATAGTACCTTGTCTTTTAGAACCATAGGGGGGGTTTACAGTGGGTGGTGCTTGTGTGTACTGTAACTGTTTCCAATAAAAGGCGGCAAGCAGAAGCTGGTTCTTCGAAGTGGTCTGACCGAGGGCAGGAGGGCTGCTCTAAGGTCCTTCTCTTGCGTCTTGCTTCCTTGTCGTGGGAATAAGTCTCTAAACCAGCAGGGCCTGTGGAAGCGTAGACCCAACATATATAACTGTGACTGCTCACCGAAGAGCATATTTTTATGAAAATCTTCTTCATGAGGTAAAAATTCATCATAATAATATAATAATAATAAACTTTATTTATAAAGCACACTTAAAAACCAAGGGTATGCCAAGGTGCTTAACAAGTAAAATAGAGTATAGGAGCCAAAAAGAAGTCCAGCTGTCATATCCTGTATTCGTGAATCCCTCCCCAATCTGGTCAGCGATTTGCTGATGGTAAATATGTCTATTGCTGCACAAAATGAGCATTAGCAAACTTAAGCAAACAATTAACCATTAGCACTAAACACAACAGCTGAAACTGGGCTATGCTATACATTAATGAAGCAGCTCAGCCATGGAAACCCATGCCATGACGCTCCCAGTGCACAGTTTTTGTGCTGATATTAACCTCAGTTGGGGGTTTGGAGCCCTGCAGTTAATAGCTTTCAGGCACTATCAGCATCTGTACTCGGCAGCCCCACTCTGTAGGTATACATGTTCTCACACTTTGTGGCTGAGGTGCTGTGGTTCCTAAATGTTTCCACTTTGAAAAAAAAACACCTCTTTGAGGTGATAGTGGAATTTGTACAAGTAAAGAAATGTCACAAACGAACCTGTTGGCATGGTGACATCCTGTCACAGCACCATGCTCACTTCAGTGGCCTCTTTAGAGCGACCCAAGAACTATTTCTTTCACAAATGTTTATAAAGACAGACTGCACAGCTAGGCGTTTGATTTGTACACCTGTGGCAATGAGACTGAAAACGCCAGAATTTAAAGATTACGAGGTGCGGCCCAATTAAAGTGAATGTAAGAAAAACAGACAAAACATAAAGTTCATGGTATTTCGTGTATAAAACCAGTCACTGCCAGTTCCACAGTCAGCAAAATGCTTTGAAGTTTCAGTCTAGTGTTACGGGTCCCAAGGATGAAGACCACGATGACAAATATGTTACCTGTAAAAGCAGGTGAAGAGCGGAGTAAGGAAGACACGATGCGTCTCTGCTTTCCTCCAGAACGTGTCTCAGTCTGATTTATTTCACACAAATAAATGCTATAAAACACTAAACATGAGCTTTCAGAATCAGAATCAGAATCAGAATGGGTTTATTGCCAGATGTTGAGGTTTACAACATTAGGAAATTTCAATATACTGTTCAGCTGGTTCCTCATTTACATCAATTACATTTACTTATTTCACAACATCAGTGAAATATACTCTTTTAACTGGTTCAGTTTCTCCAGTTCACACTTCTTTCCATAACAACTACATTCTTTTATCATATCCATAAACACATCACATTGTCTTCTGCAGTGTCTTACTGGCTAAACAGTTATATTCAATAACAGCATTGGTAAATACATTACATTTGTTCCCTCCAGTAATTTACTGGCAAAATCACTATTTAGTGCATCATGAAACACAGCTTGTTTAATTAACCCGTGAATGCCTCTGTTAGCTACACAGAGTTGCTCAGAGTGCTTGTGTTACACTAGCTAATCTACTCAGTCACTTTCCACATAACTATTAACATTCACATCTCACAGAACTGATTTGATTGGAGCATTACAACACGTTTGCACAGAGCATAGGAGCGCACTGACTCTGCTTCACGAGCGCTCCACCTAACGAGCGGGCTCGCGGTGCGGTCGCGCGGGACACTCCTCTGGTTTTCTCCCGCGTTTACATGTAATTAACTCGGGCGGACCGCCTTAACTCTCTCATTCACATTAACGTGGGTAACCATGGTAACAATAAACAACATTTTCGGTGCGAGCACCATTTACCGACCTGTAAAAGCAGGTGAAGAGCGGAGTAAGGAAGACACGATGCGTCTCTGCTTTCCTCCAGAACGTGTCTGAGGAAGCAGCGGAAGGTGGGCTCCACTTACTGCACCCCGAAACCCCGGAGCAAGCACCAAAGTTCCGCCCTCACTGCTTTCTAACATAAAATGAATCCCTATTACATGGACTTTCTATCCTCTTAAAGAACTGAAAATAAATACATATAGCAATGAAAAATGTCCCGTTACATGAGTGTTTTACACAAAATAACATTAATGTGGTCATTCCCTCACAGGGGTGCCACACTAGCTTTAATTTGGACTAGTTTCAGCTCGCTCTACAAAAGGGAAGGTTATTTGGTTTTGCACTTCCTTTATAAAGAGGAAATGCAAAACCAAACCTTCTATATTACGACACGAGTCAGGACAGCCGTGAGTCCATCATAAAAAACTGATTCAATAGGAGCTTTTCTGGGAAACATGGTAATGTTAAAATACATTAAGAATCGATGTAACTGATGTAACAGAGTGAGATGAAAATAGAAGAGGCAGATTTTCCCAGCCCTTGTAGGCGGGGCTGCTGAAGCACCTTTGAATGGGAAGGACATATTTAAAGAGGCACAGATCACTGTTCATGTCGAGACAGTTCAACATATAATTTATGTCAGGTCTCTGGTCTTTCTGTCAATTTACACGTAAAATATGAGCATTTCAACAATGTTATTCAAACCATATGTTGAAAAAAACATGTCATTATTTGTTCATGCATAATAAACTAAGCTTACTTCAATTGAACTCTAAAGTTTGGGGTCTGAGCTTTAGATATTTGTAGATTACTACTTGAAACTACATGTGAGAATGTGGAAGAACACTGTGGAAGACCAAGACAAAATCTATAAGTGTAAACAGGCATTCATGTGAAAATGAAAACACTTGATGACTTATAAGTAAATGCAGAGTTTAATAATGAAGTGAATGATGTGTAATTTCCTCAGCAGTGAATATTATGGCATTTTGAGTTTGTTTAGTAGCTGTGGCTTTATGAAAATTTCAGTGTTTTAAAAATGTATTAAATCAGTGATGCTTTTTTGCCCTGTGAATTTTAACATATACTGTTTTAGCTCTTAAAATAAACTATTTGAGAAAGAATAATCAAAGATACAGGTACAAAAACTGACTGATTTCCAGATTTTAGATTCATTCCTCTGACACTCAGGGCCGTGTGTGTCTGAACATCCTGAACATTTATTTATTTATTAAAGAATACACACATAACACCTACATAAATGCATTTTATCAGTACATCAGTACAAGCAATAATTGTGCTTTACTTCTTAAAACGGTTTGATAGTTTCTATAAACATTTTAAATAACATCTTTTCATTCACTGTATTAACAAATTAACATTTTAGAACTGGCTCTATTGCTATTATGTTTTTTTTTCTTTCACTCTGAAAGCCACTTCATGAATTAAACCGAAATGTCACATGAAGCAAAACATGAATAAAAACACCTTAAATGTAATTATTATTACGTTTCACTGCACTGACACAGTTTTGGGTCTATAATGACACCTAGTGGGTCGGTGTGGTAATATTACAGGATATAAGGAAGGTTTTACACGAAGGGATTCGTGTATGTTCAGGGTGTGCCCCGCCTCTACAGACCTATGGTAGCTGGGATACGCTCCAGCTCCAGTGCGTCCAGATAGGGATAAGCGCAAGAGGACGAATGGATGGATGGGTTTATGTGAAATATATTTGCAGATCAGATGAAGCATAAAATGGAAACCCTAATTTGTTGTCAGCATAATTACTGGTAAAATGTCTTTCTCAAAACCATATTAAGACATAAATATAATTTAGAGTTATACTCTGACAGCTGACACACCTTTAAAGTACCTGCAGAGCAGGTGAGCCGAGAAAAGCCCCTGAGAATTAAATGCGGACTTTTTCCATTGCTGGGTGTGGGCGTGTAAACACCAGGATGTGATACTTTAAAAGTGAAAGTGAAACAAAAACAGGCCGTGACAGAGCGACACAAACAAGTGTTAGACGGGCTGAAAGTTCTCATGTTAGTGTAGAATTGCAGATAAAATGGATGAATATCCGTATCCACTGTTTTTTGAAGCCACTGACTTTACAGACAGAGAGAAGGAGAAAGTGAGGAGATACTTTCAGAAAAGGCGAGACTCCGGGGGTGGCGACTGCGGAAATCTTGAAAAACTCGGAGGAAGAGTTTATAAAATCTGTTTCAAGTTAAAAGAGGGTAGGACAGTCGATCATTTGTAAAAAAAAATAATTTTAGATTTGTGTTTAAATTCAGGCTGTTTCAGTGACTCTGTTTATGGATGTTTTCCAGATCAAGACAGAGTTTTGCAGAGGAAGTTTCACACCATCACTCTTCCGAGTAGAGAAGTGCGGCTGACCGTGAGCCGGACAAGTTCACCACAGACCTCTGACCAGCCATCGACAAGCCAATCACTGGTACAGTTTACTGCTCTTTCAAACATGACTTTTGGTTACAGTAAAAACTGAGCGCCAGAATAATGTGGCCAAACTAGTTTAAGAGGAATGAGTTAGCCTACAGGGGAAGTTGGACAGCTGAGGACAATATTGACAAAAAACAGATGATTATAAAATATTTCAAAGACACTGTAAGTACTGCAAAGAATACATTTTAAATAGTAAAACAGTCCTTTTTAAAAAAAAAGATACACGATCATTAAATTTGACGTCAGGGACAAATATAGAGAACTATGTGTTTGCTCCACTTTTGCTGGGCCCTCTTTTTTATAGCTTTCATTTCATTGTGCCTCAGTGTTTTCAGTGGCTGACAGTTCTCAGGTTTCTTTCACTTCTGAGTCTTGCTGTTAATACAGAGTGTAAATATACAGTCTAGTTCAGCATTTTTTAAATAAGAAAGCCTTCCCTGAAAAATACATCATGTAGACGGCACAGTATGTAGATACAAATACAAAAACTTTATACACTATTTTGCATTTAAAGCCTTTGTAGATAAGGAAGAAACCAGTGCCATGTATGATACTCCATCTCCATACCATCAAAGATACTGTTTTTAAAAACATAGGTCATAAAAAGCCAGATGGTAACACTCTCACTGGACACTTTATTAGGTACACCTTGAGAGTAACAGGGAAGACTTCAGTGCTGCTTTAAATCTTTGCAGTTAATTTTTTATTATAATGTTGTGATGTTATTTGAGTTACTGTTTCCTTCCTATCAAGTCAAAGCAGTCTGGCCATCCTCTGACCTCTGACATCAAGAAGACGTTTTCATGCAGAGAATTGGATATTTTCTCTTTTTCATTCCATTCTCTGTAATCCCTGGAGATGGTTGTGTGGGAAAATCCCAGTAGATATATATATCTGAAATACAACAAAATATTAAATTCTTTGTGGAATCCATTGACACTGCATCCCGTTGGCACACAAATGAAATAATATTGTGTTCTAAATTATCACCAGTCATTGCATTCTACTTTCAGTTACATTGTGCACAATATCCTGTCCGTTTTAGAAACAGGGTTGTAGTATATTTCTGTTCTAACACAGTGTCAGAGTCAGATATAACAATCAAAAACAAAAACATATAAACAGATATTAATTTAATGTGTTTTTATCAACATAGGACTGTATGAATCTGTCCCGAATTCGACAAGTGGCACAAAAACAAACCAATGGAGGCCCCAGTAGAGTGCAATCAGATGAAGAGTTTATTAAGAACACACATGCAGGAAGAAGTAAACTCGAAGCAGTCTGGCCATTCTCCTCTGACCTCTGACATCAAGAAGACGTTTTCATGCAGAGAATTGGATATTTTCTCTTTTTCAGTCCATTCTCTGTAATCCCTAGAGATGGTTGTGTAGGAAAATCCCAGTAGAAATAAATCAAAGCAGCCCAAATTTATTTTTCATTCTGATGCTGAGTTCGAACTTCAGAAGATCCTCTTGACCATGTCTATATTGTTAATTGCGTGTGATTGGCTGATTATCCTTATGTATTAATACGCTTAAAGAGGTGTACCTAATATAGTGGCCAGAGTGAACAAAATATTAAATTCTTTGTGAAATCCATGGAGACTGCACTCTGCTAGCACACAGATAAAAAACCTTTAAATTATTCACCAATCATTGCATTCTGCTTTCCTTTACATTATACACAAATACCCAGACTGTTTTAGAAACAGGCCTGTAGCATATTTCTGTTCTAACACAGTGTCACACAGTGTGAATTGGGGCAACGGACTGGACATAGCAGAGATGGCACATATTGGATGGAGTATTAGTAGATTTAAAGTAAAAAGAAATAAAAAAAAAACAGACATGGTAAAGATTACGTCAATTAGAGGTTTTGAATGACGGTTGTGATTCATTTTTGACTTACTGCCCAGGCCTATGTGGTACACTCCCACTGTTTACAATAAGTAGCCTATCGTATATCATAAATTGACAGATTTTTTTTCTTTCCTTCTTTCAGATCTCTAGAAACCCAAACATAAAGGGTCTTGAGAAGACTTTCAGGATAGATGTTTTCCTGATGTTTTTCCTGAGAGACAACTGTAAAGCATACAAATTTTTGGAAAAACAACTGTCATCAATCGACTGCACAGTGGAGCTAAATTTTGATGAAGAAGAAGTTTTGGTTAGAGGGGAGGTTGACAAGGGTCCAGGAGGAGGATTTGGTGGTGCTGCAGAGAAATGGGAGTGTCAAGTGGATCAGGTCTTCATTCGGCTCACCGAAACCTACCTCTGCTATCATGTGCTTGAGCCAAAACAGATGAAAATGGTACTGCAGGACTCGGCCTTTAAGACAGATGATATCAAAGTTTACACAGAGAGTGGCTATGCTGTGGTTGTAGGAGAGGTTGATGCCATGAAGGAGAAGATTGCAATTCTGGAAAAAAGCCTACCCACCAAAAAGGAAGTGCCAATTGTGGAGAAGAAGTTCAAGCTCATAGAAGAAGAGTTCAATCGAGAAATGCGTGCTAATTGTCCAGAGGTTGCAATCATCAGAGGTAGTGCCATGATCACTTTGGAGGGCCCTGACAAAGAGGTGCAGTCAGGAGCTGCAAAACTGGTTGAACTGATTAAGAACGTAAAGGAGAAGAGCGTTAAGTTCCCTACAGCTCTGCTAACCTTCATGAAGACCAGTGATGCCATCCCAAAATACCAAACTCGCTTCCAGCAGAGCCTCAGAAACCCTGTTTTCTTTGAGGTGGGTGCAGATCTGGTTCTGTCCAGTTTGTCCTCTGATGCTCTGAATGAGGCCGAGGCAGCAGTAATGAGAGACCTTAAAGTGACCACTGTACAGCTGCAGGGTGCAATAGATCTCAACAGGTTGAAAGAAATTCTGATGAAAGCCAAGAACGAGGCAAACAGTAGAGAGTTCAGAGTGGACATCAGCTACATGCCAGGCGCCAGGGGAACCTCAACAACCAAAGTCCGACTGGTGGGCTACAGTGAAAATGTGGCCAAGCTCAATGAAGTTCTTCATGACTTCCAGTTGAATCAAGTTTCAACTCAAGAAAACATCAATCTGCTTCATCCTGAAATGGTCGACTGTTTTAATAAAATCTTAGACTTGATTGGCATGAAGCAGACCAAGGTGACCTTACAAGCCTCACATTTTCCAAATCCTTGTGTGTTTGTGTCTGGTCCTCGATGTCATGTTCAGGAGGTCAAGGAGGCCCTAACATCAACTCTAGACAGTGTTGTAGTAGACACTTTGACTCTAGATGGACCAGGGGCTCAGCAGTACTTCCAGGAAGAGGGTAAAGTGACTAAAGAGCTGATAGAGAGCTCCTGTCACGTCATTATCCGAGATAAACAAACTGCAGCCATCCCAAATGTGCAAAGACCACGAAACACCAGCAGACTCAGCGACACACCTAGATCTCTCAGCTACAGCAGCAGCATGTACATCACAGTTGGAAACTCTGCAATCAACAGAACAAACCTGAAGATCAAACTCAGCAGTTTAGAAAATGAACAGGTTTGATTATTTCCATTCAATTCTATTTCCCATAATCCCAAAATAAAATATCAACATTCATGTTATTCAATATTATTTCTGCAGGCGGATGTTCTGGTGGTCCCCATGCTCAACAAGCAGCTGACTTCTACAAATATTGGCAACAGTTTGTTGGCCAAAGCTGGGAATGTATTAAAGTTAAAGTTTGATTCAGTCTTAGCCAGTTGTGCCCTCGCCCCTGGTGATGTTCAGCTGGTTGATGCACCTCCATCTCTGGGCTGCTCCAAGATTTTCTTCATTGAGTGCTTGCCTTGGGACGGAGTAAGAGGAAAGAGCGTTCAGGTAAAATTAAGGACTTTCATTAACACTTCTGGTGATGGAGAAGTGCTAATTCATATTTAATTTACCTTCAGAAAACCATTGAAATGCACTTTATAGCTGTACATAGATGAAAGTATTAATTGGAATAATCAGATGATATCTACGTGTATGTGCAAAAGTAGAATCGAGACAAAAAAATATACAATAAAATATTTCTTAATTTAATTGAAAAGCGAAAGCATTAATGTACCAACCAGATAACTGCAAGAGCAGTCTTATACAACCAAATTGAACTTTTTGTGCAGCCTCACTGTTTTCCATGTGTGCTCTGTTAGTTGCAGTGTGCAATCCAACAGTTTGAAAACATAGTTTAAAAATATGTAACTTTTGATTTGCAGGCTCTTGGTAGCGGTCTGAAGAAGTGTCTGGAGCTCTGTGCACAGCTGAATTTGGGTTCAGTGGCCATTCCAATCATTGGGCCAGGAATTGTTTTACAATACCCGCTGAGAGAAGCTATTCAAGTGTTGACTGACGTCATTCACCAGTTTGGATTATCTGCATCCTCTGGATCTCTTACAAACATCCACATTGTCATTAAACCTGGTTACCCTGATTCTGAGGCGGTCAGTGTCAATCGATATGTCCTGATCTGATATCCATATCATACTTTATTTATAAAACACTTTAAAAAACAAGAACAGGGCTGTCCTGACCAGACATCAATTATTTATCATGTTATTCTTGTGTTTTTATTTACAGTGCTACCACGATGTCTACAAACAGCTCAGCTTAAATATGAACCAGGGAGGCCAAGGTAAACTAGCACTACTCAGACTGTCTTTATTATGTGACATTAATGAATAGTGAGCAGATAAAAAGCATTCAGCCAGTGTCATATTTTACCATATTCATCAGCACCCTCAGTCATCAGATTAAATGTCAAACAAAATCGAATGTGTGGTGTTCTTCATCTCAGCAATCTTCAGGTCCCTCACCAGCGACCTAGATGACATCATCATAACAGTGGGAAGTGGAGTTAAACTACATGTGGTGTTTGGTGACATCACTAATGAGACTACAGATGCTGTGGTGAACACAACAGACTTCCAAAATTTTAACCTTGGTAGGTGAAACCGAGGATGCATATAAAGGCAGGAAGGCGGAGTGAGCAGGAGGCCCATGATGTAACTTTGAAGTTATTTTTAACCACAATGGTAGCATAGCTCTCTATGGATGACAAAGGAAAACAGCTCTTCATGAAAATCTGCACAGATATAGGGATACCCATATGATTGTAATCTTTGAAGTTTTCATCTAGCATTATTAACAAGCCTCTTGGATTAGCTAAAAACCTCACTATATACTTATGAAGAGCATAACTGACAGTTTGACATTTTGTGATGCATATGGAGCTGCAACACTAGATAATTTGTTGTATTTTGGATCTCATACCTATCATGATTATAGTTTCACATAGTGAAATAAAGTGCATATTACGCATAATATGCACATTAGTCTTAGTGGATGGCAATCCAAAACTCTGAGGCACAGGCGATGGAAAGCAATCAGATGATCAAACTATAACAAAGACAAGTGAGTCAATAACAGTCTGGCAGGGAACAGAGGTGACGTGGTGAACTGGTATACTGCCTGTGGTGTCAACCTGGCATGAGAAATGTTTGATCTCCAGCCAAGCAGGTTTGGCAGGGATTAACCTTTGACTTACCTGTGAGTACCATTTCCCATAAATGCATTTAGATTGATTAGGGGAAATAGGGTTGATGACTCACTGTATGCTTCACAAGCTTTCCTTCACGGACAGATTATAAGTTCTTTAATATATATTTTTCTGATTTTTCGTCATCTACAGATGGAGTATGCAAAGACATCTTAACTGTAGCTGGACCAGAGGTGGAAGCTAAACTGAAAGCAGGTGAGAAAAAGAGAAGCTGCTACTTACCTTCTCATCTTACTTATCTGACTCTCACTCATGCTTCCTGTGTCACTTTCTGTGCAGCAAAAGTGAATCGAGGAGAAATTTATGTGACCCAGTCTGGAAACTTCCCCTGTAAAGCTATTTTTCATGTATGTGGAGAAAAGGATCAAGCTCTCATTGAACAACTTGTGTGTGATATCATTGCCTATTGTGAATGCTATAAATACAGTTCAGTGGCAATTCCTGCCATCTGTGCTGGTAAGTATTTTTTTTGGGCATTTCTATTCATTCAGTTTGTTGTGAAACACAAACACATACACCTAAATGCAAGTGGTGTTTTTTCAGGAGCTGGAGGGTTGAATCCTACGATTGTAGCAGGAGCCATTCTTCAAGGGATCAAGGCTTCTGCATCATCTATGAACAGCCTCACCAACATCCGTCTCACCCTGATTAAGATCGATGTCTTCTTGGCTTTTAAAGAGAAAGCGATGCAGATGTATTCCTCAGCTGTCATCAACAGAGGTGACAGAAATATTCACAAACTGACATCTTATGTGCAATTGAATTTTAAAACGAATTTGAAAATAAAAACTGATTACAAATTTATTTTACTGAAATTTTTTACTGATTTGTTCTAGTACTTCCAGTACTTCCAGTACTTCCAGTTCAAGTACAGCAACAACAGCCTCCTCTTTCTGTGAGTGCATACCTCAGCAGTCTCCAAATCAGCTCTACAAGTCAGCAGTCTGTCTTCACGTTCCTGGGTCTTTCCAAAAAAGACGTTGATGATGCCATGGAAAAGCTGAAGCATCAATATCACACACAGTGCTCCAGTAACACCTTCTTAAAGGAGGAACTGGAACCCCTCGACCAGGATGACATGATGGAGCTGAAGGAGCTGGTGGAGTCTGAGGGTTTATTCATGCAAACTGATCAGTCTGGCTCTCTAACAGTGAGTGGGTTGAAAGACGGGGTCACCCGGGTGATGCAGAAAATGAATCAGTGTCAGTTAATGGGTCTTGCTAATGAGGTGAGAGTCAGGGAGGAGGAGGATTTGTACCTCCGAGTTGTTTGGTGCATCCTGGCACATAACGGAAACTGGGAAAGACTTCCCAGAACAGCCAATCACCAACTGGAAAACAACGAATTAACAGAAGGAATAAAAGACGCACAGGGACTCGTATGGGAGGTTAATCTACAGACAATGATGGCCACACAGCAACTGAGCAGACAGGCGATGAAGCTAAAGCGACTTGAGAATCTGAGAGGTGAGAAGAAAGAAACTAAAAAACTACTTGTAGTAAAGAAGGTTGCAAAAGTCATTGTGAAACATGAAAGCAACAATAAACTGTTCACTTTTAAACAAAAAGTATGAAAATCCTAGATCAGCTGATAAGGTTGGATCATGTTGATTTAACAGGAGTGTTATAATATTGTCAGACGGGCTCCATTGCAAGTTTTGGTTGTATTCATTCATGATACTATTAAAATCTTTTTTTCTTTTTACGTGCTTCATTAAAGATTTGCAGTAAATAGCAAAATAAAACTCAACATAGGCTCTAGGTGTCTTCTCATGTGGTATATGCTATATATGCTTGTCTCTTTCAGACTTTACTTACCCTCTGTACTGGGACAGCATGGCTGCTAATGAGAGCTTGAAGGTCGTTACACTGGAGCCTTCCTCTGCAGAGTACCGGGCAGTGAAGGAGGCCTTCAAACGAACTGTTGCCAAAACTGTGATGAAGGTGGGTGGCTGTCCTTTGTGTAAGGGAACATTTCAGTTTCTATTTATATTACCTGTCTTATAATATGAATGCTGCTTTGTCGCTACTTTATTCTTCTTTAGTCAATAGAACAGTTTATTTATTTTGATTCACTAAATATAACAGTTGTTTATTCAATTCTTTGGCTTTTTTTGTTTTGTTTTTTGACTATTAGCAAAAAACAAAATCCTGCAATGGCAATGTCATCGAAAACATGATTTTGCTTATGCGTCCACGTATTGTTATGGTTGTTTTTGCTATTGGGGCTTAACACTAAATAATCATAATCAGTAACAACATGTTAAAAGGGGGTTTGTCAAGGTCTGGCTGTGTGGCAAGCAGAGGTTGGACCCAAATGCAGCACTCCAGAGACGAAACATGAACTTATGCAGCTTTATTGCTGAGAACTACAAACTGAAAGTACAAAACAAAACTCCTGGAATGGTAACTAAGCAGCGTGGCAACATGAAGTAAACTGCACATGGGGGGTACATGGCAGTAGGACATGAAGACTGACAACATGACGAGAAACGGAGACAAACTGTGGAACAGACTTAGTGTTTGAGTTCCTCACTAAGTCTGTTCCACAGCTTCACTCCCACATTCAGTGATATGAAAACTTCTTTTATCAGTAACAAAACACATTTATATAGAAAAGGGAAGAATAAAATAATATTAAAATTTAATTCCAAATCAGTCAATGTCACATTTTACAAATAAATTCATTTCCTCTTTTAAAAGATGATTCATTTAATTAAATTTTCTTTATTTATTTCAGCATTCATTTGGGATTTTAGGAGGATTTTACTTTCAATCCACCATTGAAACTATGCCATCACTATGATGACATACTTTGAACGACCCCTCAGATGTAATTAATATCCTGGATTATCTTGTTAGGCAGCTCTTTAATCCTTTGTCCTTCTTCTCTCATGTCAGATTGAGCGTTTGCAGAACGTTCACCTGCGGCGCACCTATGAAGCACAGAGGAAGCACATTTCTGATAAGAACGCACAGGAGGGAGGAGCAGGGGAGAAACTTCTGTACCACGGGACAACCCAGGAAAATTGCGACTCCATAGTGAAAACTGGATTCAACAGGAGCTTTGCTGGACAAAATGGTAATAATCTTTTTATAGAGTCCACATTTACTGAACCAAAACTTTGTGTTATAAATGGTTCTTTACTTCTTATATTCTTTATATTCCTTAATGGAAAGATTGGTGTTCTTTATGGTTTTAGAGTTTTAAAGCTTGTTATAAAGCAGCTCTTCTCTGGATGATTATGCCTCCACCTGCTTTGGTAGATATCTAGAACTCTGTGAAAATAGAATAGTGCTTGACTTCTAAGCATAGAGACTACATCCCTGGGTCGTCTGAAATCAGCAGCCCATGAGTTAACAGCCAAATGCGTTAAACGATTTTGCACCTTAGAGTCATTCAGTCAACAATGAACGTCTCTGTTCTAGAAAGTCAAATGCTCAAAATTATACAATGCTGGGTCAATAGGACAATAAAAAATGGCTAAAAGAAGACAAGAAAAGTGCTACAATAGCCCAAAGTCAAATGTTGTGGTGGGACCTGAAGAGCAGCGGTCCCCAACCGTTTTTGCACCATGGATCAGTTTATGTCCAACAGAATTTTCACGGACCGGCCTTTAAGGTGTTGCAGATATGTACAACAAAATAAAACCAGTACCGGTACCAAAAAAAAAAAAAGATTTATTCATAACACAAGGGACAAGACCCAGGGACACTGAGTTAACAATAAAAACGAGGCCTAGTAGAGTAACGGCACTTGATTTCTTAAAGACATGTTTTTATGTTCCTGTATGCACTAATAAAACATGCTGCAATCCACTGCATGGTTAAAATCTTGAACACCTGGTGAAAGATATGAAATAAACAGTACTTGTAACAAAGGCAGGGTTAGTGAACTAGTAACTAGTTCTGTGTCACTACAGTGTAAATACAATCATCTGTTGTTAATTTCCTTTTCTCTTTTCACCCTCAGCAACTGCATACGGTCTTGGGACCTACTTTGCTGTAAATGCCAACTACTCGGCTCAACCCACCTACTCCAAACCAGCTGCTGATGGTTCTCAGTTAATGTTCGTCGCCCGAGTCCTCACAGGTGTCTTCGCTCAGGGCCAAGCTACCATGAAGGTGCCTCCACCTCGAAACACCCAGCAGCCTCATGACCGCTATGACAGTGTGGTAGACAAAAAGGATAACCCCAGCATGTATGTTGTGTTTCATGACAACCAAGCGTACCCTGATTACCTCATCACATTCAAGTGAGAGTAAAGGAAAAGTGTTTTCCACTGTTTATAAATGAAAGTGTCTGAAAAATCAATTATGAATAATATAAAAGTTACAAATTGAATTGTCACTGTCACCGACCTAGCTAAACAGCAGCTGCTTCAAATGAAATTAAAAGTTACATATATGTACATAAACACTGGAAACATGTTACACAATTATGCAGGTTTTAATCTTTTATTTGGTTGATCTTCTTACATCTTCACCTTGCCAAGTGTAAAGTGCTTTGAATACATCTAATTAATCTGAAAACATGTCACAATACCCTAATAAAGATTTACTGACTGACAATGGTCCATTCTTGAGAAATTAGAGGTGGGTAATCAACAGCAGACTTCCTGTTTAAAACCCCCAAGCTGAGGATTTTGGCAGTTATCTTAGTTTATATTTTATTTATTTATTTATTTATTTTAATAAAACCAGACCATACCAAGACAGTGTTGGACCTGACTGAGAATCTCAGGGACACGAGCTCTAATTTACACCTTCGTTATTGTCTATCTTACTCTAAATGGGAAATGAACACGTTGAACTAGGCCAGGGGTCAGCAACCTTTTACACCCAAAGAGCCATTTGGACCCGGTTTCCAAGCAAAAGAAAACACTGGGAGCCGCAAATACTTTTTGACATCTAAAATGAAGATAACACTGTATATATTGTTTTTTACTTTTATGCTTTGTGTGAACGACTAAGGTGTGTTGCTTGTGAAATCCTTGAAGTGCTACAGAGAAACTTACATGTTATTTATGTAATGAACACATTTTGAACTCTTAAAGAAATATAACAAAAGGAAAGACACCCAGCTGAACTAAAATGATCCATGTAGCAAACAGAAACTGTGGTGAGCCGCCAGCCTTATATCACCTTTGGGCTTTTGGAGCCTTGACCGGACTTTTAAAAAATAATTGGAAAAAAAGCACTATGCTGCTAAAAGATGAAAAATAGATATTTGCAAAATTCTGCCTAAATATGTATTTTACCTGGTTAATGTGTGCGGCGGGGCGTGGTCTGAAGCGCTGCTGCAGGGGAGGCGGACGCACCTGAGCGACACCCGCAATCACGCCTCGCCGCCTTAACGTCTGTGCTCTCTATGCTGTTGTTGGTGTGTGTCGGGCTGTGAGCTGAAAAGCTACAGCCGGCTGTATGCGTACAGCAACCGTGTGTGAAAAGTGGTCAATAAAGAGAAGCTGTAAAGCATGTTCATGGTATGTTTACAATGGGACTTCTGCTCCTGAACCTCTGCGCACAGCGTCTGCAAATCAGGGCTTTCAACTTTACGCAGGACTGTAAGCTGTCATCTGTGAGTGGTGTTTGTTTTTAACATAGTTCACGGAGGAGAATAGCTGCTGACATAATGTGGATCCGAAGATCCATAATTGGCCTACCTGGGGTTGAAAGTCTCGATAAATGCATGTCATTTCAGCGGGTATGACGCTTATTTTGAGCGATGAAAAAATAATAGAATAGAATTGTATTTTTATATTTCTAGAATTACAAGTTAAAAAAGAACTAACATAAATAAAATACACTTCAGCTAAATACTTCTAATTTCTTTTCCCAAACCACGCGGAACCACACTATAAGGACTAAAGAGCCGCATGTTGCCGACCCCTGAACTAGGCATAAAAACCCTCAGGTCAGTCACAAGACAACTGGTAAATAAGTCCTGAAGAGCCTCAGTCTGGTTTTCTCTGACCTGTCCATAGTTCCAGTCAGTCTCAGCAATGTCATCATAGAAACCATGATAGATGATCCCCATCTCGGTCATCACACACTCCTCCCTCTCCATCTCATCATCCAGAAACACAGCATCCTCTGAGGGACGACAACATGTCAGGTGATTGAGTGGGACAAAAACCAAACTGTGATGTTACAGTTCAGACTTTAAAAGACACACACATAAAAATTAAAACAACACAACAGAGGATACCCAAACATCCTGATGAGATTTTTTTATTATTGTTATAATTGCAGGCTAAAAGTTTCACATATGGGACATTTCAATTTATAATGTGATGCACACCTTTAAGTCTCTACTTAAGAAGACACAGCATCGCAGCTTTACTTTAATTCACCATAAAGTAGCCTTGAAGGTGCTTATTGTAAAGCCCTTGGTCTAAAAATATCTAAAAATCTTCCAAACTTAACTGAGATTATTAACAGATTGCAATAATGAGGTAGAACCAGAAACACGTTGAATTTTTTATGTAATACCACTTTGTACCCCTAGATGGTGCAGCGAATCAGTGAAAGCTTCATTTAAGAACACATTCTTACATTTTTATTTCTCACAGTGGCCTGGAAGAAATTTAAAGCCTGACAAGGAGACAAACAGATCAGGCTGGTTAAAAGGAAATATTAATATTTAAAGAGAAACACAGATTTGAAAATTTTGACACACAAATGCCGAAAATTCCAGGTAACAAAATCCAAAGAAGTGGATCTGATCTGGATCTGAATCAATTTTCTGAGATTGTAACAAATCCACATAGTAAAAGTCTGTCCCCTGCAGTAAAGTTTGTATTTAAATACTTTAAAGGGTAATTACATAAAGTACCTTTATGCCCTGAGCTTTCTACTTTAAATACAAGAAGAAAGTGCTGGGAGAGAAAACTGAAAATTTATATTCATTTCCCAGCGAGCTGCTACTCTGTAGAGATCTTTGTACATCTACAGCACCTCCGTGGGTTGAGAATACAAAGTCTACACGGCTACAGGAGTTTCTTTCTTTAGTTCAAACTTGTAACATACACCTGTTAGTTGGGGTTGGATCACGTCCACAGCATAAACAAACCGCTGTGGAGTTTTGGAACTGTACCGAGACCATCTGCCAGAGCCTGGCCATGCCAATCAAAGTAAGACCAAATAGGCATTGTTTTGGTCCACACCAAGTACAATTACTGTTCACACCTGGACAATCGAACCATACCAAGGAGGAAAACTAACCCATGTTTGATTTAAATATGATGACATATCATGACAGTAAAGATGGCGCCGGTGTACGTGGCTGCTCGTCTGTCGCTGTCAGTTTTGTTTGTTTTTATATTGCTCCTGTCGTGTGTCACTCAAGAAATCGGGTCATTACTGGTGTACGATCGCCAATCGCTTCTGAACCTCCGAAGTTCTGGACAAAATACAGCTCCATTTTCTAACGGAGGTCAGAATTCATGGTGTCCGTTGCTGTCACATATCCCAACTTGCCCATGCCGTGCAGTCATGCTACCTCCCCGGCGTAGACGTCGGGGTAGGCGCAGTGGTCGGCTGGTTAAACTCAAGATCTCTTTAGCACACCATCCCACTACCGTCAAAGGAATACAGAGATTATTTCCTGGAGTTTTTGTGCACCGACGTTTCCTGGACCCCGTGGGTTCCTGCCTCATCCCCGTGGTCTGCCAGGATGATGCACCGCTCCTCCGTGACCCCTGTCCCCCTCGGCTCAACGTGCGCCGGGCGAACCTCCGCAATCTGAGGCCGCTGTGTCGGACCCCCTGTGCCGCTGGGGTTTTTACCTCATCCCCGGCTCCTGTCAGGATTGGGCTGGTAAACGCCAGATCGCTGGTGAACAAATCTTTTATTCTGAATGAGTTATTCACCTCCTGGAAACTAGACTTCATGTGTGTCACGGAGACTTGGCTTAATACTGGTGAGTCCAGTACTTTATCTGAACTCTTACCAGCGGGTTGTTCCTATTTTAACACACCAAGGACATCAGGGAGAGGAGGAGGTACGGCGGTTGTTTTTAAAAAGGATTTTAAATGTAAACAGTGTGTTTTACAGCCCTCGTTTTCCAGCTTTGAGCTCACGTGTTTTGAAGTTAATCGCTCTAACTCTGTGCTCTTTGCTGTTATTTATCGTCCCCCTAAATACAATAAGAATTTCATAAATGACTTTTCAGAATTTCTAGCTGGGATTATGCCCAACTACGATCATGTTCTTATTGTGGGAGATTTTAATATCCATGTCTGCTGTCCTGATAAACCTCTGGTGAAGGAGTTTTTAAGCCTCATTGACTCTTTTAATCTGGTCCAGTCCGTACCTGGTCCCACACATGAACACGGACACACACTAGACCTGGTCTTGTCACACAGTCTACCTGTGTCTAATGTGGAAGTGACTGACACTGCTTTCTCTGACCATATGGCTGTATTATTTGATGCTGTGTTTTCACGCACTACAGCTCAAACCGGTGCTCCTGTTCGCCGCTGTCGGATTATTAACCCTTTCACTGCTGCCCAGTTCTCAACTGCTTTTAACCAGCTGTCTATCCCCGCCGATCGTACTCCCTTGGACACAGAGAACCTCAGCTCCTGGTTTCAATCTTCTTGCCTTACCATTCTGGACTCTGTGGCACCATTAAAAACCAGGAAGCCCAAGGCTAAAACCGATCCTTGGTTTAATGACGCCACTTGGACTGTGAGGAGGGAGTGTCGTAGAGCTGAACGCAGATGGAAGAGGGACAAACTGCAGGTGTCTCTTCAAATCCTAAAGGACTGCTGGCGCCTCTATCAGGATGCAATCAAAGAGGCTAAAAGAAAATACTTCTCAAAGATCATTTCCTCCAACAGTCACAATCCACGTGTGTTATTTAAATCTATTGACTTAGTCTTAAATGCTCCACAAACTGTTTGGAGGCCTCTCATAAACTGTCTAATGATTTGATGTGTTTTTTCATTGAGAAGGTTGCAACCACGCGGGCTCTCATTTCTTCTCCTGAGTCTGACCCCTCTGTCTTGATCCCTTGCTCTGCTGTTTTTAACCAGTTTGAGCCTGTGTCTCTTTCTTATTTAGAGGATGTGGTTGGCCACCTGAGGCCCTCTGGTTCCCCAAATGATCCTGTCCCACCACAATTTTTTAAGGAGATTTTTCCTAGCATAGGCCAGGCTGTTCTTAGTGTTATAAACAGCAGTTTAATATCTGGTGTAGTCCCTGCTAATTTTAAGCATGCGGTAGTACAACCCTTGCTTAAGAAACCTGCCCTGGACCACACTGTATTGGCTAACTGCAGACCTATCTCCAAGTTGTCTTTTATGTCTAAAATCTTAGAGAAAATTTTACATTGCCAATTGATGGATTTTTTAAATGAGAATGGTATCCTGGAGGTCTTTCAATCAGGTTTTAAAAACTTGCATAGCACGGAGTCAGCACTCTTAAAGGTTTTTAATGATATCCTCCTTTCCTGTGACTCTGGCAATCATGTTGTTCTTGTCCTCCTTGACCTAACAGCTGCCTTTGACACTGTAGATCACAACATTTTACTGTCTCGCTTGCACCATCTTGCAGGCATTCGTGGTACTGCTTTGAAATGGTTTAGGTCTTATCTTTGCGACAGAACTTTTAGTGTTAACTTTTTAGGGTATGAGTCTTCCTCTGCCACTTTTCAGTCTGGGGTCCCGCAGGGCTCAATTTTAGGGCCTCTGCTTTTTTCATTATATTTACAGCCCCTGGGAACCATCCTCAGAAGGCATGGAATATCCTTCCACTGCTATGCTGACGACTGTCAGATCTATCTGCCTCTGAAGCAGAACGATGCCTTCTCTATTAAGCCACTTTTAGCATGTCTAGAAGACATTAAATCTTGGATGTCCCTAAACTTTCTAAGATGCAATTCCAGCAAAACTGAGGTCATTCTGTTTGGTCCTAGTGGACCTTGTGAACCCTCTGCTATTGATTTGGGACCCCTGGCAGAGTATTTTAAATCTGTTGTTACAAACCTGGGTTTTAAGATGGACAGTGATTTTAAATTAGATAGTCAAATTAGGGGTACTGTCAAGTCCAGTTTTTATCATCTAAGGCGCTTGGCAAAGATAAGACCTATTTTATCTCAGCCGCATCTTGAAACGGTAATCCATGCTTTTATTTCATGTCGTTTAGATTACTGTAATGCACTATATTGTGGAGTTAGTCAGCATCTTCTCTCTCGTCTGCAGCTGGTCCAAAATTCTGCTGCACGACTTTTAACCAGAACTCGTAAAAGAGAGCACATAACTCCCGTCCTGGCTTCACTCTATTGGCTGCCTGTATATCTTAGAGTTCACTTTAAAATTCTCATGTTTGTGTTTAAATGTTTAAATGGTCTTGCCCCAACTTACCTCTCTGAGCTTCTGCATCCTTACTCACCCCCCAGGACTCTCAGGTCAGCTGACAAGCTGCTCCTGGAGGTACCCAGGTCCAAGAGGAAGCTCAGAGGGGACAGGGCCTTCTCTATTGCTGCTCCTAATCTGTGGAACAATCTTTCCCAGCACATTAGAGAGGCCCCTTCACTGTCCACTTTTAAAACACGTCTTAAAACTCATTTTTACTCTTTGGCTTATGACACAGTCTGACCCTGATTTTATTGTTTTAATCTAATGTGCTGATTTTATTGTTTTAAATGTGTTTATATATATATTACTTATCTTATATTATTATTACTATTTTTCTCATTTTTTTTAACATGCTCAATGTATCATGTTTGGCATGTCAAGTGTACAGCACTTTGTGTTCAGCTCGTGGCTGATCTGAAAGCGCTATATAAATAAATTGCTTGCTTGCTTAAATAGATTAAACGGCACAGGTGTGAAAACACCCCAAGTCACAATTGGAGCAATGCAACCATGCAAGCAGATGAAGGTAGAAGTTTAACATTATGATTGAGCAGTGATTTCACAGTACTACTTCTGGTGCAAAAGGGTACTTGAGTATGTTGTATCCTGTGTAAATCTGGCTTTGGGGGTGGTTATAAAATGATTAATATTTGTATCGGTTCTGTTCAGGTTTATTGTATGGCTTCACTGTTGTATTTTAAGAGATATTGTAGTTTGTTTTTCTTCTCAAATTACTGTCACACTGTTAAAATATTTTCTATAAACTGATGTATTTTTCTTAGCTGCGGGGAGGCAGATGGCTGCCCCTCCCTGAGCCTGGTTCTGCTAAAAGGTTTCATCCTGTTAAAGGGAGTTTTTCCTTCCCACTCTCAGTCAACGCTGTCACTGTTTGCTGATCTAACCTACTATCAACTGAGCAGCCATAAAAATAATCACTCTGAAGGAAAAACTGCTGAAGCACCTTTGAATGGGAAGGACATATTTAAAGAAGCACAGATCACTGTTGATGTTGAGACAGTGCAACATATATACGTGGTCACTTCTGGTCTTTCTGACAATTTACACCAAAAATATGAGCATTTCAACAATGCTATTCAAACCATATTTTGAAAAACCATGTCATTATTTGTTAATGCATAATAAACAAAGCTTGCTTCAATTGGACTCTAAAGATTGGGTTCTTAAATATTTGCAATTTCCTCAGAAGTGAATAATATGTGATTTTGAGTTTGTTTAGTAGCATTATCAAAAACAAAGTGTTTTTAAAATGTCTTACATCAACAATGATTTTTTTCCCTCTGAATTTTTAGATATACTTTTTTAGCTCTTAAAATAAATTCTTTGAGAAAGAAAAATAAAGGATATAGGTACAAAAACTGTGACTGATTTCCAGATTTTAGGATTCATTCCTCTGACACTCACTGAGTCAGGGCCGTGTGTGTCTGAACATCCAAATTAAATTTGTTGTCTTTCTTAGCTAGATCATTCATTGCCTAACATCAGTTTAAACTGTTTCATTAATGAATGAATGAATGAATTAATTAATTAATTAATGAATTAATGAACACACAGTGTAACACCTACATAAATGTATTTTATCAGTACATCAATAATTGTGCTTTACTTCTTAAAACTGCTTCATAGTTTCTATAAACATTTTAAATAACATCTTTTCATTCATTGTATTAACGAATTAACATTTTAGAAATGACTCTATTGCTATTACATATGTTTTCTTTCACTCTGGAGGCCACATCATGAATTAAACCTAAATGTTAAATGAAGCAAAACATGAATAAAAACAACTTGAATATCAAATTTCCCTGGATTACTATTACATCTCACTGCACCGACACAGTTTTGGGTCTATAATGACACCTAGTGGGTCGGTGTGGTAATACTGCAGGAAGGTTTTACACGGAGGGATTCCTGTATGTTCAGGGTGTGCCCGGCCTCTACAGACCTATGGTAGCTGGGATACGCTCCAGCTCCACTGCGTCCAGATAGGGATAAGCGCAAGAGGACGAATGGATGGATGGGTTTATGTGAAATATATTTGTTGTTGTTTCAGTTGTTGTTTTACTAAAATATTTCTATCTGATCAGATGAAGCATAAAACCCTTATTTGCTGTCAGGATAATTACTGGTAAAATGTCTTTCTCAAAACCATATTAAGACATAAATATAATTTAGAGTTATACTCTGACAGCTGAAACACCTTTAAAGTACCTGCAGAGCAGGTGAGCCGAGAAAAGCCCCTGAGAATTAAGTGCGGACTTTTTCAATTGCTGGGTGTGGGAGTGTAAACACGAAGAGGCGATACCTTAAAACTGAAACTGAAACAAAAACGGGCACTCACAGAGTGGCACAAACAAGTGTTTGACGGGCTGAAAGTTCTCATGTTAGTGTAGAATTGCAGATAAAATGGATCAATATCCGTATCCACTGTTTTTTGAAGCCACTGACTTTACAGACAGAGAGAAGGAGAAAGTGAGGAGATACTTTCAGAAAAGGCGAGACTCCGGGGGTGGCGACTGTGGAAATCTTGAAAAACTCGGAGGAAGCGTTTATAAAATCTGTTTCAAGGAAAAAGAAGGTAGGACAGTCGGTCATTTGTAAAAAAAAAAAAAAAAAAAAAAAAAAAAAATTAGATTTGTGTTTAAATTCAGGCTATTTCAGTGACTCTGTTTATGGATGTTTTCCAGATCAAGACAGAGTTTTGCAGAGGAAGTTTCACACCATCACTCTTCCGAGTGGAGAAGTGCGGCTGACCGTGAGCCGGACAAGTTCACCACAGACCTCTGACCAGCCATCGACAAGCCAATCACTGGTACAGTTTACTGCACTTTCAAACATGACTTTTGGTTACAGTAAAAACTGAGCGCCAGAATAATGTGGCCAAATCAGTTTAAGAGGAATGAGTTAGCCTCCAGGGGAAGTTGGACAGCTGAGGACAATATTGACAAAAACAATTTCTTTGTTATAGTTTTCATTTCATTGTGACTCAGTGTTTTCAGTGACTGACAGTTCTCAGGCTTTTTTCACTTCTGAGTGTCGCTGTTAATACAGAGTGTAAAATACATGTTCAGCATTGTTTAAATAAGAACACATTACCTGAAAAATACATCATGGCACACTGTGCAGATACAGATATAATATTTAGTATTAAAGCCTTTGTAGACAAGCAAGTAACCAATGCCATGTATGATACTCCACTTCCATATCATCAAAGATACTGTTTTTTAAAAACAAAACAAAACACATAGGTCATAAAAGGCCAGATGGTAACACTCTCACTGGACACTTTATTAGGTACACCTTGAGAGTAACAGGGAAGACTTCAGTGCTGCTTTAAATCTTTGCAGTTAAATTTTTATTATAATGTTGTGATGTTATTTGAGTTACTGTTTCCTTCCTATCAAGTCAAAGCAGTCTGGCCATCCTCTGACCTCTGACATCAAGAAGACGTTTTCATGCAGAGAATTGGATATTTTCTCTTTTTCATTCCATTCTCTGTAATCCCTGGAGATGGTTGTGTAGGAAAATCCCAGTAGATATATATATCTGAAATACAACAAAATATTAAATTCTTTGTGGAATCCATTGACACTGCATCCCGTTGGCACACAAATGAAATAATATTGTGTTCTAAATTAGCACCAGTCATTGCATTCTACTTTCAGTTACATTGTGCACAATATCCTGTCCGTTTTAGAAACAGGGTTGTAGTATATTTCTGTTCTAACACAGTGTCAGAGTCAGATATAACAATCAAAAACAAAAACATATAAACAGATATTAATTTAATGTGTTTTTATCAACATAGGACTGTATGAATCTGTCCCGAATTCGACAAGTGGCACAAAAACAAACCAATGGAGGCCCCAGTAGAGTGCAATCAGATGAAGAGTTTATTAAGAACACACATAGTTTTGCAGGGATAGCTCAGTAGGTAGAGTGGTGGCCCCATGATCGGAAGGTCGGGGGTTCAACTCCACTGAACGGCTACCCTGAGGTACCGCTGAGCAAGGTACCGTCCCTACACACTGCTCCCCGGGCGCTGCACTGGCGGCTGCCCACTGCTTCACTGGGTGAATGGGTTAAATGCAGAGGAACTATTTCCCTATGGGGACTAACACGCACACTTTACACTTTACATGCGGGAAGAAGTACACAGCATCACATCAGCATATGTCTTCTGCCCAAAAATACACAGAGAATGGTTTATATATCATCAGGGTTTGACACCCCCTCTTGCATTGTATAACATATTTTTGTATTTCTAAGAACATCATTTGTATCTTGTACAGACAATGAGATGATTTTTAGAGCTACGGTCAGACACAGAAGTTCTTTTCCGAAATATGGCGATGATTTCAGGCCCTGGAGGTCCCCGTGGACTTGTCCTCCTGTTGACCCATCTTCTGTCACCTGTTACTAAGTAAACTCAAATGCCACAGGTTGTAACAAGAAGCTGAATACATTCAGGCCTTCACTCAAGCCTGTTTCTAGATTATATGTACTATATGTGTTTTGTAAGTGTGTATGCAGTTTTAACCTTCTGTTGCTCTTAAGTCACCTACACAATAGATTGCCTGGACATTTGTGCCAAACAAAGCTTGAGACTTTTAATTGACTGAGCTTTAACTCTTTACTGAGCACAAAATGCAATGTGTATAAAATGGTCTTAGCTGTACCTGTAATAAAAAGGTTAATATAAAGTCAGCAGGTTTTAATAAACATCTTAATGCAGTATCAATACTATAGATTATATCATTAATGATGCAGAATATATTGTAGCCACAAAATAATTTCTTTAATTCCACAGTGGCAAATGCTGTGGCAACTGCTCAACAACTTTTTTTTAGAACTGGTTTATTTAACCCTTTAAGACCTACCATAGAACCAAGTCAGCCAGAGCTTATATTATATTTTTACATGCTGTAGTGCCATTTCTGGGAGCATTTCAAGTTTCTATACATCAATACAACCCAAATTTTAATAATATGTATGCATTAAGTGCATAGTAATTACATAATTTGCAAAAAAGTGCAATAAACTACACATTTTTGTTTTGTTTTTTTAACATATATTTCTAGTTAGAAAAATATAAGAGGCTTATCCCTCAAAACTGTAAATACAAAAAAGTTGCACAAAATAGTTTCCCACCACAGGAAATTTATTTTAAGTGTCTTCATAGTTTTGTTTTTGAAATACACCAAATTTTATATACTGCAGGAAAAACGAAAATAAATAAACTTGCTGCAAGTGCTTTTTATGCAGTTTTTGCAAAGCTATATGTGGAAGGAAACTGTGACCTAGGACAAGCTGATGGCATAAGATGTAAGTACAACTCCTCCGGCTTCATATACAAAAAAATTATTGCGCTAGCTTACTTGGTTGCAGCGCTACGGGGATTTAAAAATAGCTATGCAAAACAGAGTGTGCCCGCTCCGACCAGCTTTAAAGGGTTAAGAAACAAATACTAAGACATGTCTTTTTTCTCTTAAGAGTTGCTGATTAAAATGGTGTTTGAGTGTTGGACGTTGTGGAGCTAGGGCTGGACGGTTGGACGTTAAATCAAAATTGTGATTAATTAAACATTTTCCTCAGGTTCGAATAATGAATGATTATGATTGTAAAGTAAGCACACAAAAACTAGGTTTGTGCTGTAAATATACTGAACCACTAAAACTGAGATAGTTTTGGTATTTTCCCATAGTTGTCTTCTTTTTGTTTGATGTTGTCTTTACTATAGCCACATATATGTCCAAGCAATGGAAATGGTAATTATATTTGGCAGTGTTTTATGTTTCCTCCATGAAGGGGGTCATTAATGCCACAGACTGGACATATACTGGACATAGCAGAGATAGTACATAATGGATGAAGAATATGATTCATTTTTGACTTACTGCCCAACCCTATGTGGTAAATTGTTTACAATAAGTAGCCCATCTTTAAGCATCAACTGACAAATTTGTTTGATTTCTTTCCTTCTTTCAGATCTCTAGAAACCCAAACATAAAAGGTCTTGAGAAGACTTTCAGGATAGATGTTTTCCTGATGTTTTTCCTGAGAGACAACTGTAAAGCATACAAATTTTTGGAAAAACAACTGTCTTCAATCGGCTGCACAGTGGAGCTAAATTTTGATGAAGAGGAGGTTTTGGTTAGAGGGGAGGTTGACAAGGGTCCAGGAGGAGGATTTGGTGGTGCTGCAGAGAAATGGGAGTATCAGGTGGATCAGGTCTTCGTCCAGCTCACCGAGACCTACCTCTGCTATCATGTGCTTGAACCAAAACAGATGAAAATGGTACTGCAGGACTCGGCCTTTAAGACAGATGATATCAAAGTTTACACAGAGAGTGGCTATGCTGTGGTTGTAGGAGAGGTTGATGGCATGAAGGAGAAGATTGCAATTCTGGAAAAAAGCCTACCCACCAAAAAGGAAGTGCCAATTGTGGAGAAGAAGTTCAAGCTCATAGAAGAAGAGTACAATCGAGAAATGCGTGCTAATTGTCCAGAGGTTGCAATCATCAGAGGTAGTGCCATGATCACTTTGGAGGGCCCTGACAAAGAGGTGCAGTCAGGAGCTGCAAAACTGGTTGAACTGATTAAGAACGTAAAGGAGAAGAGCGTTAAGTTCCCTACAGCTCTGCTAACCTTCATGAAGACCAGTGATGCCATCCCAAAATACCAAACTCGCTTCCAGCAGAGCCTCAGAAACCCTGTTTTCTTTGAGGTGGGTGCAGATCTGGTTCTGTCCAGTTTGTCCTCTGATGCTCTGAATGAGGCCGAGGCAGCAGTAATGAGAGACTTTAAAGTGACCACTGTACAGCTGCAGGGTGCAATAGATCTCAACAGGTTGAAAGAAATTCTGATGAAAGCCAAGTACGAGGCAAACAGTAGAGAGTTCAGAGTGGACATCAGCTACATGCCAGGCGCCAGGGGAACCTCAACAACCAACGTCCAACTGGTGGGCTACAGTGAAAATGTGGCCAAGCTCAATGAAGTTCTTCATGACTTCCAGTTGAATCAAGTTGCAACTCTAGAAGCCATCAATCTGCTTCATCCTGAAATGGTCGACTGTTTTAATAAAATCTTAGACTTGATTGGCATGAAGCAGACCAAGGTGACCTTACAAGCCTCACATTTTCCAAATCCTTGTGTGTTGGTGTCTGGTCCTCGATGTCATGTTCAGGAGGCCAAGGAGGCCCTAACATCAACTCTAGACAGTGTTGTAGTAGACACTTTGACTCTAGATGGACCAGGGGCTCAGCAGTACTTCCAGGAAGAGGGTAAAGTGACTAAAGAGCTGATAGAGGGTTCCTGTCACGTCATTATCCGAGATAAGCAAACTGCAGCCATCCCAAATGTGCAAAGACCACGAAACACCAGCAGACTCAGCGACACACCTAGATCTCTCAGCTACAGCAGCAGCATGTACAGCACAGTTGGAAACTCTGCAATCAACAGAACAAACCTGAAGATCAAACTCAGCAGTTTAGAAAATGAACAGGTTTGATTATTTCCATTCAATTCTAGTTCCCATAATCCCAAAATAAAATATCAACATTCATGTTATTCAATATTATTTCTGCAGGCGGATGTTCTGGTGGTCCCCATGCTCAACAAACAGCTAACTTCGACAAATATTGGCAACAGTTTTTTGGCCAAAGCTGGGAATATATTAAAGTTAAAGTTTGATTCAGTCTTAGCCAGTTGTGCCCTCGCCCCTGGTGATGTTCAGCTGGTTGATGCACCTCCATCTCTGGGCTGCTCCAAGATTTTCTTCATTGAGTGCTTGCCTTGGGACGGAGTAAGAGGAAAGAGCGTTCAGGTAAAATTGAGGACTTTCATTAACACTTCTGGTGATGGAAAACACAAAAGAAAAGATAATTAAAGATAATAAAATACTAAATTAATGCCAAAATATTAATGCACAAACCAGATAACTGCAAAGGAAGATTTATGCAACCAAACTGAACTTTTTTGTGGATCCCACAGTTTTCCGTGCTCTGTTGCAGTGTGCAATACAAGAGTTAAGTTTGAAAGCATTGTTTAAAAATATGTAAATTTTGATTTGCAGGCTCTTGGTAATGGTCTAAAAAAGTGTCTGAAGCTTTGTGTACGGCAGAATTTTGGTTCAGTGGCCATTCCAATCATTGGGGCAGGTGTTATTTTAAAATACCCGCTGAGAGAAGCCATTCAAGTGTTGACTGACGTCATTCACCAGTTTGGATTATCTGCATCCTCTGGATCTCTTACAAACATCCACATTGTCATTAAACCTGGTTACCCTGATTCTGAGGAGGTCAGTGTCAGTTGATATGTCCTGATCTGATCTGTAACATGCAGGAATCAATTATCTATCATGTTATTCTGTGTTTTTATCTACAGTGCTACCACGATGTCTACAAACAGCTCAGCTTAAATATGAACCAGGGAGGCCAAGGTAAACTAGCACTACTCATACTGTCTTCATTATGTGACATTAATGCATAGTGAGCAGATAAAAACATTCATTAAGCCAGTCCCATATTTTACCATCTTCATTAGTACCCTCAGTCATCAGATTAAATATATCAAACAATAGCTAATGTGTGGTCTTCTTCCTCTCAGCAATCTTCAGGTCCCTCACCAGCGACCTAGATGACATCATCATGACAGTGGGAAGCGCGGTTAAACTACACGTGGTGTTTGGTGACATCACTAATGAGACTACAGATGCTGTGGTGAACACAACCAACTTCAAAAGTTTTGACCTTGGTAGGTGAAACTGGGAAAGACAAGAAGATGTAGTGAGCAGGACAACCCAGTTGCATCTGTAAAATTATTTTTATCCACAATGGTAGCATAGCTCTTTACGGATGGCAAAGGCAGACAGCTGTTCATTAATATCTGCACAGAAATGGGGATAGCCATATGAATATAATCTTTGAAGATCAAAGTTTTCATCTAGCATTATCAGTAGGTCACGTATATTAGCTAAAAACCATATAATTATATATACTCAGCAAAAATACAATAGATAGTCATGGTCCAGCAGCATAAGTAATTATGCCACTACTTTCTAATGCACATGGGCCAGCAAAACTAGATAACTTTTTGTATTTGGGATCTAGTACTGATCATGGTTATAGTTTCACATATTATATAATTCCCTCGAAGCACAGACCAACGCAATTGGTTTTCTGTCACTGGTTTATTTGAAGACTGCTCTCCAAAGCCACCGTGAAAACTACACAGCATTAACAACATAAAGACTCAACGTAAGACACAGCGCCTAAAATAACACTGTACAACAAAACAAAATAGACCAATAATACCTCGTTGGCTGCAAAAAATGAATTAGTCACCATTCTTCAGAGGTTTCCTTTTAAGCGTGTAGTTAAAGTTCATTGTACTTAACGTGACTTTCAATAAAGAACATTACAGGCTCATTCTTGCTCCACACTTACAGGTGTTTCCCCAACTTCCAGAAAGGAAAAAGCGAGACTTGTAAACAAGCTTGACTTTCAAAATAAAAGCACCATAACTTTAACTACATAAAATAACATAACATAAATAATCTACATCTTAAACAATTTACAACAATGACACAGACCCTGACAAGATAAAAAAAAATGATCCAAATTATATAAAAAATGTCATCATCCCAGCAGCTACATATTATATGTGTGAAACTATATATGTGAAATCATAGTGCTTTTTTTTTCTCAAAGATTTATTTTTTATTTATTGCTTTTCCAACAACATTTTAACCAACAGGAAGAGAGAGTTTACATAAAATAGAGGAGGAAATTAATAAAAAAAATTTGAGTGTATAATAGTAATGTATGTACATCGTGTATGAACAGTGTTGGGGAAACACATAGATATAGTTATACATACTCTCCCATGTAGATCATTCAGATATTATTACAGAAAATATATATATATATAGATAAGTAAAACAAAGCAAAACAACCCCCCCCCCCAAAAAAAAAAAAAAAAAAAAAAATCAAGGGTTAACAGACAGTGCTCCAGAAAAAAACAGGTATAACACAGTGAGACATTAGGTTTAAGTGCATTATTCCAGGGCTTCGGTCTTAAGTTTAGTCCAAGGGTGTCAAGTTAGTTAGAGAGGCATCCGACCTAACGGTTGCAATGATAAGCTGTGTCCTCTTCAGTTCCAGTCCATTTAATTTCACATCTCTTCTCCTGTCCTTCTATTGAACAGGCCCAGCACTCGCAGGCCCCCCAGGTTCTCTTTAACAGCTGCAACACTACTTCTCCCATACAGGTTAAATGGATATAGTCATTTCTGTTCACTATCGATCATCTCCTCACAAAAATAACAAAAACTTTCCCCACATTTTTTTAAAGGAAGCATGTTTACCCTTTATCATAGACGTAAGTTTCTCCAAAGCAAGGGATTTTGACAGTGTCGACAACCAAGTTCTCAAGTGTGGTCTACTAATGGATCTCCATGATTTGGCTATGCTATATTTCGCCTGTAACAGGCAGAAGATTGTGGTTAAAAAAAACCACAATCCCCGAATTTCAGCGGGGAAAATTCCTAGGATGCATAGTTTAGGACATAGGTCCAGCTTGACACTTGTAATATGAGCAATTACATCTAAAACTTCTTTCCAAAACTTTTGGATTTCTGAGCATTCCCACAGGCAATGCATCAGTGTGCCTTTTTTCCCACATTTAACACATTTGTCCAGAGTTTTGGGGTCAAATTTGTTTAATAATGTTGGGGTGATATATGTTCTCATTAGCCATTTATACTGGATTAGTTTAAATTGGGTGTTTATAGATTGTGTTTGGGCTTTCAAGCAGGCTTTTTGCCATTCCTCTGTAGTTATTCTATACTCTAAGTCTTGACACCATGCGAGTCTTTCTTTTTCTGAGGATGTTTGAGAGCCATCTCTGAGGTTGCTGTAAAAACGGGATATTAAACCTTTCTTCAGCTGATGGTTTATTGCTATGTCCTCTAATGAGTTTAGAGTGGGCAATGTTAGGGATTTTTGAGTTTTTGATATGAAGCTTCTGATTTGAAGAAATGTTTGGTTGGAATGCCAAATTTCTGTGTCAAGCCATTAAAACATAGTAGGGTGTCCTTGTCATATAGGTCTCCAACTTTGGCCACAGGCCTCTGACGGCCCACATTTTAAAGCCCATAGTGCATATTAGGCATATTCAGCAGGAACAGGCTTAGTGGATGACAAAATGCAAAACTCTGAGGCACAGGTGCTGGAAAGCAATCAGGACTGAGATTATCAAACAGTAACAAAAATAAGTGACTCAGTGACAGTCCGGCAGGGAACAAAGGTGAACAGGTATGCTGCCTGTAGTGTGTACTCGGCGTGAGTATCGTTTGATTTCTAGCCAAGCATGTTTGGCAAGGATTAACCTTTTACATACCTTAGAATACCAATTCTCATAAATGTATGTGGATTGATTTGGGGAAATTGGGTTGATGAGTAACTGTAAGCAGGAAGCAAGACTAAGAAATTAAATGGGTAGAATGTCTGATACTACACTGCAAGTATTCAACTGTGCCACAAAAGGGAACATAAAATAATACTGTGGCATCAAGTGTCTTATTGTTGTTGCTGTCTACTGTTGATCCAAAGTTGTGCTTACTAATTAAATACAATTATTAAATATATAAATATATCAGTATTTAACCAATAGGCACTACATATTCATTTTAATAAGATTATCTTAGACTTTTTGGAGTCCTAACTTTTCCTTTCCTGCTACTATAAGGTTGGCTTTTGTGATTTTTATTATATGCTAACAAATCGAAATCTATTTGTTAACCAACTGTGCAACTTGCCCTAAACTTTACAGTAGCAAAAGTCGGCATGTTACTAAAAAAATGGATGGCAATAGTTATGTAAAGGTCAATAACCACCATCATCACCAGTCAGTCCTGGTGCTGATTAGCTGTGTTAGCATGCTAAAATTAGAACAAGATTAGCATATAGCACAGCTTCACAAACTTGCCTTTATTGACAGATTGTAAGACCTTTAATATATATTTTCTTATTTTTCGTCATCTACAGATGGAGTATGCAAAGACATCTTAACTGTAGCTGGACCAGAGGTGGAAGCTAAACTGAAAGCAGGTGAGAAAAAGAGAAGCTGCTACTTACCTTCTCATCTTACTTATCTGACTCTCACCCATCCATCCTCTGTCACTTTCTGTGCAGCAAAAGTGAATCGAGGACAAATTTTCGAGACCCAGTCTGGAAACTTCCCATGTAAAACTATTTTACACGTGCATGGGAAACAGGATGAGGTCCTCATTGAACAACTTGTGTGTGGTATCATGCGTTATTGTGAAATTCATAAATACAACTCAGTGGCAATTCCTGCCATGTGTGCTGGTAAGTATCTTGTTCAGCATTTCTATTTATTCTGTTTGTTGTGAAACACACACATACACCTAAATGCAAGTGGTGTTTTAACAGGAGCTGGAGGGTTAAATCCTGCGATTGTAGCAGGAGCCATTCTTCGAGGGATCAAGTCATCTGCATCAATCATGACCAGCCTCACCAACATCCGTCTCGTCCTGATTAAGATCGATGTCTTCTTGACTTTTAAAGAGGAAGCGATGCAGATGTATTCCCCAGCTGTCATCAACAGAGGTGACAGAAATATTCACAAACTGACATTTTGTGTAGTTATTTAGTGTAATGAATTTTAAAATAAAAACTGATTCAAAATATTTTACTGAAAACTTTTCCTGATTTGTTCTAGTACTTCCAGTACTTCCAGTACTTCCAGTTCAAGTACAGCAACAACAGCCTCCTCATTCTGTGAGTGCATACCTCAGCAGTCTCCAAATCAGCTCTACAAGTCAGCAGTCTGTCTTCACGTTCCTGGGTCTTTCCAAAAAAGACGTTGATGATGCCATGGAAAAGCTGAAGCATCAATATCACACACAGTGCTCCAGTAACACCTTCTCAAAGGAGGAACTGGAACTCCTCGACCAGGACGACATGATGGAGCTGAAGGAGCTGGTGGAGTCTGAAGGTCTATTCATGCAAACAGATCAGTCTGGCGCCCTAACAGTGAGCGGGCTAAAAGGCGGGGTCACCCGGGTGATGCAGAAAATGAATCAGTGTCAATTAATGGGTCTTGCTAATGAGGTGAGAGTCAGGGAGGAGGAGGAATTGTACCATCGAGTTGTTTGGTGCATCCTGGCACATAACGGAAACTGGGAAAGACTTCCCAGAACAGCCAATCACCAACTGGAAAACAACGAATTAACAGAAGGAATAACAGATGCACAGGGACTCGTATGGGAGGTTAATCTACAGATGATGGTGGCCACACAGCAACTGAACAGACAGGCGATGAAGCTAAAGCGACTTGAGAATCTGACAGGTGAGAAGATCTCAGTGTTGTGTAAAGAGCCTGACTGATACTAGAGTTTGATGCTTGAGAGCAATATAAAGTTAAAACAAACAATTGTTAAGATTTTGATTTAATGATTTATTAAAGAGATTTCCATGAAATGAAATCAAGATTTAATGAAAGGACAGTGTAGAAATAGAAATGAATAATGTATAGCAAACTACTGTACCTGTAAGAAAAACAAACATACAACAGCTGGTACACAGAAATTTGCAAATGCACAGGTACATAAATGCAGTGCTCTAGATTAACTTTTTGCCTCAGTTGCACTGGTGCGCCTAACTTTTTTTCTTAGGTCCACCAGCACAAAAGTTAAGCGCACCCAAATTTTTCAACCACATCATTTAACCCCACAGTTAGGGGCGATTGTGGCTCAAGAGTTGGGAGTTCGCCTTGTAATCAGAAGGTTGCTGGTTCGAGCCCTGGCTTGGACAGTCTCGGTCGTTGTGTCCTTCGGCAAGACACTTCACCCGTTGCCTGCTGGTGGTGGTCAGAGGGCCCGGTGGCGCCAGTGTCCGGCAGCCTCGCCTCTGTCAGTGCGCCCCAGGGTGGCTGTGGCTACAATGTAGCTTGCCATCACGAGTGTGTGAATGGGTGGATGACTGGATATGTAAAGCGCTTTGGGGTCCTTAGGGACTAGTAAAGCGCAATATAAATACAGGCCATTTACCATTTTACATGTTCACTTTTTTTTTACTTGCTGTCCATACAGACAGTATTGATTTGTAAATAATCTTGTCAACACAAAGTTCTTTATTTGGTGCACATTTCTACAAGAAAGATAAGTTACTGAAAAAGTGCTTGTGCTTAAAGTGCTTTGGCATAATCTAAGGGTTTCACAATTTGGCATAATTTTAAAAAGTTAAAATTTCTTCACTATTAAACAGCAGAAATGAGGCTTTCTTGTCGGAAGTCATTTTATCCCTTCAAGCTACTCACCTCTATTCACCTGCACTTTCAAACGCATACACGCAAAGGACTACAGGAATATCTGGACCACGGCCAATCACAGAGGTCCCGCCCGGTTATCTCTGATTGATTTAGACCACAATATGGGCATAATGTGTGTCTGTTGTTGACCACACGGAGACTTTCGGAATTGCGGACACTTTTTATTTTTTTTGTACTGAACGGCTGGTCACACCGGTGCGACCTAGGATTTTTTTTAGTCACACCATGGAAAAACTAAGGTGCATATGCAACCAAACTGGTCACACTCTAGAGCCCTGAGAGTCCCAGAGTACTATTGGCAATAGGTAACCGACCCTGCTAGAGGCCAGCCACTGTGGTGCGAGCAAAAAAGCTCAAGTTCCTGAGCTCCAGGCGCCCAAGAATTGTCCAGTACCCGGCAGATGTATGTGGGGGTATGAAACAGGGGCGTGTGAAACGCAACCCACAACCCTCCGTCAAGACACTACGTGTATGAGTGATAAAAAACAGTTTGAAGTAAAGAAGGTTGCAAAAGTCATTATGAAAGTAAGCATAAACAGTTCATTTTTAAACAAGAAATATAAAAATCCCACATCAGCAGATAACTGAGGATCATATTGCCCTGTTATTTCATGTTTAAATGTCTAACTTAGAAGCAGTGTTATGTTATTGTCAGACAGGCCCTATTACATGTTTCATTTTGGTTTTATTCACAGACCATCCCATGAAAATATAGATTTTTTGATTTGTTGTTTGTTGATTGGTATTTACTGCAAGATTTGTAGTAAATAGCAAAAAATAAATCTCAGCATAGGCTCTTTCTGTGTCTTCTCGTTTGTATGCTATATATGCTTGTCTCTTTTAGACTTTACTTTCCCTCTGTACTGGGACAGCATGGCTGCCAGTGAAAGTATGAAGGTCATTCCCCTGGAGTCTTCTTCTCCAGAGTACCAGACAGTGAAGGAGGCCTTCAAACGAACTGTCACCAAAACTGTGATGAAGGTGTGTTGCTCTCCCTGCATCAGTTTCTACTTATATTACCTGTCTTATTATACGCATGCTGCTTCATCACTACTTTATTCTTCTTAAATGTTATTAATGAAATATTATGCAACTGTGAAGTGGAACACAGATATTTCTGTTTTAACTTGCTTTAATATTTATGTATATTATTCACAGTAATTCCCCATTATTTATTTATTATTGCTTCATGTTTATGACGTATCCTATCATAAATTCTTCCTCACAGTTTGTTGAGATATACATATTTACAGATATATGTACATATAAACAGATACTGACACAAATATACATGAACATACATGCGCACACCCGTACATGTATATACACACTGTCTGTGTAAATAGTGGGTGAGAACGACCGGTCAGAGCGGTCATGCTGGGACTTTGTTTCAGTTCCTCACTCAGCCTGTTCCAGTGCTTCACTTCCACATACAGAGATGCTAAAACTTCATTTATTAATAAATAAATTATATTTAAATAATTAATGTACATATAAAATGGAAGAGTAAAACATCATAATATAATTTCAAGTTACAAGAAATCAGTCAATGTCACATTTTATAAACAAACTAATTTCCCCATTTAAAAGATATGATTTATTTAATTCAATTGTATTTATTTATTCATTCATTTGGGATTTTAGGAGGATTTTAGTTTCAGTCCACCATATCGCTGAAGTCCACTGAATTGATGACGACATAATTTGCAGTATTAAAGTAATTAATTGATTGCTGTTGATAACACAGACGCTTCTCATACCTGAGATGCACGCCTCATTTTATGTCCCAGAGAATATATAAGCATAAAACGACCCCTCAGATGTAATTAATATCCTTGATTACCTTGTTTGGCAGCTTGTTGATCCTTTGTCCTTCTTCTCTGTCGTCAGATTGAGCGTTTGCAGAACGTTCACCTGCGTCGCGCCTATGAAGCACAGAAGAAGCTCATTTCTGATAAGAATGCACACGAGGGAGGAGCAGGGGAGAAACTTCTGTACCACGGGACGACCCAGGACAATTGCGACTCCATAATGAAAACTGGATTCAACAGGCGCTTTGCTGGGCAAAATGGTGATGGTCTTTTTATAATCCACAACTACAGAACATGCCAGCATTTATCTCTTAAGCTTTTGGAAAGTACCACATGCAATCTTTCAGCGCCAAAACCATGTTCTAACCAAAGTCAACACCGGAGTCTTCTTACAATTGCACAAATATTTGCAAAACACTAAATATCACTCCCTCCAGGTAATACACAACACCATGGTTCTTCATTCACAGATGGATTTATTCTTCCGTCACACTTCTCCTCCAAACCACCATAAAATCCACAGTCAAACTGTCATTACATAACCGTAAAGAATGACCAGGCATAAATATTACAAATAAACATTTAAATCAAAGTTAACAAATATGCGATAAACAAAACACAGTTACTGTACCTCGCTGGCTGCATGTAACCATGAGGGAATTAAACAATGCTTAACAAAAAAACACTCCCCAACTTCTTTCACCTCTTCTTTCAACACTTCGCTTCACTTTGAAACAGATTATTTAATCTTTTTTGTGACTTATTTAACTTACAACTTAGCTTCTTTGCACATGCTTTCTTAACTTCCCTTTGCGTCTCTTAAAGGAGCCTATGCGCAACACAGAAAGTAACCTACCCCAAAAGAAACAACAATAAATAAAGGAAATAGAAAACATACATAAACACAATAAATTAAACACATTGAAATAATTTACATTTATGGCAGTTAAAGTAAACAAGTAGAGTTACAATTAAATGTTGAAAGAAAAAACATTGTCTTTACATTAAAAGGTTTTAGTTATCAGAGCATAATAAAAGTAACCTTGTCATTAGCAGTCTTGAAATTAAGTAAATAAAAACCTCAGATGACAGGAAGATATATAAGGTATATTAAGTTTCATTATTCATTTAACAAAAATTAAGCCAAAAGGAGGAAGCAGTGTATGAAAGCCAAAGTGACCCCTTTATAAAGTATTTTTATAAAAACAGAAGTTTTGGCAATCGTTTTTATCGTTAATTTTTTATCTTTTTTATCATTAACTTGGTTTCCCTGGGTCTTTTCCCTTGTGTTATGAATAAATCTTCTTTTTTGGGGGGGTACCAGTACTGGTTTTATTTTGTTGTATTTCACGGACCGACACACAAAATATTGTCGGTTATAAACCAGTCCATGACACAAAAAAGGTTGGGGACCGCTGTTCTAGAGTATTCAGGTGTGTGTCAACTGTTGCAACCACAAGACCTGGGCACATTGCAGTCATTGAGTAAACCATGAGCGCCTCTGTTCTAAAGAGTCTAATGTGACATTATCTGTCTGACAGCTAAAGCATATCCAATATAGATCATGCAGTAAGACAGTGATCCCAAGCACAGCAGAAAATCTACAACAGAATGGCTGCAAATGCTGCAATGGCCCAGTGTCCTTGCTTAAATGATGTGGTGGGACCTTAAGAGAGCTGTGCATGAATGAATTCCTGCAAACCTCGATGAAGTGAAGCAAGAGTAAAGAAGAGCGGGACGAAATTTCTCCATGACAATGTTAGAGCTAGATAAAGTGACACAGGGAATGACTACTTAAAGTCATTGCTGCTTATGATGGTTTAATTATTAAGGTATTGAGTCATAGCTTGTACTTAGTTTTGTTATTCACTGCTTCTGCATTTTGGTTTAGTTTTTGTTAAATAAATAATAACATCCTGTATGAGACTTAGCTTGATCAGTTTTTTTACCTTATGAAGTGGCACATGAAAAAAAACCCACTTTGTATTAATAGTTTTTTTTTACTGTATTTGCCCACCGGGCAAGCGTTGTTTGACATGAGCAACCCACTTCGTGAACACCATAACACAAAACAAGGCGACATAGGATTGTCAAATAGATACCATAGGCGTCTCTATTAAAAATCTTGTTGTCTGATGTTCCACGCTTCACAAAACTGACTCTAATGGTGAATAGATTTATTTGTTTATTACAGTATTTGTTATTAATTACAAATGATGAGAGTCAATGTGTTTAAATAGACCTTTGACAAGTAACAGCCCATCAAGTATTACACTATTTGGTCCTGTATACTGTCAGGACAATGCAGGTAAGAATACACTGTGAGTATGAGAGCATTCATATATTAAGGCTGAATAAATTATTTTCACTTCTGGTGACACTGATGTTTCAAGGATGGCATGGAAGGCAGGGATTTTTTTTTTTTTTTGGGGGGGGGGGGGGGGGGGGGTTGTGTTTGTTTAAACATTAGTAAGCATTTGTGGCTTTGGGACACATAAAAACTGGTGTTTTATGTGACTGTGAAGGTGTTTTCAGGCCTAGTACAATAACAGCATTTGATTCCTTATCAGGTTGAACAGATATTTTATGTTCCTGCATTCACTAATAAAACATGTCAGTTACAGTCAACAATGTGGTCTAAACACCTGTTACTGCCTACATCAACAAGTGTATTGAGGATGTAACAGTCACGAAAACCATAACTGTCCGGGCCAATCAAAAGCCATGGATGACAGGAGAGGTCTACAGGCTGCTGAAAGCTCGGAATGTTGCCTTCAGAGATGGAGACGAGGCAAGCCTGAGGACAGCTAGGGCCAACCTTTCCCGTGGCATCAGAGAGGCTAAGAGACAGTACTCCAGGAAAATATCTCATCACTTCAAAGACAGCAGAGACTCACGGAGCCTGTGGCGGGGCATTCAGACCATCACAGATTACAAGCCCCCACCACAGACCTGTGATAGCACTATCCCCCTGCTGAACGAGCTGAACACTTTCTTTGCTCGCTTTGAAGTCCAAAACAGCACCACTGCACAGAAGACCCCACCCCCTCCTGGTGACCAGGTGATGACTCTGTCACCGGACAGCGTGAGGAGATCCCTCAGCAGGATCAATGCACGTAAAGCTCCGGGTCCTGACAACATTCCTGGTCGTGTACTGAGAGACTGTGCAGTGGAACTCACTGATGTCTTCACAGACATCTTCAACATATCACTCATCCAGGCTGTCGTCCCCACATGTTTTAAAGCCACCACAATCATTCCGGTTCCAAAAAAGTCATCTCCCTCCTGCTTTAATGACTACCGTCCTGTTGCACTTACTCCCATCCTGATGAAGTGCTTCGAACGACTAGTCATGCAACACATCAAGACTGTCCTGCCCCCCTCCCTGGATCCCTTCCAGTTTGCGTATCGGCCCAACCGCTCAACCGATGATGCCATCTCCACTGCACTCCACTCGGCACTCACACACCTGGACAAAAAAGACTCATATGTTCGAATGCTGTTCATAGATTTCAGTTCAGCATTCAACACTATAATCCCCCAACAGCTCATTCAAAAACTGGTCCAGCTGGGGCTCAACACCTCACTGTGCAACTGGCTGTTGGATTTCCTCACCGGAAGACCTCAAGCAGTACGGGTTGGCAGTAATACATCCAGCACCATCATTTTAAACACAGGGGCCCCGCAGGGATGTGTGCTGAGCCCCCTCCTCTTCACTCTGCTGACCCATGACTGCACTCCATCATACAGCTCCAACCTCTTCATCAAGTTTGCGGACGACACAACGGTGGTGGGTCTCATTAGCAACAGGGATGAGACCGACTACAGAAGTGAGGTGAGACGCCTGGCCACGTGGTGTGCTGACAACAATCTCTCTCTGAATGTGGAGAAGACGAAGGAGATTGTTGTGGACTTCAGGAGAATGCACACCCAACATGCTCCTCTGACCATTGACGGAGCGTCTGTGGAGAGAGTGAGCAGCACCAAGTTCTTGGGTGTGCACATCACAGAGGATCTCTCCTGGACGTACAACACCACAGCACTGGCCAAGAAATCACAGCAGCGTCTCTTCTTTCTCCGCAAACTAAGAAGAGCAGGAGCACCAGCCCCCATCATGTACACTTTCTACAGAGGCACCATCGAGAGCATCCTGTCGAGCTGCATCACTGTGTGGTTTGGAGCCTGCAATGCGTCCTGTCATAGAACCCTCCAACGCATAGTGAGAGCTGCAGAGAGGATCATTGGTGTCTCTCTCCCCTCCCTCCAGGACATTTACAGCACCCGTCTCACTAAAAAAGCCCTTTGCATAGCGGCTGATCCCACGCACCCAATGCAAAGCTTCTTCAAGCTGCTGCCGTCGGGGAGGAGACTGCGGAGTCTCCAGGCCAGGACCAGCAGGCTGAAGGACAGCTTCATCCATCAGGCTGTCAGGAAGCTTAACTCCCTCCCGATTCTGCCCCCTCTCCCCTCTCTCCTCCACGGTCTCACTGAACTCTGTCACACACACACAAACACACACACTCTCTGACTCACTCACTGGCCTGCACCAGTTACCAGTCACTTTGTGGAGCATTGGACTGCCATTACCTCATAAGACTTTGTTGTTACACTTTCTCTTACCGTACATTACTAAATCTCCATTTGCACTATTTGCCTATTTGCACTACTCTGCCTGGTTTACACTCAATGTCACTTACCAATTATATTGTATATTGTATAGCTTTCTTGTTATATGTAAAATTGTATTTATTTAAATTTTTACTTTTTAATTATTTTACTTGCATTTTTAATCACTTTTATATTTAAATATATTTAAATGTTCATTTGCTATTTATCTAGGGATTGAGAGTAACGCAATTTCTATTCTCTGTATGTCCTGTACATGTGACAGAATCGACAAATAAAGTTGACTTTGACTTTGACTTTGACTTTGAAGATATGAAATTAACAGTATAGTGAACTAGTAATTCTGTGTTCTACAGCTTGTACTTCCAGGGTATTTGTGACACCTAAAGATCTACTGCCAGGAGGCTGAGCGGTATCATGTGATTGATGCTGCAAGTCACTACAGTTTAAAGAGGATCACCTATTGTTAACTTTCTTTTTTTCTTCCTACCCTCAGCAACTTCATACGGTCGTGGGACCTACTTTGCTGTAAAAGCCAGCTACTCAGCCCACCCCACCTACTCCAAGCCAGCTGCTGATGGTTCTCAGTTAATGTTCGTCGCCCGAGTCCTCACAGGCGTCTACACTCTGGGCCAAAGTGATATGAAGGTGCCTCCACCTCGAGACCCCCAGCAGCCTCACGACCGCTATGACAGTGTGGTAGACAGAATAGATAACCCCAGCATGTATGTTGTGTTTCATGACAACCAAGCGTACCCTGACTACCTCATCACGTTCAAGTGAGAGTAAAGGAAAAGTTTTTTTCCACTGTTGACAAATGATGGTGTCTGAAAAATACAAAAAGAAAATTATAAAACTTATATATGTACATTTCACATTACAAACAATTATATTTAATGAAATTACGAGTTTATTTCTTAAGTATTGAATTCTGTCTGATTTTATGCTTAATTATTGACCTGCTACTGAAGTAGAAATATATGTACATAAACACTGGAAACATATTACGCAATCATGCCGTTTAAAATGTTTTATTTGGCAAAAATTTGCACCTTATATCTTCACTTTGCCAAGTGTAAAGCACTTTGAATCACACCTAATTAATCTGAGAACATGGCACATAACCCTAATAAAGATTTACTGTATGACTGTGTGGTCCATTCTTGAAAAAGGAAAAATTAGAGGACGTGGGTGATCAACATTTAAAAAGAAACTGTGATATTTAATTAAATTGTGATCAAATTAAGCAAACACATATGCAAACTTGTTCAGTTCATAATCAGGTAACTGCTGAACATAGCAAACCATCTGGTATAGTAGTTTAAAATGTTAACTGTGGTAAAATGAGTGTTAAACACATGAGTGATGAGATAATAGCTCCAAAGGATGATAATCTTTCTTGTCTGTGTCTTGAGATGTTTCTTTTGGAGTAATTCTCCCCCCTAGTGGCCAAAAAATTATCAAAAATTTATTTAAATGTGCTAATTTTAGAGCTAAAAATTATTCACTTTGTCAAAGGGTCAAAAAGATAGCTTTCCCATATATCAAAAAGGCAAGTCAACCTTCCTTGTGTTTTCATTTACTACAAAACTGAATCTATGTTTAAAATATAAGCCATCTAGCTACTAGCTATTCATTTTACTACTATCTGCAGCATTTGAAAAAAATATCACCAATGCTAAAGCTATATAGCTGAAAAACTGGAGTTGGATAATGACGATATAGGCCTCTATGTGGTAAAAGAATAACTGAAGAATGAACGGATAAATGAATATCCGTTTATTTAGCTTCATGTTCACGGATTCTCAGGGGTTGATGGTGACAGACGCCTGGCCGTGAACCTGCCGGAGAGCAGGACAGTCCAGAGTGGTGATCACCCTGCTTGTCCCGGTCCTCTGCAGAGTGAAATACTCAGTCCAGGTCAGAGAAGAGCCTCCTATGACCAACCTGAGAAAAGACAAACACGTCAAAAATATTAAAGCAAAAAGTGGGTTTTTTTCCTTTTGCTACTATTTAGAGGCTATAAAATTCACTTGTATTTTTATTTTTTATTCCTATTTATTCTATTTATCCCCTTTGTATATTTTATTTATATTTGTCTCTGTATTTATATATGTGTGTGTGTGTGTGTATATATATATATATATAACAATTCTGTAACTGTAACTTCGGTCGTTGCTGTGCTTTTTTTGGAAGTCGAATTTCCCAGAGGAACCCACCCGAGGGATTAATAAAGTTCTATCTTATCTTATCTTATCTTATCTTATCTTATCTTATCTTATCTTATCTTATCTTATCTTATCTTATCTTAAAATCGTTAATCTGGAAAGATCCAAAGGAATAAGATGAAACTGAAACCAGTTTTTGGTTTTATGTGGAAATATTTTATACAAACAGTTGTTCATGATCACTCACCTGTAATACCTGGACTTTGGCTCCATCATCCCAGGTCCTTCCATGCGAATGTAGACGTTCTCCAAATTGAAGCTGAAGGGGTTTGTGAACTCCACAGTTGCTATCATCTCTTCACTCACTTTGCCTCTACCAGACACCTGAAGTACACACAGGACATGTAAAAATCCACCCCTAAAATCCAACTTTGATAAACAGGACATCAAACATGTAATGAAAGCAAAGCAAACCGTTTGCTCATAGGGGGCTGTCTGTTTTGTGTTGAACAACATTTTTGCTCTAATGATCTTATTATTATTATTATTATTATTATTATTATTATTATTATTATTATTATTATTATTATTATTATTATTATTGTTGTTGTTGTTATTATTATCTTCTTATATAACTTACTATTAACTGAGCAGCCAATCAAATAGTCACTCTGTCAACTACACAACATTAACGGCACATAAATCCATCTTCAAACATCTCTGTGTTTAAATTCCTGAACTTAAATTTAAAGAAAACTGGCTGCTCATGACAGCACAAGTTTTACTTTGTGTAACTGCTTCTGCCACAGTGCAGTCTGGGTCCTTACTTAGCAGAGTGAGATGGAAATAGAAGAGGCGGATTTTCCCAGCCCTTGTAGGCGGGGCTGCTGAAGCACCTTTGAATGGGAAGGACATATTTAAAGAGGCACAGATCATTGCTGATGTTGAGACATACAATTTATGTGTGGTCACTTCTGGTCTTTTTCACAATTTACACCTAAAATATGAGCATTTCAACAATGTTATTCAAACCATATGTTGAAAAATTTGTTTATTTGTTCATGCATAATAAACTAAGCTTACTTCAATTGGACTCTAAAGTTTGGGTTCTGAACTTTAGATATTTTTAGATTACTACTTGAAACTACATGTGAGAATGTGGAAGATCAAGACAAAATCTGTAACTGATGACTTATGAGAGCACAAAAGTAACTGTAGTGTTTCACACTAAAGTGAAAGATGTTTAATTTCCTGAGCAGTGAATAATAAAGGATGTTGAGTTTGTTTAGTAGCTTCATGAAAATTTTAAACTGTTTCAAAATTTATTAAATCAATAACGCTTTTTTGCCCTGTGAATTTTTAGATACACTGTGTTTGCTCTTAAAATAAACTCTTTGAGACAGAAAAATGAAAGATACAGGTACAAAACCTGGGACTGATGTCCAGATTTTAAGATTCATTCCTCTGACACTCGTTGAGTCGGGGTTGGTGTGGTAAGGGTTATAAGGAAGGTTTTACACGGAGGGATTCCTGTATGTTCAGGGTGTGCCCCGCCTCTACAGACCTATGGTAGCTGGGATACGCTCCAGCTCCACTGCGTCCAGATAGGGATAAGCGCAAGAGGACGAATGGATGGATGGATGGGTTTATGTGAAATATATTTGTTGTTGTTTCAGATTTTCTCAAATGTTTCTATCGGATCAGATAAAACATAAAGTTCAAACCCTTATTTGCTGTCAGCATAATTACTGGTAAAATGTCTTTCTCAAAACCATATTAAGACATGAATATAATTTAGAGTTATACTCTGACAGCTGAAACACCTTTAAAGTACCTGCAGAGCAGGTGAGACGAGAAAAGCCCCTTAGAATTAAATGTGCACTTTTCCTACTGCTGTGTGGGAGTGTAAACACGAGGATGCGATTCTTGAAAACTGAAACTGAAACAAAAACGGGCCGTGACAGAGCGGCACAAACGAGTGTTTGACGGGTTGAAAGTTCTCGTGTTAGTGTAGAATTGCAGATAAAATGGATGAATATCAGTATCCACTGTTTTTTGAAGCCACTGACTTTACAGACAGAGAGAAGGAGAAAGTGAGGAGATACTTTCAGAAAAGGCGAGACTCCGGGGGTGGCGACTGCGGAAATCTTGAAAAACTCGGAGGAAGCGTTTATAAAATCTGTTTCAAGTTAAAAGAGGGTAGGACAGTCGATCATTTGTAAAATATTTTTTTTTTAGCTTTGTGTTTAAATTCAGGCTATTTCAGTGACTCTGTTTATGGATGTTTTCCAGATCAAGACAGAGTTTTGCAGAGGAAGTTTCACACCATCACTCTTCCGAGTGGAGAAGTGCGGCTGACCGTGAGCCGGACAAGTTCACCACAGACCTCTGACCAGCCATCGACAAGCCAATCACTGGTACAGTTTACTGCTCTTTCAAACATGACTTTTGGTTACAGTAAAAACTGAGTGCCAGAATAATGTGGCCAAATCAGTTTAAGAGGAGTGAGTTAGCCTCCAGGGGAAGTTGGACAGCTGAGGACAATATTGACAAAAAACAGATGATTATAAAATATTTCAAAGACACTGTAAGTACTGCAAAGAATACATTTTAAATAGTAAAACAGTGCTTTTTAAAAAAAAGATACACGATCATTAAATTTGACGTCAGGGACAAATATAGAGAACTATGTGTTTGTTCCACTTTTGCTGGGCCCTCTTTTTTATAGCTTTCATTTCATTGTGACTCAGTGTTTTCAGTGGCTGACAGTTCTCAGGTTTCTTTCACTTCTGAGTCTTGCTGTTAATACAGAGTGTAAATATACAGTCTAGTTCAGCATTTTTTAAATAAGAAAGCCTTCCCTGAAAAATACATCATGTGGATGGCACAGTGTGCAGATACAGATGCAAATACTTCACATACTATTTTGCATTAATGCCTTTGTAGACAAGGAAGCAATGCCATGTACAGGGAGTGCAGAATTATTAGGCAAGTTGTATTTTTGAGGAATAATTTTATTATTGAACAACAACCATGTTCTCAATGAACCCAAAAAACTCATTAATATCAAAGCTGAATGTTTGTGGAAGTAGTTTTTAGTTTGTTTTTAGTTTTAGCTATTTTAGGGGGATATCTGTGTGTGCAGGTGACTATTACTGTGCATAATTATTAGGCAACTTAACAAAAAACAAATATATACCCATTTCAATTATTTATTTTTACCAGTGAAACCAATATAACATCTCCACATTCACAAATATACATTTCTGACATTCAAAAACAAAACAAAAACAAATCAGCGACCAATATAGCCACCTTTCTTTGCAAGGACACTCAAAAGCCTGCCATCCATGGATTCTGTCAGTGTTTTGATCTGTTCACCATCAACATTGCGTGCAGCAGCAACCACAGCCTCCCAGACACTGTTCAGAGAGGTGTACTGTTTTCCCTCCTTGTAAATCTCACATTTGATGATGGACCACAGGTTCTCAATGGGGTTCAGATCAGGTGAACAAGGAGGCCATGTCATTAGTTTTTCTTCTTTTATACCCTTTCTTGCCAGCCACGCTGTGGAGTACTTGGACGCGTGTGATGGAGCATTGTCCTGCATGAAAATCATGTTTTTCTTGAAGGATGCAGACTTCTTCCTGTACCACTGCTTGAAGAAGGTGTCTTCCAGAAACTGGCAGTAGGACTGGGAGTTGAGCTTGACTCCATCCTCAACCCGAAAAGGCCCCACAAGCTCATCTTTGATGATACCAGCCCAAACCAGTACTCCACCTCCACCTTGCTGGCGTCTGAGTCGGACTGGAGCTCTCTGCCCTTTACCAATCCAGCCACGGGCCCATCCATCTGGCCCATCAAGACTCACTCTCATTTCATCAGTCCAAAAACCAGTCTTGAGATATTTCTTGGCCCAGTCTTGACGTTTCAGCTTGTGTGTCTTGTTCAGTGGTGGTCGTCTTTCAGCCTTTCTTACCTTGGCCATGTCTCTGAGTATTGCACACCTTGTGCTTTTGGGCACTCCAGTGATGTTGCAGCTCTGAAATATGGCCAAACTGGTGGCAAATGGTATCTTGGCAGCTGCACGCTTGACTTTTCTCAGTTCATGGGGAGTTATTTTGCGCCTTGGTTTTTCCACACGCTTCTTGCGACCCTGTTCAAAGTCAAAGTCAAAGTCAACTTTATTTGTCAATTCTGCCACATGTACAGGACATACGGAGAATAGAAATTTCGTTACTCTCAAACCCTAGATGAAATAGCAAATGAACATTTAAATAAAGAGAGTGATTAAAAAATGCAAATAAAATAATTAAAAAGTAAAAATTTAAATAAATAAATACAATACAAATTAGCAAGAAAGCTATGCAATATACAATATACAATATTCAGGTAAGGGTAAATGACATTGAGTGTAAACCAGGCAGAGTAGTGCAAATAGGCAAATAGTGCAAATGGAGATTTAGTAATGTTGACTATTTTGAATGAAACGCTTGATTGTTCGATGATCACGCTTCAGAAGCTTTGCAATTTTGAGACTGCTGCATCCCTCTGCAAGATATCTCACTATTTTTGACTTTTCTGAGCCTGTCAAGTCCTTCTTTTGACCCATTTTGCCAAAGGAAAGGACGTTGCCTAATAATTATGCACACCTGATATAGGGTGTTGATGTCATTAGACCACACCCCTTCTCATTACAGAGATGCACATCACCTAATGTGCTTAATTGGTAGTAGGCTTTCGAGCCTATACAGCTTGGAGTAAGACAACATGCATGAAGAGGATGATGTGGACAAAATACTCATTTGCCTAATAATTCTGCACTCCCTGTATGTTACTCCACCTCCATACCATCAAAGATACTGTGTCATGGTCCTGGGTCCTTTTGACAAAGTGTTTTGAGTTCGCTTGTATTTTTGTCACTTGGTGTTATTATTTGTGTTTTACGTCCACTGTGTTTATTCTATAATTGGTTTTTCTGCTTTGCTTTTTGATTATTAGATTCCCCTCGTGTCTTTACCCCCTGTGTCTCCCTCTGTGTTTGTTTCTTTGTGTGAGTCCTTGTGCCTTGTGTTCCATCATGTTTCCCCAGGCCGTCTGCCTGTGCTCTCCCTTGTGTTCCCTCGTTCCCACCTGCCTCTCCTCCACTCCCACCCATATCATGTTTCCTGTTTTACTGTGAAGGTCCCGTGTTTTTTCTGTTCAGTCTAGCTTCCCCTGTCTCGTTATGGTTATTCGTATCAGCTGTACTCCTCGTGTGTTCTCACTTCCTTGTCATCCCTCTGTGGATTTAGGTAAGTGTCCTCCCTCATAGCTGTGTGACTCTCCCTGTGTCTCCCCATGAGTTTATAGGTTGTCGCAGTTTAGTTTATTTCTATTTGTATCACCTCTACACCTGCAATAAAGCAGTTCACATTTTTCATCTCTGTGAGTTTCCGTTTGGGTCCTTTTCCTTCCCTCACACAGCCGTTTTGTGACATACTGTTTTTAAAAACATAGGTCATAAAAAGCCAGATGGTAACACTCTCACTGGACACTTTATTAGGTACACCTTGAGAGTAACAGAGAAGACTTCAGTGCTGCTTTAAATCTTTGCTGTTAATTTTTTATTATAATGTTGTGATGTTATTTGAGTTACTGTTTCCTTCCTATCAACTCGAAGCAGTCTGGCCATCCTCTGACCTCTGACATCAAGAAGACGTTTTCATGCAGAGAATTGGATATTTTCTCTTTTTCAGTCCATTCTCTGTAATCCCTAGAGATGGTTGTGTGGGAAAATAAATAAATTAAAGCAGCTCAAATTTATTTTTCATTCTGATGCTCAGTTTGAACTTCAGAAGATCCTCTTGACCATGTCTAAATGGTTAGTGGCATGTGATTGGTTGATTATCCATATGTATTAATAAGCTTAAACAGGTGTACCTAATATAGTGGCCAGAGATTGTTTGTCTGTGTGGTTCGGTCACACAAAATTTTAAATTCCTTGTGGAATCCATGGACACTGCGTCTCGTTTGCACACAGATTAAAAAAAAAACCTCAACATCATGTTTTAGATTATTCACCAGTCATTGCATTCTGCTTTCATTTACATTGTACACAAATACCCAGACTGGTTTAGAAACAGGCCTGTAGCATATTTCTTTTATAACACAGTGTCATAGTCAGACATAGCAATCAAAAAGAAAAACATATAAACAAAAACATTAATTTAATGTGGTTTTACCTACATAACAGAAAGGACTGTATGAATTGGGGCAACTGCCATAAAATCAATGTTGTTGTTTTTTGTTTGTTTTTTTGTAGAACTAGTTTATGATGATTGAATGATTGATGTGTCCAAACAACAAACACTGAATTTTAATTTAGCAGTGGGCTCAGTGTTTCATGTTTACTCCATGATGGATCTCGTGTATGCTGTAGACTGGACATAGCTAACATAGTACATAATGGATGAATTATTAACAGATTTAAAGAGAAAAGAAATAAAATACATGACATGGCGAAGATTACGTTGATTAGAGGTTTTGAATAAGGGTTATGTATTACTTAATGTCCAACCCTATGTGGTACACTCCCACTGTTTACAATAAGTAGCCTATCGTATATCATAAATTGACAGATTTTTTTTCTTTCCCTCTTTCAGAGCTCTAGAAACTCAAACATAAAAGGTCTTGAGAAGACTTTCAGGATAGATGTTTTCCTGCTGTTTTTCCTGAGAGACAACTGTAAAGCATACACAATTTTTGAAAAACAACTGTCATCAATCGGCTGCACAGTGGAGCTAAATTTCGATGAAGAGGAGGTTTTGGTTAGAGGAGAGGTTGACAAGGGGCCAGGAGGTGGTTTTGGTGGCGCTGCAGAGAAATGGGAGTGCCAAGTGGATCGGGTCTTTATTCGGCTTACCGAGACCTACCTCTGCTATCATGTGCTTGAGCCAAAACTGGTGAAAATGATACTGCAGGACTCGGCCTTTAAGACAGATGATATCAAAGTTTACACAGAGAGTGGCTATGCTGTGGTTGTGGGAGAGGTTGATGCCGTGAAGGAAAAGATTGCAATTCTGGAAAAACGCCTACCCACCAAAAAGGTAATGCCAATTGTGGAGAGGAACTTCAAGCTCATAGAAGAAGAGTTCAATCGAGAAATGCGTGCTAATTGTCCAGAGGTTACAATCATCAGAGGTAGTGCCATGATCACTTTGGAGGGCCCTGACAAAGAGGTGCAGTCAGGAGCTGCAAAACTGGTTGAACTGATTAAGAACGTAAAGGAGAAGAGCGTTAAGTTCCCTACAGCTCTGCTAACCTTCATGAAGACCAGTGATGCCATCCCAAAATACCAAACTCGCTTCCAGCAAAGGCTCAGAAACCCTGTTTTCTTTGAGGTGGGTGCAGATCTGGTTCTGTCCAGTTTGTCCTCTGATGCTTTAAATATGGCCGAGGCAGCAGTAATGAGAGACTTTAAAGTGACCACTGTACAGCTGCAGGGTGCAATAGATCTCAACAGGTTGAAAGAAATTCTGATGAAAGCCAAGAACGAGGCAAACAGTAGAGAGTTCAGAGTGGACATCAGCTACATGCCAGGCGCCAGGGGAACCTCAACAACCAACGTCCAACTGGTGGGCTACAGTGAAAATGTGGCCAAGCTCAATGAAGTTCTTCATGACTTCCAGTTGAATCAAGTTTCAACTCAAGAAACCATCAATCTGCTTCATCCTGAAATGGTCGACTGTTTTAATAAAATCTTAGACTTGATTGGCATGAAGCAGACCAAGGTGACCTTACAAGCCTCACATTTTCCAAATCCTTGTGTGTTTGTGTCTGGTCCTCGATGTCATGTTCAGGAGGCCAAGGAGGCCCTAACATCAACTCTAGACAGTGTTGTAGTAGACACTTTGACTCTAGATGGACCAGGGGCTCAGCAGTACTTCCAGGAAGAGGGTAAAGTGACTAAAGAGCTGATAGAGGGTTCCTGTCACGTCATTATCCGAGATAAGCAAACTGCAGCCATCCCAAACGTGCAAAGACCACGAAACACCAGCAGACTCAGTGATACACCTAGATCTCTCAGCTACAGCAGCAGCATGTACAGCACAGTTGGAAACTCTGCAATCAACAGAACAAACCTGAAGATCAAACTCAGCAGTTTAGAAAATGAACAGGTTTGATTATTTCCATTCAATTCTATTTCCCATAGTCTCAAAATAAAATATCAACATTCATGTTATTCAAAATGATTTCTGCAGGTGGATGTTCTGGTGGTCCCCATGCTCAACAAGCAGCTGACTTCTACAAATATTGGCAAAAGTTTGTTGGCCAAAGCTGGGAATATATTAAAGTTAAAGTTTGATTCAGTCTTAGCCAGTTGTGCCCTCGCCCCTGGTGATGTTCAGCTGGTTGATGCACCTCCATCTCTGGGCTGCTCCAGGATTTTCTTCATTGAGTGCTTGCCTTGGGATGGAGTAAGAGGACAGAGTGTTCAGGTAAAATTAAGGACTTTCATTAACACTTCTGGTGATGGAAAAGTGCTAATTCATATTTAATTTACCTTCAGAAAACCATTGAAATGCACTTTATAGCTGTACATAGATGAAAGTATTAATTTGAATAATCAGATGATATCTAAGCATGTATACTCAAAACTAGAGGAACAGACAAAAGAAAAGATAATAAAATATTTAACTGAAAAGTAAAAGCATTAACACACAAACTAGTCAATTAACTGTACCTATAACTGCAAGGGAGGATTTATCCTCCAAAGCCTCACTGTTTTCCATGTGTGCTCTGTTAGTTGCAGTGTGCAATCCAAGAGTTTGAAAACATAGTTTAAAATATGTAACTTTTGATTTGCAGGCTCTTGGTAACGGTCTGAAGAAGTGTCTGGAGCTTTGTGCACAGCTGAATTTGGGTTCAGTGGCCATTCCAATCATTGGGCCAGGAATTGTTTTACAATACCCGCTGAGAGAAGCTATTCAAGTGTTGACCGACATCATTCACCAGTTTGGATTATCTGCATCCTCTGGATCTCTTACAAACATCCACATTGTGATTAAACCTGGTTACCCTGATTCTGAGGAGGTCAGTGTCAGTTGATATGTCCTGATCTGATATGTAACATGAAGGCATCCATCTTTCATCATGTTATTCTGTGTTTTTATCTACAGTGCTACCACGATGTCTACAAACAGCTCGGCTTAAATATGAACCAGGGAGGCCAAGGTAAACTAGCACTACTCAGACTGTCTTCATTATGTGACATTAATGAATAGTGAGCAGATAAAAAGCCTTCAGCCAGTGTTATATTTTACCATCTTCATTATCACCCTCAGCCATCAGACTAAATATCAGACAAAATCTAATGTGTGGTGTTCTTTGTCTCAGCAATCTTCAGGTCCCTCACCAGCGACCTAGATGACATCGTCATAACAGTGGGAAGTGGAGTTAAACTACATGTGGTGTTTGGTGACATCACTAATGAGACTACAGATGCTGTGGTGAACATAACAGACTCCCAAAGTTTTAACTTTGGTAAGTAACCTTGGTGAGCAGGAGGATCACTATGGCAAAGTCAAACAGCTGTTCATGAATATCTGCTCAAAAATGGGGATGCCCATATGAATATAATCTTTGAGGATCAAAGTTTTCATCTAGCATTATCAGCAGGTCACTTACATTAGCTAAAAACCTCAGCATATAATTACGAAGAGCTTAACAGATAGTCATGGTTGAACATCATAAGTATTAGAAAGCCACTAATTTCTAATGTATATGGAGCTGTAAAACTAGATAATTTCTTATATTTTGGATCTCATACCTATCATGGTTATAGTTTCACATAATGAAATCTAGTGCAAATTAGGCACATTCAGCAGGAACAGGCTTAGTGGATGGCAAAATGTAAAACTCTCAGGCGTAGGTGATGGAAAGCAATCAAACTGTAACACAGACAAGTGACTCAGTGACAGTCTGGCAGGGAACAGAGATGAACAGGTGAACTGGTACGCTGCCTGTGGTGTCAACTCAGCATGAGAAATGTTTGATCTTCAGCCAAGAAGGTTTGGCAGGGATTAGCCTTTGACTTACCTTTGAGTACCATTTCCCATAAATGCATGTGGATTGATTTGGGAATATAGGGTTGATGAGTAACTATTCAGGAAACGTATCCAACTGTGACACAAATTGGAACTTAAGATGAAACTGTGGCATTATTATTATTGTTACTATTTCCAAAGCTGTACTTACTAATTAAATACATTTATTAAATATATTTTACCAATAGGCATTAGACATTCATTTTACTAAGATTATCTTACTCTTTTTGAAACCCCAGTTTTTCTTTTAATGTTACCATAAGATTGGTATTTGTGATTTTTATTACATGCTAACAAATCAAAATGTATTTGTTACTCAACTGTGCAACTGACCCTAAACATTACAGTAGCAAAATTTGGCATGTTACTAACAAAATCAGTGCGCTCCAGGGTAGCTGTGGCTACAATGTAGCTTGCCATCACCAGTGTGTGAATGGGTGGATGACTGAATGTAGTGTAAAGCGCTTTGAGGTCCATAGGGACTAAGTAAAGCGCTATACAAATACAGGCCATTTACCATTTTTTACCATTTACCAAAATAGATGGCAATAGTTATGTAAAGGTTGGTAACCTCCATCATCAGAATCATCAGTCCTGGTGCTAATTAGCTTTTTTAGCATGCTAAAACTAGCACAAGATTAGCATGTAGCACAAACTTGCCTTCACTGACATCCTTTAAAATATATTTTTTCTTTCTCTATATATGGCTTATGCAAAGACATCTCAACTTTAGCTGAACCACAGGCGGCAGCAACAGTGAATCGAGGAGAAATTTTCGTGACCCAGTCTGGAAACTTCCTCAGTAAAGCTATTTTACATGTGCATGGAGAACAGGATGAAGTCCTCATTGAACAACTTGTGTGTGATATCATTTGTTACTGTGAATCACATAAATATAATTCAGTGGCAATTCCTGCCATGTGTGCTGGTAAGTATTTTGTTCAGCATTTCTATTTATTCTGTTTGTTGTGCTACACACACACACACCTAAGAGGCAGGGGTGTTTTTGCAGGAGCTGGAGGTTTGGATCCTGCGATTGTGGCAGGAGCCATTTTTCGAGGGATCAAGTCATCTGCATCAATCATGACCAGCCTCACTGACATCCGTCTCATCCTGATTAAGATCGATGTCTTCTTGACTTTTAAAGAGGAAGCGATGCAGATGTATTCCCCAGCTGTCATCAACAGAGGTGACAGAAATATTCACAAACTGACATTTTGTGTAGTTATTTAGTGTAATGAATTTTAAAATAAAAACTGATTCAAAATTATTTTACTGAAATTTTTTACTGATTTGTTCTAGTACTTCCAGTACTTCCAGTACTTCCAGTTCAAGTACAGCAACAACAGCCTCCTCATTCTGTGAGTGCATACCTCAGCAGTCTCCAAATCAGCTCTACAAGTCAGCAGTCTGTCTTCACGTTCCTGGGTCTTTCCAAAAAGGACGTTGACGATGCCATGGAAAAGCTGAAGCATCAATATCAGACGCAGTGCTCCAGTAACACCTTCTCAAAGGAGGAACTGGAACCCCTCGACCAGGATGACATGATGGAGCTGAAGGAGCTGGTGGAGTCTGAGGGTTTATTCATGCAAACAGATCAGGCTGGCACCCTAACAGTGAGCGGGCTAAAAGACGGGGTCACCCGGGTGATGCAGAAAATGAATCAGTGTCAGTTAATGGCTCTTGCTAGAGAGGTAAGAGTCAGGGAGGAGGAGGATTTGTACCTTCGAGTTGTTTGGTGCATCCTGGCACATAACGGTAACTGGGAAAGACTTCCCAGAACAGCCAATCACCAACTGGAAAGCGACGAATTAACAGAAGGAATAACAGATGCACAGGGACTCACATGGGAGGTTAATCTACAGAGAATGGTGGCCACACAATCACTGAGACAGACAACGAAGCTGAAACGACTTGAGAATCTCACAGGTGAGAAGATAGTTCTCAATGATTTACAAAATGAGCCCGACTGATACTGGAGTTTGATGCTTGAGAGTAATACAAACTCAAAAGAAACAAATGTTAAAGTGTATAAGATGTAATGAAAGGATGGAGTACAAATAGAAATGCATAATATATTGCAACCTGCCGCACCTGTAAGAAAAACAATCATACAACACCTCGAACACAAAACTTTAAAAATGCACAGCTACATAAATATCTGTGTGTGCATGTGTGTGTGACAGACAGAGAGAGAGAGAGTGAGAGAGAAGAGTATGTGTATGCGTCTTTGTCACGAAATATACATGAAAATGAGTGTGGGAAGCTGCAATAACACCTCTCAGGAGCCAGAGCATGATAGAGATGGATCCAGGAGAACCATTTGAAGCCCCCAAGAGTACCAAAGACCTGAGGCCACACATCTCAGTGATATCTGTGCCTCCATGCCAGCAGGAGAAGAAAGGAGGCCCTTAAATGGGCAGCTCAGAGCCAAGGGGTGGGAGTCCCAGAGGGCTAGAGGCAACAGGCAACCGACCCTCCTAGACTTTGGCCACCCTAGTGTGAGCCAAGCTCAAATTCCCGGGCTCAAGGTGCCAAAGAATTGCCCAGTAGCTGGCAGACGTGTGTGGGTTTGTGAAACAGGGGTCTAGGAAGATGGCTCTACCCACTGTGACCTACGCTACCCACAACCCTCCATCAAGACACTACATCTATGGTTGATGCATTGTATGAGGGAATGAGAATTTACTACAAGAATTTGTAGTAAATGGCAAATAATAAAGCTTAGCATAAGCTCTTTCTGTGTCTTCTTGTTTGTATGCTGTATAAGCTATATATGCTTGTCTCTTTCAGACTTTACTTTCCCTCTGTACTGGGACAGCATGGCTGCCAGTGAAAATATGATGGTCATTCCCCTGGAGTCTTCTTCTGCAGAGTACCGAACAGTGAAGGAGGCCTTCAAACGAACCGTCGCCAAAACTGTGATGAAGGTGGGTGGCTCTCCTTGCGTAAAGGAACGTTTCAGTTTCTAATTGTATTACCTGTTTTATTATATGCATGCTGCATCACTACTTTATTCTTTTGTAGTCAGTACAACCAATGATATTAAATGTTATTAATGAAGTGTAAAGTGTAAAAAATATTTCTGTTTTTATTTGCTTTAATATTTATGTATATTTAGGTATATTATTTACAGTAATTCCCATTATTTATTTATTTATTTATTCATTTATTTATTTATTATTGCTTCCTTTTTATGACATATCCTATCATAAATTCTACCTCGAAGTTTGTTCCGTGTATTTGGTTTTGTAACCCCAGTAACATGCCCAGAGATATATACATACATATACACACATACTGATGCAAATATACATGTGCACACACATACACATATATAAACACAGTGTTTGTGTAAAAAGCGAGTGCAAACTGTATCTTTGTAGTGGTCATGCTGGGACATTGTTTCAGTTCCTCACTCAGTCTGTTCCAGTGCTTCACTCCCAACATAGATGCAAAAACTTCATTTATCAGTAAATAAAGGATATTTAACTAATAAATTTATAGATAAAATGGAAGAGTAAAAAAGATCACAATGTAATTCCAAGTTACAAGAAATCAGTCAATGTCACATTATATAAACAAACTAAATTCACCATTTGAAAGATATGATTTATTTAATTAAATTGTATTTATTTATTTTTTAATTGTATTCATTCATTCTGGATTTTAGTTTTAGTTTCATATATCTGAAGTCCACTGAATTGATGATGACATAATTTTCTCATTCACAATACAAAGAAAGTTTCAATACAGTTGTAAAACCTGCCTGCAAATCATCATGTTTTCAGTTTTTCAGATTTGCAGATTTAAGGTAATTAATTGATCGATGTTTACAACACAGAATCTTCTCATACCTGAGATGCACACCTCAATTTATGGCCCTCAGAATATGAGCATAAAACTACCCCTCAGATGTAATTAATATCCTTGATTACCTTGTTTGGCAGCTTGTTGATCCTTTGTCCATCTTCTCTCTTGTCAGATTGACCGTTTGCAGAACGTTCACCTGCGTCGCGCCTATGAAGCACAGAAGAAGCACATTTCTGATAAGAATGCACAGGAGGGAGGAGCAGGGGAGAAACTTCTGTACCACGGGACGACCCAGGAAAATTGCAACTCCATAATGAAAACTGGATTCAACAGGCGCTTTGCTGGACAAAATGGTGATAATCTTTTTATAATCCACAAGTGCAAACTGTCAGTGCCAATAATTTGCATAACATGTTCTAACCAAAGTCAACACCAGAGTCTTCTTAGAGTTGCAGGTTTTCTGTTGCAGGGCAAAATAAAAGTAACCTTGTCATTAGCAGTCTAGTCTAAAATTAAGTAAATAAAACCTCAGATGATAGGAAAACGTGGTATATTAAGTTTCATTATTCATTTAACAAAAATTAAGCTAAAAGGAGGAAGCAGTGTATGAAAGCCAAAGTGTCCCCTTAATGCTTACATGTGTGTGAGCATCTTTATAAAAACAGAAGTTTTGGCACTACTACTGGTCGAGAGCATTCAGGTGTGTGTCAACACAATACCACAATCTTCCTAGGAGTGGACGTCCCAGCAAACTTGCCCCAAGATCAAGATCTTGCAATGCTCAGAGAAATTGCAAAACACCCAAGAGCTACATCTCAGACTCTGCAGGTGTCGTTAGCATGTTAAATGTTAAAGTTTATGACTGTACAACTAAAAACAGACTGTCTGTTGACTGTGTGTTGTTTGTAAGGGTTGCTTCTTTTTTTTTCTTTTTTTTGCAACCACAAGTCAACATGAGCACCTCTGTTCTAGAGAGTCTAATGTGAGGCTGACAGCTAAAAAAAATCCAATACTGGATTACGTAAAAGCACAATGATTTCAAGCATAGCAGCAAATCTACAACACAATAGCTGGAAATGCTGCAATGGCCCAGTGTCCTTGCTCAAATGATGTGGTGGGACCTTAAGAGAGCTGTGCATAAATGAATGCCTGCAAACCTTAATGAACTGAAGCAACACGCTAAAGAAGAGTGGGCTGAAATGTCACCAGAACAATGTGTGAGACTGATAAAGCCACACAGGAAATGATTACTTAAAGTTATTGCTGCTAAAGATGATTTAATTATTAAGGTATTGAGTTTCGGGTTTTTGGGGGGATTTTTTTACCCCATCAGTCCATCGAGCGGGCATTGGTTGGCATAAGTGACCAACTTTGCAAACAAAATAACACAAAACAAGGCAACATAGGATTTTCAAATCGATACCATAGGTGTCTCTAATAAAGATCTTGTTTGAGTTCAAATCTCATTAGTCTTGACCTCAAGGTCAGCACCCCTGCTTCAATCTTTTTTAGGGTGGCATTCCGTTTTTTCACAGTTTGCATTCAGTGAATTTTCATAATGGTAATAAGTATTTTCCTGTTATATGAGTGTAAGTATAACTGTATGGATTTTCAGGCCAGGGCACAACTTGATACGAGAATGGTTAAAAGATGATCCCCGCTTCAGAGAATTGACTCTAATGGTGCATCGATTTAAGTTTTTACTATAGTATTTGTTACTAATTACAAAGGAGGAGAGCTAATGTGTTTAAATAGACCTTTGACAAGTAACAGGCAATCCAGTATAACCACTGCTTGTTCCTGTATACTGTCAGGACAATGCAGGTAAAAATACACTGTGATTATGAGAGCATTCATATATTAAGGCTGAATAAATTATTTTCTCTTCTGGTGACTTTGGTGTTTCAAGGGTGATATGAAAGGCAAGGCTTTGTTGTTGTTGTTTTTAATCTTGTTAAGCATTTGTGGCTTTCGTGACACATAAAACCTTGGGTTTAAGTGATTGTGGAGGTGTTTTCAGGTCTAGTACAATAACAGCGCTTGATTCCTTATTGGGCTGAAAGGAAAGATTTTCATGTTCCTGCATGCACTAATAAAACATGTCAATTACAATCAACAGTGTAGTTAAAACACCTGGTGGAAGATATTAAAGTAGCAGTACATGTAACAAAGGAGGGTTTAGTGAACTAATAATTCTGTGTTCTACAGCTTGTACTTCCAGGGTATTTGTGACACCTAAAGAATCTACTGCTAGAAGACTGAGGGGTATCATGTGATTTATATTTCAAGACACTACAGTGTAAATGTGATCAGCTATTGTTAATTTTCTTTTTCTTTTCTTCCTACCCTCAGCAACTTCATATGGTCGTGGGACCTACTTTGCTGTAAATGCCAACTACTCGGCTCACCCCACCTACTCCAAGCCAGCTGCTGATGGTTCTCAGTTAATGTTCGTCGCCCGAGTCCTCACAGGCGTCTGCACTCATGGCCGACATGATATGAAGGTGCCTCCACCTAGAAACCACCAGCAGCCTCACGACCGCTATGACAGTGTGGTAGACAGAATAGATAACCCCAGCATGTATGTTGTGTTTCATGACAACCAAGCGTACCCTGACTACCTCATCACATTCAAGTGAGAGTAAAGGAAAAGTGTTTTCCACTGTTTACAAACAAAGGTGTCTGAAAAATCCAAAAAGAAAAATAATAAAACTAATATGCACATTTCACACTACAGTTATATACAGTGAGATTTTGAGTTTGAATTATAGAATTATGTCTGATTTTAAGCTTAATTATTGACCTGTCACTGAATTAGAAAAGTTACATATGTGTACATAAACACTGGAAACATGTTACACAATCATGCAGTTTTTAATCTTTGATTTGGTTGACATTTGCATCTTACATCTTCACTTTGTAAAGTGTAAAGCACTTTGAATCACATCTAATTAGTCCAAGAACATGTCACAATACTCTAATAAAGATTTACTGTATGATTGCCTGGTCCATTCGTAAACTGTGACATTTCATTTGAATTGTGGTGACATTATGCAAACAACATCTAAAAAATATTTGAATTCATAATCAAGTAACTGTTAAACATAGTAAACCATCTGGTAGAAGAGTTAAAAAAGTTAACTGTGTTAAAATGAGAGTTAAAAACATGAGTGAAGAGAGAAAAGCTCCAGTGGGATGATAATCTTTCTTGTCTGTGGCATTTTTGTCCACAGCTAAATGTGTTTTACAAGAAAAGGGCTCTATATGTTTCCTTTGGAGTTCATTTACTACAAAACTGAATCTGTTATATATATCCGTTCGTTAAGTCTGACGTCACTAGCCGTGTCTGGGCCTAAACTCTGCTGCAGGTCCATATATCAAACGATCACTATGGCATTACTGAGAGTTGAAAAACTGTCTAAACTCTTTCATCTTTAATAAAATGATCAGCGTTCTGCTCTACCAGGTGTAACAATTGAGTTTAACATCCAGGCATCCATGAAAACGGAATTTATGACATTTAACGGAGTTAGAAGTTAGCAGGAAGTTAGCTCGCTAGCTTCTATCTAAATACAATATAGCATGTCCTGACTGTGGGGTTTTGGAAACAAATTAAAACGTACAGCTCTGTTATCACTTCCAACATAAATGAAGACAGAAAACTAAACAGCAGTGACGTTTGTAGGGTTACTGAAGTTTGGCTAGCTGGTATATAATGATGTGCTACGTGACCGCTAGCGACACAGCTATGTTAGCATAATATAAACAAGCTAACTTTTTTTCCACTCGATAAAAGTTAACGTGAGTGTTCTCGGTGGTCAGGAACAAATGTAATTGCATGGCAGGATGCTGTAAAAGGACCAAACTTCAGCCAGGACAACAACTGAGATAATCCATCCACAATACGAGGTTAGTCATTCATATACTGCTGCATGGGCTGGGCTGTAGTTACATCCTAAGGTTTTAAAAACTGAGCTTAAATAAATGATTAGCGGTAATAAAAGCCGAGGGAGGTCAACAGTGATCACTGACTGTTTTAGGAGCTTTTTGAGATTAAATAGAAGAAAATACAAAACATTAAACATGTTAACAACACAAAAGCCATATTAAACGCAGACTACTTTAGGCACGGAAGTAGGATTTGTCACGTCATCACTTAACAACCGGATTATATTATATAAAATATAAGCCATTTAGCAGCTAGCTATTAATTTGACTACTATCTGTGCAGCATTTGAAAACAATATCAGCAATGCTGAAGCTATGTAGCTGAAAAACTGTAGTTGCATAACAATGATATAGGCCTATATGTGGTAAAAGAATAACTGAGGCTAAATAATGCTGGGCGTTTGTGAACGTAGCAATTCTCAGGGGTTGATGGTGACAGACGCCTGGCCTTGGACCTGCCGGAGAGCAGGACAGTCCAGAGTGGCGATCACCCTGCTTGTCCCGGCCCTCTGCGGAGTGAAATACTCAGTCCAGGTCAGAGAAGAGCCTCCTATGACCAACCTGAGAAAAGACAAACACGTCAAAAATATTAAAGCAAGACGCAGAATCCTTTGAAATAGGTGTTTTGTTTTTTTTCCTTTTGCTACTATTTGGAGGTTATAAAATCTCATCCAAAGGAATAAGATGAAACTGAAACCAGTTTTTGGTTTTATGTGGAAATATTTTATACAAACAGTTGTTCATGATCACTCACCTGTAATACCTGGACTTTGGCTCCATCATCCCAGGTCCTTCCATGCGAATGTAGACGTTCTCCAGGTTGAAGCTGAAGGGGTTTGTGAACTCCACAGTTGCTATCATCTCTTCACTCACTTTGCCTCTACCAGACACCTGAAGTACACACAGGAAATGTAAAAAATCTACCCCCAAAATCCAACTTTGTATATGATAAACAGTTGCTGGATAGGACATCAAACATGTAATAAAAGCAAAGTAAACTGCCCGAGTGGAACCAGGTTTGTCTTTAATGTGATGTAGGATGCACACTGCAACTGAAGAAACACCAGCAAAGAGAAAAATGCTGCAAAAGCACACAAAACACATCAGAAATAGAAAAAAAAACTCTAAGAACAAAAAATAAATAAATTGTGAAACAAAGTGTTTCTAGGGACAAGATAAAATGACGGACGAACTGCAGCAGTGAAGAAACGTGCAGTGTTACACTGAGGCTCACTTAAAAGAAGCAGAGGGTTCATCATTGTCGAGAGGAAAGAAAGGATACAGGTATCGTGTGTTTTAACCACACGAGTCATATGTTTGCTATTAGCCGTTTACTGTTAGCTTGTCACTTTCACAGCTGTTCCATCACATAATGGTGAAACACTTCATTTTGTTTTGTGATTTTATTTATTTATTTATTTATTTATTTTTGGATTTTGTGGTATTTCCTTGTTTTGCTTCTGTTGTTTTTTTATTCAATTTCCATTGTGTTTGTGTGCTTTTCCAGCATTTTTCTATTTGCTAGCGTTTCCTTAAGACGCAATGTGTTTGATCTCTCGGGGGCCACCACAAGGAATCATTTCAGACCTCGATGATGAGTTTGGGGTTGCGCAGGGTGACGACTTTCATTGCGGTGATGATTAGACCGGTCTCTCTGATCTTCCCCGTAACAATGAAGTGGAGGTTAGCTTGTTCCACCAGACGCTTCATATATTTCTTCGACTCCACAATTGCCACCTCCTTCTTATCTGTTAAATATAAAAATATTTCTACTTTGATGTGTGTATATTTCCTTAAATCAAAGTTAGAGATAAGATAAAAGATTAAATACTCATCGAGGCAGACATTTGTCCATAACTCAGGATTACACTGAAACAGTTGTCTACATTTGGTAATCATCTGTGGTTTCATGACTATGCCTCTTCATTTCCATGCCGTACACCTGACTCACTCATTTTGGGTTCAATCACCACCCTGGGGGTCAGGAACAGGAATTCGGTGCTGGCAACTCCAGTATAATACACCACACTCCCGCTGATGTAGGCGTCCACAGTGCGGCGCTCATCACTCTTGTTTTCGAACTCCACGTTCAGCTCAAAGTTGTCACCCACGCTGATCTCCAGGTTGGGCAGGACCACGTCCACATCAGCCGCGGGAGGGCTGGACTTCTCTCGTTTGCAGCCGTACTCCTCTGCTTTTTCCAGGACTGTCCGCTCCTCTGTGCTGCCTGTGTTGGGCATTTGAAAAACATTAGTGTGTTTGTATATTAACAGAATAAATTCTGACGTCCTTTTTTATTTGCTTTGCATTTTTAAAATGGTCTTGTCTCAGAATCGTCTAATCTTTGCCCAGTTTGTGATAAATGAAGCACCAGGAGTCTTTTAGTCCAGAGTACCAACTGTGGATAAAAACAATACAGCACGATGCCAAATGGAGCTGATTTCCAAATGAAAATAACTCAAATTCACAGTGTTTTCCTAAAAACACTGCCTAATCTGGCAACCGTATTGGAGTTCATGATGCCCGACAGCATTCAAGAGTGCCAACAATGAGCTGTTCTCCCGTTTGAACTTGCCACCTGGCATTTCAGCTCCAAGGATTTAAACACTGACTTAGAGACTGGCGGAGCAGGGTAATCCATCACTGTAAAAATGAAGCCTAACAGTGTGTTTCTGCTCAAGTGTTTCCATTTTCTTTTCTTTTTTTCATTATTTCATGATGTCAAGGTGACTGCATTCATTTTGCACATTTTAAAGCTGCTCCTTCATTTACTGTGGCATTCTGAGCTCAGGCTCCAGCACAGAAAACAGATCTGCTGCTTCCTGAAACACTGACATTTGTGTTCGATGTAGTCCCTGACCTTCAGCAAATTTGTATTGATCTGTAATGTCGCGGCGGGTCACATCTCCTGGAGATTTGGTCAGAACCAGGCGGCCTACGTGAGTTCGGTTCACTCTGACTGGCTCCAGGGTCCCATCTTTCCTCCGGGAATGAAACACCACATCACTGTTAATCTGTAGAAGGAAAGAAATAGGCACTGTAAAAACAAATACTGTGTGCCTTCTGTCATCAAACTGCCTGGTTATTGGTCATAAAACACAACAACCAGCGAGCGACGTCATTAAATACAAACACATTCTCAGTAATTCTAGAAAGAGAGTAATTCAAAGGCATTCACCTCGGCAAACACGAACGCAGCGTCAAATGGGAAGCAAATCTGTCCGTGCTTGATGGCCTGGACTGACGCAGGTCCACATCTGTACATGCCTTTATGGATTACAAAGGAAAAATCAAAAAATCAGTGTGACTCAAAGCACAGAAAACATTTGCCTCTCCTTTTACATTGCTTTGACCTAACCCTACAGCATTGGGAAAACCAAGGGAGGAGATTATAGAATTCCCTAACCTTATTACTAAATTTTTGCTAAATTTTTGCTCACCATCACTGGTCTCCTGTGGTGTTGCATCCACAACCTGCCAGCCCCCAAAGCCAGGAGGGAGGTCAGGTCTGGACATGTAGCACTCGTTCCAGCAGTGATAGTTCCTGACAAAAAAAAGAAACAGTGGTAAATATATAATCCAGTTTAGTTTGTATCTAATAATTTAATTTAGGTATATTTTCAGAATCAATTACTTAATCTTGATTATCTGGTGCTCCTACGAGAATACTGTAAATTTATTTCTCAGTAAATTTTGTTGCAATTCTCTGGAGAACAAAAAAGTCTGATTCTGAGTACTACCATTTGAAGTGTGTTAACAGACACCTACCAACAGGAGTGCAAAACATGTAGACCAAGGCAAGTAAAGAAATCTCAGGATATCTGTTAAATGGAAAGTTTCAGTACCAGATGGAGTCCCTGGTTCTGTTTCGATCAATCTTGCCGTTTTCATCCATGATTATGTCAGTCTTCAAGTTTCCATCGTTGTCGTGAGCTGAGTAGTAGTTGGTGACGACCCGAGATGGGATGCCCAGACAGCGTAAGACTGAAATGCAGAGGCAGAACTTACAGTCAAATCAAAAACAAGGGCGGGAGTCAAGAGCTTAAGAAATGTGGTTCTAAACTGAGTGAGCTGGTGCAGAGTCAAAGGAGACTGTATGTAAAAGGCACCCACTGTGACATCAACCAATGATGAGCAGACATCATGTTTAAACCCCCAAACTGAGGATTTTGGCAGTTATCTTAGTCTATATTTTTGTTTATTTATTTATTTATTTATGTATTTTAATAAAATCAGACATACCAAGACAGGGTTGGACCTGACTGAGAATCTAAAGGAACTAGAGACCATAAACTCATTATGGACATTTTTCGTGAGGTCAAAGATGAAGGGAGCCAAAGGGCTTTCCCTTTTCTTTTTCCAACCAGAGCAGTCACTGAGTAGTGGCCATTATGCTGTATATATATATATATATATATATATATATATATATATATATATATATATATATATATATATATATATATATATATATATCTCATGCTGAACCTTCCTTAACAGATTTGTTTTTCCCCACAGAGTTCTTATAAATAAATAGTTTTAAATGGAGAGTCATTTTTGAGCTACTTAGATCCAGTAAAGCTCTCACAGGTGTTGAAAACAGCAGCGTACACCCAGCACTGAGCGTAGCAGACAGGCATCTTGCTGCTGTTGTAGGTGAGCAGGATGTCCGTGCTGCCGGTCCAGGAAGTGGGTGCCACTCCATAGGTGTAGTCACCACTCCAGTTCCCCACCAAAACGCCTTCATCATCCCGAGAGTTCAGCTGCAAGGAAAAAGACAAGGCTTTAGATATTCACTGATTAAACACAGGGTACGGGAAAGCAGCACTCATATTAGCATTGCTCTCACCATGGCAGAGGCTACTCTGACGATCTTGATGGGGTCTCCTCTGTTGGTGATGGGCATTTCAGCCCGGTCCATGATGTACAAACAGGAATCCAGGATTCCATAGTTGAACTAGGCATAAAAACCCTCAGGTCAGTCACAAGACTTAACTGATAAGCCCTGAAGTGCCTCAGTCTTGTTTTCTCCTACCTGTCCATAGTTCCAGTCCCTCTCAGCAATGTCATCATAGGAGCCGTGATAGATGATCCCCATCTCGGTCATCACACACTCCTGCCTCTCCGTCTCATCATCCAGGAACACAGCATCCTCTGAGGGAAGACAACATGTGGGGTGCTTGAGTAGGACGAAAGCCAAACTGGGATGTTACAGTTCAGACTTTCAAAGACATACACATAAAAAAAGAAAACAACACAGCACACCTGCCACCCAGGGATTGAAGAGGATGTACATGTCCCTGGTGCTTTCCTTCCTGGTCCTGCGGATGCCATAAGGTGTCACCACGGCAACGTACATCTGGTACTTCCCCACAATGCAGTTTGCTGCTGGGGTGATGGCCATGGTGACCACGTTGTCAGAGGTGTTTGTGATGCGGCCTTCCCAAGTGGTCTGACGCTGCTTTGTGGGGAAGACAGGGACGTAGGTGCCCTTGCTGAACTGAGGGCTGGAGCCTGAGGGAGCAGCAAACATCAGCACATTTACATCATCACCTTTAAGTAAATATATTCTGGTGATTTATGTTTATGCAGGTCTGCTCTGATTGTTCCTAAAGCAATAATAATAATAAAAAACTGTACTCTTTTTTTTAGATATCCCCCCTGGGTCAACCCACCTGAATCAAATGATTAGTTCATTACCAGGCCTCGGGAGAACTTCAAGACATGTTGAGGAGGTAATGTAGCCATTTAAATCAGCTGTGTTGGGTCAAAGACACATAAAGCCTTTTGTCTAAAACTATTTAGAAATACTCCAAACTTAACTAACATTATTAACAGGATGCAAAACTGAGGTAGCACCAAGAATAGAAATAGAACAATCCTTTAATTGTCCCACAAGGGGAAATTTGGTTGTAACAGCAGCAAGAAAGACACATATACAAACAAACAGGACACAGAATAGAAACATACACAATTTTTTATATATTTACATCAAGGACTATAGTTACCAAAAAACAGAGTATTGTACCGTTATTAAAATTAAATAAAATTAAATACAGATAAGAGGCAAACCCAGGTTGTAGTGTGAATCGGTTGATAAAATTACAGCGCTGATGTAAACATCTGTGTTTGGTGGGAGCAGTTTTGATTGTACAGTCTGACAGCTGCAGGGAGAAAGAACGTGTGGAAACGCTCCTTCATGAGTCTAGGATGCAGCAGTCTGTCACTGAAGGAGCTCGGTTGATCTGATATCCTCGTGTTGGTGTTGTTCCCAGATCATCATACTAAATGTTGTTCCAGGATCAACATTGCAAGTGACCAATCAGAATGTTGTGACGTCATACGTTTGCGACTTCGGGAAAAACCGGCGTAAAACAAAAAACGGTACTTAAGCTGCGTGAAACCGCCTCTGTCCGCCGATCAACGGACCCTGACCCTAACCCTAACCGTAACCCTTTAATAAGCAGTAAGCAGAATTAATATTGTCCTTGCAACATTGGAATTTCATAAATGCACGAATGGCTTGGCGCGCAAAGGAATAACGTCACAACAATGTGATTGGTCACTTGCAATGTTGAACCTGGAACAACATTTTCATGATGGTCTGGGAACAACACCAACACGAGGATATCAGATCATCCGAAGGGGGGGCTCTGCAGTTCGGCGACAGAGACGTGTTGACTTTTGCATGTAATACCACTTTGTACCACTAGATGGTGCAGCGAATCAGTGAAATCTTCATTTAAGAACACCTTGAATTTTTATTTGTCACAGTGGCCTGGAAGAAATTTAAAGCCTCACTAGGAGAGAAACAGATCAGGCTGGTTGAAAAGAAAAATTAAAACTTGAAGAGAAGCACAGATGTGAAAATGTCGACACCCCGGCTTGATGCATGCCAAATAATCCAGGTAAGGAAATCCTAAAAAGTGAATCTGATCTGCATCTGAATCAAGTTTCTTGCATTGCAACACATCTATCTGGTAAAATTTTGTCCCCTGGTAGTGTTTTTAGTTAAATACTGTAAAGGGTAATTACAAAAAGTACCTTTAAGCCCTTAGTTGTTTACTTTAAAACTACGTTACCACCTGCTCCATGGGGACCACAGATAAGAGTAGTACTTAGTGGATTTAACTCACCGATGACAAACTCCAAAGCGAACTTATCTTCAGCAGGTTTGTAGGGACGACTGAAGGTGATCTTGACCTGGAACTCTTGTCCTCTGCGCACGATTAGATAGTCAGAGTGGTACAGCGCGGTGTGATGAGCTATCTTGTTGCTCTCATCGGGCCTTTTCATCATGTCCACCTCACTGATGTCCAGATATTCTGAACAGACAGGGAGAAACAAAGAGAGAAGACACAGGATGCATAAATTCTCAATGTTTCTTTTTTTTGTCTCCTACCACAAGAGGACAGTGATCGCCCCACTTTGGAGGAAATCAGATGAGTGACAGAAAATGAAGAGAAGCATCTGTAGAGAAAGTGGATATCAGATGCTGCTGATCATGCTTCCAGAAAAAAACTGTATTTTTCTAGAAAAACGTATTTTTTTTTTTTTATTATTTCTGACCTACATGATATTCAGAACCCAGTATGTTCTTCAAAAGTTCAAAACTTTATCAAGCTTATTCACTTGCAGTGGGGACGGCTGAGCTGAAAGTCCTCAAATGACCTTATCTGAAAACTTTAACTTGGTTATTTCTCTGGCTTAATATTACACTTCAGTGGTTTCCCAGTCCTGCTCTCGGCATTGAAAAGGTCACTCTTATTTTGTGCTTTGCCTCCCACAGAAAGCCTTTGGATGGTCGTAGTCAACAGTTTATGTGATGAAAAGCTATCTTTTGGGAACACAGTCTGAACTGTTCTCTCCTTATTAAAAACATAAGTGTTGCGCCAATAGGGAAATTCAATCGACTGTTCATTTGCGGTTGTTTACTGATGTAATTCCAGTCATTGCTTTCATAAATTCCTGTTACATCTGGATATCTCTGTGTGTGCAGCTCTTTGACGGTAATTCAGACTGCAGTGCAGTGACATGCAGCAGGAAGTGAGCAGAATTTATCCCCTTTGGACGTCATTCATGTGTCAGTCATGCGTAAAACGTACTGGAAACTGACAGGAAAGGGGCTTTATCTTCTCCACAGAAGACCCACTGTGTCATCAAATAACTTTTTTTTTTTAATTTTCTATAAATAACAGCTTACTGTCGAGAAGAACAGACTCGTCCAGTTCTTTACATGATCTGACAAGCGTCTTCCCCTTTGGGTTTACTGAACTTTTTTCTCACTTCAATGCATGCATATTTTCAAGAAACGTATCACATACATAAACATGAAATTCCTCCTTCACCTGTCAGAGGAGGGTATCCCCTGGGGCCTGGTTGAATAAAGTACTCATACTCGGGGATGTCGCTTGTCTCAGAGTTGGCGCTGGCAGCAGGAGCTGCGGTGCGGCCACGGTTTGTCACTTTGGGAGGAGGTCCAGTGGGAGCGGGAGGAGCAGGAGAAGGAGCCGCGATGGTAGCTTCATCAGACATGATAGTGATTGCTCAGGGTGGGTGATTTCAGACAGGAACTAGGAGGGAAGAGAGGATGTGTGAATACTAAATTATTAGCAATGCTGGGTGAAATAGTAGAGTCAGTGTCATGCAACTTTAAACAAGTCCAAATCTGGGCACATGCCACAGACTGAAGCAGAATCTGTAAGAACATAAAGAAAGTGAAGAAGAATGTGCTCACCTCCATAACAGAATTAAAGACCGACACCATTACCATCAACAACAACAACCATCTTGTTTTATTTACTGTTGGTAAAATTATTTTCTTTCCAATTCATCTGTCAAGCTCCTAAAGGCCTGTTTTCAAATTGATCTGCCTTCCACCTCTGGAAAATTGGGGAAAGATTTTCATACATATATAGATAGATTAAAGTCCAAAAAGATCACACGCTAAGATGAAGTTGGGGTGTAACCAAACCTTCCACATGCCTCGATAAATACTTTTCGGGTTATATCTTTTATGTCACACATGGCTTGCATGTGTGTTTGTGGCTTGGATAGAGACTTGGTTTATAGTCACTCCCATTCCTGCAAGCTCCTGGTCATGAAAGACAATTTTAGTGTTTTATGATTTATTTTCACTCCACAAATAATGTTTGTTTTTGTGGTTACAGAACGTGGAAAAAATGACATAAGCTTCAGCACAGAGCATTTATCATGTCTAAAAGAAAAGGACTTATTCCAGTCATGAATGGAAACCACAAAGAATCTTACTTCAGTGTGTTTACTGAAGTAAGATTACTTAGTTTGGGAATAATATCAATAGACTTTATTCACATGTCAGTTTGCAAAGTGTTTTGAAAGACAGACAACACATTGTAGGTGATAAAGGTACATGAAGCTGAGCTGTGGCAGAAAACAAAAGCAAAGCTCCTGAAATCATTACGAGGAGATTTAAAAATGGGGGTATGTGTTATTACTACTAGTAGTACCAGTGATTGTATGTTATACAGTGGCAGTAGTTTTTTCCCCAAATGTTTGAAATGTAACTGCATACTTTTATTACTGTGATATTTATATATTTTTTTACTTTTAAATCTGAATCTTTAGGTGGTTTGGGGCATTTTATATCCATATCTTACATATTCTAACTTACTGAGCCAGTCATATCTGTCACTGGTGGTCAAAAGGTTGAGTCTGTTTGAGTTTATAGAAAAGGGAACAGTCTGTATTTGTTCAAAGTTGTTTTTTGCTAACATCGGGTCAGATTACATAAAGGTTGTGACATAAAGCACAATGCCACTGGTGAAAATCGATAACTTTTTGCTTTTAATTCATGGTTAATCCACGTATAGAGGTGTCTTCGTGGTGCTAATAGTGAGCCACACTGTGACCTCAGTGTTTTCAAACTGCAGTTGTTTCTTTGGTAATAGGTCAGCACATTCGGCTGCTACCTTTGTGGTTTGAGCCCACTCATGAGAGTTTCCTGCTTTAGCAGTGTAGTCACTCTTAGTTCAGATATCAAAACCTTCATACAAAAACTCAGGAAATAAAGCTGTGGATTAACAGAGCCTGGCTGTTTAATCAATAATGAGAGAAAAGATGTAAAGATACAGCTTCTATAACTTAAGAGCAAATAGAGGCCCATTAGACAGGAAGACACAGCACACTCTGCAGCCCCGTAGTTCAGCCTGTTTCTGTTTCAACCAAAGAGCTGGTGGGTTGAGCCCCCCTGGGACGCCCATTGTTTTTGACAATGTAAGCTCTCTGATTATGGTGGTAAGCTTGCTACTCTTTGCATTCACATACATAATCTAAGGACAAAGGAGAAGCTTTTCATTACTGGAAATGTGTGGTTTCTCTCAGCAGCCACTTGTGGTCTGTGTTTTATTAGCCAATCACATCAGAGCAGGCTTTTTTGCATGCTGGTAAACAGTGAGTAAAATGAGGATTGCATTTGCTGAACTCCAATCTCAAATGCAGTGGTTGTTGTCTGATGATAATGTGCCTTTTGTTAGCTTTTTAAAATGACCTGCATTCATAAACAATAGATGGTGGCCAGGATAGGAATTATTTGATTGGATATCCACCGGCTCACCTGGAAGTTCCCAGTAAATTACTCTTTGCTTGGAGAGGTTAAGTCATCAGAGTAAGAACTGTGATGAGGATGAATTGGAATATCAGGTTGTGCTTTATGCTTTATGATGCATAAAGAGATAACTTGCATGTTTGACCTTTTGAATCCATTTAATGTCAAAGTCACACCCCTCACGCCCTCGAGGCTTCGGGTTGTTTTTGGCTTAATCATGCAACTACTGTTGCTAAGAGCCTTGCTTTTAGACTTGAGACTTGAGTAAAGGCAAAAAAACAAACAGAGGTATAACTTAGCAGAGCTGTTTGACATGTATTTCCTCTTACTGGGGATGAAAGGTTCAACCAGCATGCCCACTCCAAGAGGTCCTCCCACATTACGTTTTGTGCCATAATGCATGGGATATTTCAAATTGTGTAGGCTATATTGGGCTTAATGATACTTTGCATCACTCTGTCTTTCCAAGGCATCCCAATGAGGCAATCTGTGCCACTGGTGGTTCAGGTGAAAACAGAGCGCTCACTGTGCTGTATGATGAGTCATCCAGCACACACCCCCACATTATACAACAGTGGGTTTTACTCTGAGCCAGGTGTTTTTACCACAGACTCCACATAGTGTGCACCCTGCAAGCATCTTATGAAAGCAGCACTTGTGTATATAATGCTTAAATCAGCCTTTCCTATACTTATGTAATCTTTATGGCACTAGCTGCACGCCTTCCTGCACGGCAGTGGCAGCCCACTCTGCCTGTTGCAAGCAGGGTTTTGGTAACCCCCATCTGGGCTGAAGGGTTGATGTCATTTTTGTCCTGTTTCTTGTTTTGTGGATTTAATGAGTCACTGAGTAGACCAACTGTGTCTGTTTGCATCCTTTTGGTTTATTCACACCTAGGGCCAAGTTTGAATCCAGCAGTTTGATTAGTCACCACAGTGGTCATTACCTTTTCTCTTTTTGCAGCTGAGCTATTATACGGTCATATTTAGTAAAATATTAACTTGGGAGAGTAATAATACCCACCAAATGAATATATTAAAGCAAAAAGGACACAATTAACCTAACTCAAAAAGTTAGTGGATTGGATAAAGTATGACACTGTGAATGCTGAAGTGAATCTGCAAAACTGTCATAAACTGAATAGCTGTAATCATAATTAAACCTGTTTTGTTACTTTACAACACTACTTCTCTGTTTTCGAATAACACTGGAGTGCTTAATGTGTTTGTTTTTTTCAGTGTTTTTGGGGCAACTGCTGACACAGAAAAAAAACCCCTGCAGGTAAAACAATAAAACCCTGAAAAGAGCCAAAGACTCTCGTTAAAGCCTTTATTTAAGCAGACTAAGTCTGGGATGCATTAAAGGGTTTGTAGACGCAGCATGTGCATAGTTAGTGATTAACCTCTGGTTATAGTTTTTTCATTTGCACATATATTAATAACTCTGGTCATTTTCTCACAGTTACTGCCCACTGATAATGTTCAGGTTATAACCACTTGGTTATTACATTTAGTTAATTTGGTGGAAAATGTGAAAATGTGACCCACTAAACATAACTAAATTAAAATGCAACAAAGTGTATCAGTAAGAGTGATGATAGGGCATATAGTGATGTGCTAGAAGCTTCGTTAGACACACTCAGAGTTGTTGTGATTGCACAACAACAGTTCTTAAATGACTCTCAGATGGAAATACATTTCTTCACATCTGGAAGTTATAAACAAACATTTGCCAAATTGCAAAGGAATTTTAGTGTAGTAAAATAGTTTCACCAAAGCTGTTACTTACCAGTCAATCTTCGTATATGGAAAGAGCTCAAAATGTGGAGCGGACACAGACACACCTCAGCTGAAGTTGTAGAGGAAAGCTGTTGTTTGTTGGAGTCGGTCTGCTGCTGCCCCATGCAGGAGTCTTCTGCTTCTCCTTATATACCCCACTGAAGGAAGGAAAAGCGTGTGTGTGTGTGTGTGTGTGTGTGTGTGTGTGTGTGTGTGTGTGTGTGTGTGAGAGAGACATCTGCAGAGAAAGACGTGTAACTGTGCTGTCCAGCTTAGAAACAGGATGTGGAATGTACCATCTTCATACAACCCACAGATGGATGCGGCTCAGGCACATAAAGTCACTGACTAAGTTTCTGGTTTGAGATATTTGAGGACTCACATGAATAAACCTGCACTTAACTCTTTCTACCTTGAACACTGCGGAAACTGTTATTAAACACAACACTTCTTAAATGTTGCTGTTTACAGTCATAAAAGTAGATGCAGTACGTGGCAGAGTAGCAATTCAGAATGTTTTTATTTTATTTTGTTTTCAGAAATGCTTCAAATAAAACCACCTTTTTCTAGCTCATTTTACATCACACATCATGCAGTTTAAAACATATAACAATAGTATCAAAAAGGTATTATTACAGTTTCTGTTAGGCAGTGTGATCTTTAAAAAATGAGGAAAATTTATACATTTTTGTCTGATTGACAAGCTTCCTTTTTCATCATGGCAATGATCCCAAACATACTGTCAAAGCAGTAAGAACATACCTGGATGGAAAAACACACAGAATGAGACACTTTGTGTGCTATCCCTAAATCATTGCACCTTTTTCCCACTTTCAAAGCTAAATATAAAGAAATGAGAATGGCTCAAGACTTTTGCACAGTACTGTACACCTAGAAGGTTCACTCTAGACTTAAACATAAGTGCTTCTGAAATTAATAGTAAATTTAACTCACAAAAAGTAGCTGTCGACCTTGTGTTATGTTTGTTATGTATTAATTTAGCATTGTAAATTATTTAGAGTTTCCTCCCACTTATGTCGGTTCATTGTTGGTTCAAAAGCATTTTGATGGAGGATGTCTATTTCAGTGTGTTTATAAATTAAATGTGATTTGTTTTAGCTTTCTTTTTTAAATATAACCCTTTTACTCAGTATAAGATGTGGTCTTTGTGCTGCATGTTCATTCACTTTTAATAGCGGTGACTCTGTTTGTTGTTGCTATTTGCTCATGTGCTAGTTTTATTGAAAGTGTTGGCTTTGGTTTTTTATTATTTCAAGGTTATGATAACTCTGCTACGCCACTAAAAAGTATTTGCCATCTCAGTCTGTTTGTGCTGTGTTTAAAGTATATTTGTATGTATATAATAAATAGCTTCACAAATCAAGCTTCTTGGTTTGTCAAATGACTCCAAGAAAAAAGCATAACATTTTCTCTGCTGGCAGGAATACAAAGTTTATGTAGAAACCATATTAAAATTCCTATTTTAACACTAAGGCAACTAAGGAAGTACTTGCTTTACTTGTTGGGACATTTCTACACTGCTTCAGCCTCACACTTGTTGAATCTCAAGTTGCATACATTGTTTTTGTTACAGTCTGGCTGAGTAGCTGACTGTGTGAAGTATGAACAGTAGACCCGAGTGCAGACAGAACGTAGAACGTAATTGAGTCAACAAGAAAAAAGAGCCGTTTAATATGGCTGATGGAAAAATACAAAGTAATGCATATGTCAAACAAAGACGAGAACAAACAATGACCTAAACTGGGGAAACTAAAAATAAAACATGAAAAACTCTAAACATGAAACTTGGCGTGGATACAAAGATACCTGATATGACATAGACATGGCGCAAAAGACAACAGACGCCCTGACATTAAACAAAGGAGGACAGAGGACTTAAATACACAGAAAGATAAAGAGAGGATTGGGAACAGGTGGGCCCTCAGCTGGGACAAATCAGACCTAACGAGACAAGGGGAAGCAAAACAAGACACACTGCACACAGGAAAGTGCTCTAGCACTATATGAGTGCTTGTGTATTTATACACAAGCACTCATATATATTCAAATAATTTAAAAAAACTTTCATTTACCTGTTACTACCACACACCAAATCCGGTCGTTGGTACTTGCTGGCTTGTGTAGCCTCTGGGTAACAAAAGCTCAGCACTGCGCCCAGCATCCTGGAGTACTTCTGTTGTGTTTTGGAGTTTTTACGTGTTTTTGAGTTTGTAGGTGCTTCGGAGTTGTTATGTGCTTCTAAGTTTTTACGTGTTTTGTCTGTTGGGGCCACTGTAAATATACTTTTATTTATTCACTCCACATAAAATGTAATAAATAAATCATATAATACAAAAACCAACTGGTCACAGTTCAACTTTTAACTAAACCTGCAAACCACAATACAATTAAATATAAATTAAAATATGAAAACAAAAAGAAGATGCACATTCTCTGTCATACGGGCCTGCATGAATAAACTTTCTGAATCCTTTATCATCCGCAACTGAAAATAGTTGTGGATGATTACTATACCTTTCCAATGTGACTGTCACAATCCTGGGTCTTATGACCCAGTGTTTTGAGTTTTAGTTCATTTTGATGTTTTAGTTTATGTAAGCCCTTCAGGTTCCTAAGTTCATTTGTTATCATGCTTAAGTGTTCTAGTTATTATTTCCCCCTCGTGTTTCCAACTATGGTAAATCTCCCCTGCTCTTCATGTGTTTCATGTCTGCGTCTTTCATTGTGAAGTTTGTCTACGTCTCATTATGTTTCCTGTTTTATTGTGAAGAGGTCTGGTGTTTCTGTGTTCATCGTGTTCAGTTTTACTCTTCCCCTGTGGCGTTGTTATGTTCATGTTGATCTTCTGTGCCTTTCTGTTCCATGTTTCAGATCCCTATGTTCTGTCTCCCCCAGTCTGTTAAGTTCACATGTCTTGAGTTCCGTCAGTGTGTTTCCTGTTTTACTTTCACAGTCTGTTCTATGTTAATGTTTCTAGTTTTGCTTCCCTTGCCTCGTCCTGCTTAATTACTCTCAGCTGTGCTCTCCTCCTGTGGCTCATTCCCCCTCGTTATCCCTCAGTGTATTTAAGCCCCAAGTTTCTCTTTGTCAGTGTTGCGTCCTCCCTCATAGCTGTGTGATTTTTCCCTGTGGCACCTTGTGCTTTAGTTTTCCCAGGTTAGTTTACTTTGTATTGTTTTTCGTGTCCCACTTCACGCCAGCAATAAAGCTGTGTTTTTTGAGTTTACCTTTTGACTCTGTGAGTTTGCGTTTGGGTCCTACTCTTGCCTGCACACAGCCGTACTGTGACAGTGACGTTGTTATCCCTGGCTCTCTTTTTCTCTTTCCCTCCCGCTCTCTTCCTGTGCTACTGCGAGTGTAACTACCGCCTCTGATGGGTTTAGATTTTATTATTGTCATTTGTATTAAGAAATATTTAACCATATATGCTTAGAGGTGTATAATCGATTGTTTAGTGATTGGATGTGTAGGGTTAGGGGTTAGGGGTAGTTAGACTACTTTAGTAGTCTGCAACTTTGTGTGCATTCCAGAGTGTTCTGGCATTCACACCCACATCCTAGGAGCATGGGAGAGGTCGTACCTTCTCTTATTGTTTTGTGGTAGGATAAACGTATCTATATCTGTTTTAGTCTAAGTGCCTTTTGTTTAGATGAACTGCTGGACTTCCAGACCAGCAGGTTTAGGGAAGTCTTTATGTGGTCACACACTGACCCCACACACACACACTTACACAACGCACAGGTAAGGTACTCTTTGTGTGTATGTAGATGTCGTATGTCAATGAACCTATGCATATTCATGTAACCTCAATAAAAGAGCAGTGTTACAGGGGAGCGGATGAGAGCGACTGGGGTCAAGCGAAGGGACGGCGTTTTTCCAGTTCTCTCCTGTGCACGAGAAAGATAAAGAACTTTGCCTACTCGTGTCTTGCTTTGCTGTGTAATTAAATTGTCCTTAACGTTCCAGTGAATAGGTTTATGCTACAAACCCATCAGCCGCTCCCCCCTCTTCCCAGTGCAAAGCACAAGGCTCGCGTGTGGAGTAAAGCAGAAAAAAAGTGCAAGAGAGAGGGTGAGAGAAGGAAAAAAAACCCCACGGCTCGCGATAAGGAGCCGGCTCGCGTCGTTCATGTCAAAGATCCGGCTCTAAGAGCCGTTTCGTTCGCAACCGACACATCACTATGTTCCAGTTTGTATTCTGCTAATGTTACCACTGCTATTTTTGCTAATATGGTATTACCACCTTTGCAAACACTGCTACATCTGTGGCTGCTCGCAGTCACAGTTAGCCTGCTCTAGCATTAACATGTTGCTGTGGAGTCACTAGATGTAAACAGTTTTCCATACTGGCACTGATATTGTGTCAAAGGTTAATAAAGAGCAACAAATGAGTCCAAAAACAATAGAAGTCAAAACTTCCGAGGAGTGGATGGTTAGTACATGAACAAAATATCTCTTTCATTAATACGTGAGAAAGACTTTCCATCAGTGGTACTCAAACCATAAAATATGGTTTAATTTTCAGAGCTGGAAAGACGTGCACTCTTAAATCAGCCATAAAAAGAAACTTTATTGGCCGCAGTTCTTTTACTTTAAAAATGAAACCCCACAAGCCTCACGGTTCAACTAAAATTACAGAGGGAACACGGCACTGTACATTTCTGTGTTTCCCATTTCCACCACTAGCACTTATCTTCTCCATTGACCAGTTAATTTCAGGGGCAAACTAATCAGCAAATGCCGATGGAAATTTACATGATACATTAAAGAGAGCTCCAGCACAGATGGTGGAATTTTTCGGGCTGATTTTTTATTCATGATATGGACTCTTTTAGATGCTGGACAGCCTCACATTTGGATGGGATTGCTGCCGCTGCTGCAGGGAGTCCAATAAAAGTAATTCATTTGACATTTACAAAAAGCAGCGCGCGTGTCAAAAGGCATCCATCATGGTAATACTCGCAGAACACTTAACAGACCTCAAAACAGCTCCGCTTGGGTTAATGGTGCCAAATCAATATGGCTGATTCAGTCCTTTCCATAAACAGGGTTTGTTTTTATTAACCCTGAGCAGTGCTGGAGGAAAGGTTGAATCATAAAGAACATGATCTAATATTTGTGTGTGTTTTCATGGTGCTCACTGGACAGGACAGGAGAACATGGTGTACCATGTGTGTATACCCAGAGAGGCCACACAGCCAAGGTCCAGGGACACAATACAACAACTGTTAGGAAATAAATGCATCCCGTATTTCAGATTGACCTGGGGTAAAGCTAAATTGTTATTTTCCTCTGTGCTAATCTAGCTTCTCTCTCATACTATATTTAAGTAAAAATAAAATATATACAGCATGTATAATATGTCTGCCTATGAACAAACTGAAGAAATGGGAAAAATTCTGTTCAGTCCATTATTTCAATATTTCATCTCAGAATCTCAGTTCTTTTCTCCTGCTTTTTGTGTAACTGGGAACATAATCTCTCTGTGAGGCCCATTTAATAGCTGTTCTAGCTTTTCTATCATATCGCCTAAGTTTGTTGTCAGTTAGCCCGAAAGACCCACAAAATCGTTGTCCATCACTTGAAGGTGGTTGGATGCTACTGGATATTTCAGGACACGGTTGCTTAGGTAATCCTTCAATGTCTTTTACTACCAGGTCTTTATCCTACACTCATTGGCAATCGCTTCACTCACTCATCTGGAAGTTATAGGAATACAGTGGCTTGCAAAACCCTAAAAGACTGGCAGCTGTAATTGCAGCAAAAGGTGGTTCTACAAAGTATTGACTCAGGGGGCTGAATAATTACGCACACCCCACTTTGCAGTTATTTATTTGTAAAAAATGTTTGGAATCATGTATGATTTTCGTTCCACTTCTCACATGTACACCACTTTGTATTGGTCTTTCACGTGGAATTCAAGGGGGCCGAATACTTTTGCAAGCCACTGTATTTGACCTGGGCGGTCACCATGCCACCATTTTTCTTTGTAGTTTCTGGTGTTCATATCATTATGAATCCCTCCTAGTATGGCTGTAGCTTTGATTTGTTGGTCAAACATCACTTTGAAGCTGATGGACAGTCACTTGTAGACATTACGAGTTCAGTTGCCTAGAGGAGGCTCTTAAGCTTCACTGGAAGCAACATGGAAACCAGAAACCACAGAACGTGAATAAGATTCTGCAAGTAAGGAAGAAATAAGTGATGGTAATGGGAAGTGGGTGAGAGCCAAGATAAACTTCTCAACTTCCAGGTGAGCGACTGGAGAGTCTGGAATGTGTGACCAGATGTCAATTTGTCAGCAAATTGGTATTTACAACAAGGTCATATATCAGAGCCATTCTTCACTGTAATTGGTAGTGAAGTGAATTACTGTCAGTGCGCCCCAGGGCAGCTGTGGCTACAATGTAGCTTGCCATCGCCAGTGTGTGAATGTGTGTGTGAATGGGTGAATGACTGAATGTAGTGTGAAGCGCTTTGGGGTCCTTAGGGACTAGAAAAGTGCTATACAAATGCAGGCCATTTACCATTTACCATTTTTACTTCAGTCGCTCACATGGATTTTGATTGTAATTTATCTCAGTTCTTCAACATTAGCGGTTCATTTTCCCATAGTTGCTCGATGCTGTGAATGTCATTCAGTTTCTGTGCAACCCGGTCACCATGTCACTTCTAGTTTGGACACAACTTAAGGTCAAGATGTTCAGATCCATAAAACCACAGAAAATAAATAACCAGGGATAAATGGACAAAGCAACACTGAGAACAGGAATACCAGAGGGTAAAGATGCACAGCTGTGCCAAATCTTGCCAGAAGAGGAAGTAAAACTAAAACATGGAAACAACTAAAACAACATAATGTAGAAAGATAAGTGAATCAATAGAGGAAGAAATATGGGAGAGCAGGGGGATTACTGTTACTATAAATACAAGAACCAAGCACCAGAAAATAAAAAAACCAAACTCATCCCTAGAAAATTGTAAAAAAGAAACCAGAGACTACTTGCTAACAAAGTAAAAACAGGAAAATACCCAAGAGATGACCACTTAATACTGAGACAGACTACAGTGTACAAAAGGAGCCCCAGAGATACATAAATGAAGAAAAAACTTATGAACAGCAACTAGAAATCAAGTGTAACAAAAGATAAAAATCAAAACCCCGACCCACCAACAAAAAACAGACATAAAACTAAGAACATAGAATCACAGTGAAATCAAACAGAGGGGAGAGGATGTGGAGGAGGGAAGAATACTGAATGCTAAATACAAATGAACCACTACCAGAGAGCACAGAAAGACAAAGGGAAATGCTTTAACAACTAAATAAACTCCATAAACACAAAAAGCCAGCGGAACTAAAATACAAGGACTAAAGGGTACAAATCCATCCATCCATTCGCTTCCGCTTATCCTTTTCAGGGTCGCGGGGGGCGCCGGAGCCTATCCCACCTGTCATAGGGCGAGAGGCGGGGTACACCCTGGACAGGTCGCCAGTCTGTCGCAGGGCCTAAAGGGTACAAATACTAAATACAAATACATTTAAAGTAATAAATGAAACCAAAACCACACAGAAGCATAATGAAACCAGAAAACAGCTAATAATAAACACTATTTCAAGACATACGTTGTATGTGTAGTCCACAGTTGATTTTAAACAGTGATGGAAGTTATTCTTCATTAACTATAAATAAAGTTTATGACTCAGTGAGTTTGTGCCAGTGCTGAAAAAAGGAAAAAATAAATGGTTCCAAAAACAGTTTACTAAAGAAAACTGTAGTTGGAGCAGAGTCTTTCTCATGGCTCTGTATGTCAGTATCTAAATCAACAGCTTGTTCAGCTGTCATGACAATCATCATAGTTTTTCTCTATGCTGTTTGAAGACTTGTCATCGGAGCCCACCATGTCTAAATCAGGGATGTCACACTCATGGTACATTGAGGTCCACACACAGCGCACTTTGATCTGGAGTGGGATGAATGAAACTGCACTTTCTGTCAGTGTAAAGATGTTTAGACAGTGAAAAACAGAAACTGGTTTTCAGCTCTGTCATTTAATTACTTATTACTTAACTACTTTGGTGTAGCATAACTGGCTTTAGTCTATAAAACTTGATGTTAAAAGTCCAAAGATTTATGGCCTCCTTTTCCAAAGCTGTCCAGCAGGTTGAAGTCTTTGCTGGCCCTCATTTTTGACCCACCGGTCTAGATCTGTAAGGTTTGATCAATATTTGTTGGTTGTACCAACATCCAAAACTGTAGTTTTGAGGTTGTGGGCCCCAAATCATGGCACTTGTTTCCGTTGGACGTAAGACTCATTGAAGCTGTTCATGTTTCTAAAATAAAGAAAGAGGCTTGCCTTTATTTAGTTTTATCTGTTTATGCTATTTTAATTGTTGCATCTTATTCTGTATTGTGAAACACTTTGTGAATGTCGTTATTGAGAAGCGCTATTTAAATAAAACCTTACTCACTAACAGCGGAAACATTTGCTCTTTTTAGTTGTTGTTTTTTTTCCTCTCTCTCAGCTGCCGTTTCCGAGTTCACTCTGAATTTGCATGATGTAAATATGGGGAAGTGATTGTAGGATGGTTGGCGGCTTCAGTTAGTGTAGTGTAGCCGTCAGTAAAATGAGGAACATAGTGCATCGTGGTGCTCTGATAAACGTGATGAAACGTGCTCTTCCTTCTTCGACACAGTTAGTTTCAGTTAGCAACACGTTTCTGAAGTAGAAAACAAACATTAAAATTCTGCATCTTAAATAAATGCAAACCTGTCTTCATCCTTTGTGCTTTATAAAACGGGATCTTAAATTAAAGTTTGCATGTGCTTCCTCAGTATGAAAAACCTCTGTGGTGATGACAGTTATCTTATTTCGAGTCGTCTCTTGTCGCTCATGGGTAGAGGAAACCGAAGTTCCACGCTCTTAACCACAGAGCACCATTTGACGGTAAGGAGCTCTGCAGTTCTCAAGATAACACATGCATCTGCTCATGTGTGCATGCAGAAGCATGTTCTGTGTATGTTCACCGTGTGCATACATGTGTGAACCGTTGCATCTGTGTGCGGCATGTAGGAGCAGAGACGTGTTGCCTGCGTTTACTTTGCAAACATGGACTGTCACAAAAGCTCACCGTGCCACCCGTCTGACTTCCTGTCGTGTTCAATGAGAGCAAGTTAAAAAACCACAGACAGGTCACGTGAGGCAGCGAGTCTGCCTCCCTCAGACAGTCTTTGTTCACTTTGTGTGACTGCAATCATCAGCTTGGGTCAGTTATTTAGCAAGCGGGGGAGGGTTTTTTTGTGTTTCCCTTCGTAATGATGGGGAAGAAATCGTTGCTGTAGAAAAAAACACAGGAACTAAAAAAGAGGAAGAGGAAGAAGAGGAGGAAAGTGCACGCAGGGGCGATGGACATGACTAATGAGAACTGCAGTCCGGCCGTAAGCACAAACGGTGGTGAGTTTCTTGTAGATCTTTTACTTTTTTATAAAACAGTAATTTTTATTTTAGCTTGCACTCTGGCCCCTTTGAGTGACGCTGAAGACAGACTGATAACGACAATGATAAACAGTCTCACTTGATGATGCAGATGTGCTTTAATGTGTTACAATCAGTATATAATTTGCAAGCATAGTATAATAGTCCTCTTACAGATGTTGGGTAACACTGGGTGTTGAAACTGAGGGCTTCAGGTGCAGTTTTAAGAATAAAGTAGTGAGCAGATGTCTGACTATTATCGCATTTCTGTGTCTGTGTCATTCAGCTTATCCGGTGCGGTGCATTGAGGAAGTACTTCTCCCTTTCTTCACAGATGAGAGCCTGCAGGCCACCATGAAGCCACAACACCCCCCTGCCTCAGACAGTAGCCCCCCTGCTCTTCAGGAACTTAGGCTGGTCCTCCTTGGCCGGAAAGGAACCGGGAAGAGCGCCGCAGGCAACACGATACTGGGAGGAGTGGGGGGATTTGAAAGCGGGAAGCCCACAGAGGAGTGTGTGAAAAGGCGAGCTGATGTGGTGGGGCGAAAACTCACAGTGGTGGACACACCTGGGTGGGAGTGGTACTACCCGCTTAATAGCACTCCAAACTGGGTGAGGAGAGAAACTTTGAGAAGCGTGTCGCTTTGTCCTCCCGGGCCTCACGCTGTGCTGCTGGCCGTGCGGGCCTGTGCTTCTGTGACAGATGACTACATCATAGAGATTGAGGAACACCTGGAGCCGCTGGGGAAACACGTGTGGGAGCACACTATGGTGCTGTTCACCAGAGGAGACGAACTGGGCATGGGCACCATGGAGCAACGAATCGTGTCAAGCGGCCCGTCGCTCCACAGACTCCTGCAGAAGTGTGGAAACAGATACCATGTTGTGAATAACCGGAGCAAAGGAGATGAGACACAGGTTAAAGAGCTGATAAGGAAGCTGGAGGAGATGGTAGATAAGAAGAGGGATGGAAGCAACCATTTAGAGATGGATACCGTCGTGTTGGGGCTGGAGGCCGATGGGAAGAGGAGAGCCAGGGAGAGGAGAAAGAAACAGCGACAGATGGAGGCGCAGATGCAGAGAGGGACCATCAAAGCCACTCTCATTAGTAAGTCTGTTTATTTTTATAACACTTCCCAAGTTTTCTTAAGTTCATGAAATCATTTCATATGATTAGAAGGCCCAGAAAAAAGGTTGATCGAGACCAGAACAAAGTTAATATCAGTCGTCACTGCATCACAAAGATGGAGGAGTTATAAATGATGATATTCAACAAGCATCAGGTGCAAACACAAAGTTTAGTTTGTGCCAAAATTATCTTGAGATCCACACTGTCTGCACCAGCCACTTTATTAGGTACACCTTGCTAGCACCATGTTTGACCCCCACCTTGAATGGACCTAATGTGTTTGTAGGAAGAGCTTCAGTCAGGATTTAGAGTTTATCTTTACACAGAAACAGCACTGCTAAGTGACTTCTCATCACTTTAAAGGTTTTGCATTAGTTTCATTAGTTAGTGCTAGTATTAGGTTTGTTTTCCTTTTTGCCTTCAGCACGGCCTTAATTCTTTGTGACACAGATTGAGATCTGGTGACTGGGAGGTCATTTAAATACAGTGGACCCATCGTCATGTTCAAGAAACCAGTGACAATTGTTTGTTATCCTGCTAGAAGTAGCCATCACTGTCGTCACAGAGTGTATCCATCTTTACAGCTTGAAGTGAAAAAGTGATTGTCAAATGTTTTTTCAATGTGTTCAGTTCAGACATAGACATTGTGCATGATTTTGGCACAAATAAAACGTCACAGACCAGAAATACAACTCTAAATAACAGTGCTGATTTGTGTTTAGGTAGGTTGTATTTGCTAGGATGAAGCTCAGAAGCTGACAGAGACTGAAGTCACTAAAGTAATGTGATTATTAGATTTAAAGTGAAAAGAAACACAAGTGTGGCTCTATGTTTTCTAGTGTGTAAGTAGTGGTAACACTACTAACTATAACCAAAATTACAGGGAGTCACACAGATCTCCGCAGGCTTACAGAGCCTGTTTTTGTCTTACTATAGGATCTTACAATTACAGTTTTTATTGTAAGGCTGAGTTTTACCTGATTTTCCTCTTGAAAGCTCTGATGAACGTCTCTCTTGTTACCTGCACAGCAGAGAAAGTCAGTCCCAAGTTGTAAAGAAATAAAGCCTGTACTAACACGTAGAGTACTCAGGTAAATGTAGCTTTGTTTACTGTACAAAAAATAGAGATTTCATTCATTCAAGTGTTTCAGAAATGTCTTCATTTACACACAGACAAAGAAGACAGAGTTTTATATTGCAACATTCTGATTATTGTCTTTTGATTGGCCAGTATAGTCAGTGTTATATCCCCACCTCTTGCTTTGGGATGCTGTAGTTAGTGCTTGAGATCCATGGAGATGGAGATATTTTTCAATATGACTTTTAAATTATTTTAAGGTGGAAAAAAATACCCGTTTACGTGTGAATGTAGCCTGAGCGATTATTCTGGGCAATTTTTTTTACAAAAAAAATAAAAAATAAAATGAAAAACATGAAATATTTGGAGATTACAGCTGGGTTATGGTATTAAAATAGTTCTCTTTTACTGAAAATGTCCCCTTTTTTTCCTGTCAGGCGATGGGCCACAGGGTTCTGAGCTGGACGCCCACCAGTCTTTCTCCAAATCCCCTCGACGTCTTCCTGAGATCAGACTGGTTCTACTGGGCGAGCGTGAAACTGGAAAAAGTTCTGCTGGGAACACCATCCTTGGAAAACCAGGGTTCTTCCAGTCGGGAGCCGTAACAGAAGAGTGCATTCGTCAACAAGCGGAGGTGGCCATGCGGCTGGTGACTGTGGTGGACACGCCGGGCTGGGAGGCGGGTGTGGCAGGTGCAACTCCAGAGAGAGTGAAGAGAGAGATTGTCTGCAGCGTATCTTTGTGCCCTCCGGGTCCTCATGCACTCCTGCTGACTCTGAGGGTGGACACACTGGTGAAAGCGGGACATGTGAGAGAACATCTGGAACTTCTGGGAGAAGGTGTATGGAGACACACAATCTTGCTGTTCACCCATGGAGATCAGCTCAGAGAGGGAGTGGATATTGAGCAGCACATCCAGAGTGGAGGCAGGGACCTGCAGTTGCTTCTGGAGAAGTGCAGGCGGCGATACCACGTCATCAGCAGTGTAGATGGTGGAGGAAGAGGAGGTAGAGGTTCCAGTAAGGTGACAGAGCTGCTAGAGAAAGTGGAAAAGATGGCAACAATGAACAGATGCGAGGCTTTCTCCGGTCTGGTTCAAGAAGTCAGGGATTTGAGCCAACAAAGAAACGAAAAGTTCAACCAGCGTCTGAAGGAGATGGCAGATAAGATGCTTCGTCAGGAGGCAGAGCTGAAGAACATGAGGGACAGGGAGATGAAGAGCATCAGATGGTTCTTTGATAGAAGGAAGAAGGTGAAATCTCCAGGAAAAGCTGACATTCAAAAGGAAGAAGCGGAGGATGAAGACATGAGGGTCGGCGAGAGGAAGAACGATTTTGGTGAGCTGGAGGACAGGATGCGATGGCTGACAGAGGACAGAGAGAAAGAAATTCAGGATCTGAGCCTGGAAAAGGAGAGAATCTGCATAGCACTGAGCCAAGCTCAACAAGAAAGGGAAAAACTGCTTTACAAACTGGAGATAAAAGAGAGAGAGATTGAGGAACTGCAGGAAAGAACCGAGGAGCAGCAAATTAAGCTTCTCGACCTTGAGCGTGCCAGCGTAGAAAAGGAACATGAGACGAAACAAAGGGAGGATGCTTTTAGAGCAAAGACACAAGAATGGATGAAAGAATATGAGAAACTGAGGCAGACCATAGAGCTCCTCAACAAAGAGATATCTGACTGGACTGAAAAACACGAGTCTTTAATAGCAGAAATCAGCCGGACTAAAACCCACTATGAGAACACTCTAAAGAGAACAGTACAAGAAAAAAACAGGGAGACGGCAGAGATGGAACAAAAACTAAAGAGTGAGATGGAAGTAAAAGTGCTCGAAAAAGACAAACTGATGGAAGAACTGAGGAAGAAAGCCTCGGAGGAAAAACAGGTAACTCTCAATAACGTAAAACAACATGAGACAGATATGGAGAGGAAATTGGAAGAAATCAAATCACAGCATAAGAAAGAGATGGAGGTAAAAATACAGGAGAAGGAAGCAGAGATACAAGGCATAAGGAAGCAGCACGAGGAAGAGATGGCCACAAGGATTAATGAAATAGAAAAAATGATGGAGACAGCAAAAGTTCAACAACAGCAAGAATATGAAAAGAAGCTGAAAGAAAAAGCTGATGACTTGGAAAGGATGGCACAAGAGCACGGTGATGAAATAAAGAACATACAGCAAGAAAAACAAAGGCAGGCCGCAGAGCTGAAAGAGCTGTTTGCTAAAGAAAAGAAGGAATGTGTGGAGGCCAAAGAGAAAGCAATAGCAGATATAGAAGAAAAGTGCCGTGCACAAATGGAAGAAAAGATGCTGGAAAATGACAAAGACAAAGAGATGATTCATCAAAACCACAAAAGAGAACTGGAACAAAAGATGAGGGAGAAAGAAAAGGAGATAGAGGCCTTAAAACATCAGCATCAAGAGATGACGCTAAAAATCAGTGAGATGGTAAATCTGATGGAGACGAGAAGTGCCCAACACCAGGAGGAAGTTCATAAAAATGTGAAACAAAAGGAGGAGGATGTGGAGAGGATCCAGCAACAGTACACTGAAAAACTAAGGAGCGTAGAGCAAGAAAGGCAAAAGGAGACCGAAGAGCTGAAACAACAGTTTGCAAAAGAAATAGATAAACAACTGCAGGAAAGACAGAGACAGATAAGAGACTTGGAAGAAACCTATGCTGCCCAAGTTGAAGAGATAAAGCTAAAGCATGCAAAAGAAAAGCAAATACTGAATCAGAACCATGAAAAGTACGTTCTGGAAAAACTGCAAGAGAGAGATCGGCTAACAGAGGAGTTAAAGTGTCAGCTTAAAAACGAAATCGAAGAAAGTGAAAAGGACAAAGAGCGATACAAGAGAGAGATGGAGCAAACGCTGGAGGAGAAGGAAAAAGAGATCAAGGAGTTTAAAGCGTTTGTGGAAGAAATGAAAGAAAAAATGCAACAACAGCAGGAGAAAGAAAGGGATCACTTAAAAAACATGCAAGAGACTGAGCAACAGCTGCAAGAAAAGGAAAAGGAAACAGAGGAGATGAAATCCAAACTCGTGGAAATGAAGGAGAAGCTTCGACAGATGGAGGAGAAAGAAAATGTTTATTTGAACTACAAAAAAGCTTTGGAGCAAAAGCTGGAGGAACAAGAGGCAGAATTAGAAAGGTTGAAAGAACGTGTAAAGGATCTCGAGCAACGGTTGCAGCAGACAGAAGAGGAAAGAGAAAGAGACAAGTTAAATCACGAGAAACAGATGGAGCAATCTGCGGAAGAAAACAGCCGAGTGATAGAAAAGTTAAAACAGCACATTAAAGATATTGATGAGATCCTGCAAAGAAAGGAAGAAGAAAGAGGGGAAATCATTCTCAGCCAAAAGAAAGAGGCAGAGCAACGGCTGCAAGACAGAGAACGAGAGATGGAGAAGATGAGACGGCAGCTTTTAAGTGACATGGAGAGAAAACTGAAAGAGAAGGAGGCTGACATTGAAGGCGCCAAACAGCTGGCCGACTCCAGGGAGACACGATGGAAGGAAGAGCAGAAGGTGAAGGATGAGAAAGTGGCGAACGAGGTGAACAAGCTGATAGAGATCATCGACAAGAAGACAAAGGAACTGACACAAGCCCAAAGTCTTCTTGCACAGAGAGACGGCGAGATTGATGAGGCAAAACAGACATGTGCGAGCTCCTTAAGAGAAATAGAAGAGCTGAAAGAAAGCAACGACCGCAAAACATCCGCTATCGACGAGATACAGCAGCGGCAAAAAGACCAAGAGAGGGAAAAGGATGCGGAAATGACAGAAAAACTGCAGGAGAAAGAGAAAGAGCTTGACCGCCTCAGGCAAAGAGACAGGGAAAATGAGAAGGAGACCTTCCAGCTGAGGCTAACAATCGAGCAGACAAAGTCAGAGCTGAAGGAACTCACTGAGAAAATGGAAAAGGAGATGACGGCTATGATTCAGGAATACGAAAAGGAGATCAAGATGAAAGATGAGGATATTGAGTCAATCACACAGGAAAAGGACGGCACCATAAGTCGGCTAGAGGAAGAAACGCTTAAGAGCATTCAAGTCATCACAGAGAAATACAAGTTAAGTCAGAAGAGAGTTGAGGAGCTGCAGGAGCAAAATGAGATGATGAGAAAAGAGACTGACAACCTCAGAGCTAAGTGTGAGGAAGTGAAGAAGGAGAGTGACGAAGAGGTCAGGAAATATCTCAGAGGATACGAGGAAATCCAAATCACGCTAAGAGAGAAAGATCTGGAGCTGGGGCCTTTAAAAGACGCCAGTGCCCAACTAAAAGTGGAGCTAGAAATGGTGAAGGAGAGAGAAGATGAGACTAAGGCGCAGATGAATGAGCTGAGAGAGCATTTTGAGAAGCAGATGATGGAGAAACAAAGCGAACAGAGAACGAGGGATGAGGAGCTCGAAGAGAAATTCCTAAGAAGGGAGAAAGAAGTGAGTGAAAGGGAGCAAGTTCTGCTACGAAGCAAAGAAGAACTGAGCAAAAGACGTCGCGACGTCAACGCACAACAGGAGGAGCTTGGCCAAAAACAGGCAAAGTTGGAAAGTAAAGAACAAGAACTTAGAGAACTGGAAATCAGTCTGCAAAGAAAAGAACAAAAGAAACGAGAGGAGAAGGATAAATACGAGCAAGAAGTGCAGCAGAAGGCGCAGAATGTTGAGAAAATGGAGAGGGAGCTGGAAAGCTTACTGAAAGTCCTGGAGGGCAGACAGAAGGAGCTAAGCTCTCACGGTCACGATCTACAGAAGAAGGTCAGAGGACTGAAAGACCAAGGGAAAGAGCTGAAAGACAGGGAGTACTACTTGAAGAACGAAGAACAGGAGTTGCTCAATTGGAAGTCGGAGCTGCAGATGCAGAACGAGCACGTGAACTACACAACACAGCAGTTGAATGAGATGGGCAGGGAAATGACTCTGCTGAAGGAAGAGCTTCGCAAGAAGGAGAGGAATCTAAAGGAGTCGCTGAAAAAACTGAGCACGTGGGAGCAGAACCTCAAAGAGCGAGAGGAAGAGTTGAACCGGAGACAGCACAGCGTTTTGGAGAACGGACAACACGGGACTGATGATAAGAGATCGGAAGACAGCTCGCCTTTAGAGTGCCGAGAGGTCAGCGAGAGGAGGGAAAGAGGAAGAGGAAAAGATTCAGATAATGAAGATCAGAGGATGAAAACAACTTTGTCAGCTGCAGAGAGCAATAACTGTCATCTTGAAACACTAAAAGTCGAAACGCTGACGGAGACAAAGAAGACAAAAGTGAGACAAGAAGCGGCCGAAAGTGCAAAGGTGATCGGCGAGTTGAAGCTCCTGTCTCGACCTCGCACAAGAGCAAACAGCAAAGGCTCTCCCGGGTCAGATTTGAGGGTGATGGTTTTGGGAGAGACCTGGTCTTCCTGCTCCCCTGCTGGTGTCACCATCTTGGGTGGAGAAGCGCCCAAATTCAGCGGCTCTAGTTTCAGGTCGTGGAAAGGCCAAATAGCCGGAAGGCGCCTCGCCGTCGCAGAGCCGCTCAGCCTGAGGTGGCGAGACGGACCCGACGAGGCAAACGCCTCTCAGCTGAAAGGCATTCTCGACAGCATCTCCTGGTGCCACCCGGGTCCCCACGTCGTCCTGCTGCTCATGCCGGCCTTCCTGACCTGCACGCAGAAGTACAGACGAGCCGTGGAGGAGCACATGAGCCTGCTCGGACAGGAGATCTGGCAGCGCGCCCTGGTGCTGTTCACATGGGGGGAGATTTTAGGGGAGAGCGCAGAGCAGCACATCCTCAGGAACGGAGAACTGATGGGGCTCGTAGAGCGCTGCGGGGGCAGGTACCATGTGCTGACCAGCAAAAAGAATAACGCCGCGATTGAAGGCTTATTCGACAAGATGGATGACATTGTTACCCTGCCCAGCAGAGAGCAGTTTCCGGTGTAAAACTTTTACAGAACTGATTGAATTCATCATGCAAAAAATAAAAATGTTAAAATGTATATTTCCTCCTAATATGTAGAAATATTTGAATAAATGTGAGTAAAGGAAGAATAAGCTCTCACATCCGGATTTTTGCTACAGATAATCTGTAATCAGTCTGATTAGTTTTACCTTTTCAAGCCTCGAGTTTAGAGTGTTTGATCGAGCTGCTGCATTTATAACACAGTCTCATGGGTGTCAGGCCACACAATGAACTGATAAACTGATTCACGTGGGACAATAACTGTAGTTTGAAAAAGCAAGTATCATTTAACCGCTAGATCCAAACAGGTCTGCTGCATTTATACTTTGGTGTTTGTTTATCTCCAGGTTTAGAATGATTCGGGTTAAAATAGAGCTCATGCCTCTAAGTTTAAAAATCTTTTCTCTGTGTCGCCTGGGTTAGATTTATCATAAGATAAGTGCGATGTGAAAAAATATGTGACACATAGAAAAAAACACATCCCACTGAAACACATTTAGTCCAAAGCTGTGCTGACTGTCACAAAAAAGGCAGTTTGTGTGTGCGCACATGAACAAGCACCACATTCTGTGACTAACTCAGGATTAGCCATAAGACTGAGCTGACATTTAGAGCCACAACTACAAATTGACTGTGTGTGTAGGAGGTTACATGATTGGTAGTTTGCCTTTTACTAGGATTACTCAGAAAGTTATGGATGGATGTGGACGGAAATATTTTCGGAGATAGGTCTTAGCTTAGGAATTTTTTTAATGTATTCTTTCTCACTGTGACATAAGGCAAAACTGAACATTTGACATCACAGCTTCACAAATACCTATCAATGTGACACAAGGACGCTTGGGAATATCTTTATTTTCTTAAGAGGACTGTGAAATTCATCACCCTTTATATCCTTCTGGATCCAGGGATTCAGTCTGAGCGTGGCGTCAGGGGAATTTTGAGCCTCGGTGAAAGTGTGTGGTCTCCTGTTTTTATGAGGTCACGCTAGCGATAAAGAACAAAGTGTTTTAAAAGCTTGTCATTTATTGGATAAACGTGAAATCTTAATCTAAAACCTTTATGGCTGTTAAAAAATTGTAAGAGTAAAATGTACGACGACACGACACCGGTGTGTTTGAAACATGTGGGATGCTGCCTGCAGGTCAGCTAAAGTTCATCTATATGTGTTTCATCATGTTAAACTTATAGATCATGCTATTTATATCTCTTAATAAAGCTATATATATCTTTATCTTCCTATATATCTGTATTGATATCTATATATATATATATATATATATATATATATATATATATATATATATATATATACATAGATAGTGATATATAGACACAGTATATATCTCCTATCCGGCGTGCACCCTGCCTCTCGCCCTGTGACAGCTGGGTTAGGCTCCAGCCCAACCGTGACCCTGAATTGGATAAGCAAAAGAAGATGGATGTTTGGATGGATAAATACATATACATATAAAATTATCCAACATGGTCTCACACGTACACATGTATATTTACATATTTCTATATATAAGATAATCGAGCATGATTTTTTTAGATGAACCTTGGCTGACCTGCAGGCAGCATTTAAGTCACTTTCATACTTCATCCACAAGGTGGAGACCTTGTGTCAGTGTAGAGATTACCAAAGTAATCAGTGTTGAAAGTCACAGATTATAAGGAGTTGATGGTGAAAGTATAGTGAAGCTACTCAAATATATATATACATATATATATATTCGTTTTTTACCGTGTTTTACAATTTTCTGTGTAAATGGCTACTTTTAAAAGGAAAGAGTACACAAAGCCTGAGTAGCAGGCCCGTGCTCCGTCTTGCTTGGAGGCATTTCAGGAGAACCAAACCGTCTCGCAATTATAACCCCAGGGAGCCTCCCACATGCTGAGAGGACTCCTGCTTTGACAAGTAAATTATGACTCTTGATGAGAGAAGTACGGCTTTCTCAGAATGCAATTTTTGACAGCCAGAAAAATGCGGGTGGATACATACAACAACTTCCATCATCCGCCGAGCCAGATGCAGCATCCAAAAACACTTGTGTGCAATCATCAGGCTAATAATTATGTAGTGGGAGTGCTGGTCTGTAGCTAACATGGCAGCAATGTTTTTATAATCTGTCCATTCAATGCGAGCTGCCTTTAGAGGCGAGATGAGAGGGTGTTGTGTCAAGATGGAGCGCTGCTCTTTTGATCATCTCCGCAGGGTAGGCCTGCTTTCAAAGCGTCTGGGGGGAAATTAGGAAGAAAAAAGTTGTCAAATTAAAGTTGATAGAGACATAATTTTCATACATTTAGCATAATGTCTTAAAGATATGAGGCAGCCAACACAAACCCAGCTATAATATCCCACAAGCATTGCTCTTTTTCATTTGTAAATCCTTTAGATTTATCATTACATATATTATTTATAATATCACAACACTTGATTTATTGATTATAAGTTTGCATTGATTGGAGTGCATTTCTGAAAAAATGGTAATAGCCATAGATAGATAGATAAATAGATAGATAGATAGATAGATAGATAGATAGATAGATAGATAGATAGATAGATAGATAGATAGATAGATAGATAGATAGATAGATAGATACAGCATTTAGTGCTTTACCACATATGTCTTAGTGCGTGTATAACATAAATATTGTAGCAAACAAATAATAGTCCTGTAAATTTGCTTTCTATCATGGACTTTGTTGCTCTTTTGGTTCTGAAAGCACTCAATCTTTGAACGATTTCACAAACTGACATAAGACTTTGTTGTCCTACAGACTAAAAACTGCTGTGATTATACATTGAGCGGCCACTTTATTAAGTACACCTTGTTACTACCATGTTCAACCACCTTTTGCCTTCATAACTACTTTAATTCTTCATGACACAGTTTCAACAAGATGCTGGAAACATCCCTTCAAGATTTTGGTCCATATTGACATGAAAAAAATCATACAGTTGCAGATTTGTTGGCTGCTTGTCCATGATGCGAATCTCCCGTTTCACCACACCCAAAAGCTCTGAAGATTCTGAAGATTCAGCTCTGAAGACTGTAGAGGTCATTTGAGTACAGTGAACTCACTGTCAGGTTTAAGAAACCAGCTGAAGATGATCGGAGCTTTGTGACAAGAAGTGCACCTATTTTCTGGAAGCAGCCATCAAAAGATGGGTACATTGCGGTTGTAAATGGATAGATATGGTCTGTCACTCCGTTATACCAAATTCTGACCCTACCATCTGAATGTTGCAACAAAAATCAAGACTAAGCAACATTTTTCCGATCTTCTTTTGTCCACTTCTGCTGAGCCTGTGCCCGCTGTAGCCTGAATTTCTTGTTCTTAGCTGACAGCAGTAGTACCTGATGCGGTCTTCTGCCCCAGCCCATCTGTGCATTGCGATGCTCTTCTGCATACCTTGGTTGTAATAAGTGGTCATTTGAATTATTGTTTCCTTCCAATCATGTGAAAGCAGTCTGACCATTCTTCTCTGACCTCCGGCAAAAACAAAGCATTTTCACTTAGGAAACTTAGGGAACATTTTCTCATGTTTGTACCAACTCTTGAAAACTTAAGAGATGGTTGTGTACAAACATGCGGGTACTTGCCTTCCAGAAAACACAAATAGGCCTTCACCTAGTAGAGAAAAACAAATAATCTACAAGTTTAGGATTTTAAAAGTAGAAGCATATAAAATGTGTTTATTATGTGAACTGTGACCCCAGGAAATCCATCACGCCTGTTCTTCTTCCCATTCAAGGTCACTCGCCATCCAAAAATCACCACTATATCTGTGAGTTCAAAGGTGAATACGTGCTCCACATCAGGATTGTCTCACTGAATGGTGAAAACAGTGCTTGATGAAACGACTCTTGGGCACTCATTTCGGTTTTAGCTGGCATTATTTCAGATTAAGGCAAAATGCTAACCCTAGTTTATCTTTATTTGGAACCTTTTAAGGACCTGAATGAGGCTTTTTGGGAAATATGGAAGAGGGCCACATTTACATCCACCACAATAGACAGGAACAGCTCAGTCAATCACGTCCACAAATGCTGGAAACAAAATTACTGGGCTGCGTTAAAACAGAAGTTAATGGTTTGGCTGATTTCTATTAAGGTCTGTGCACTCTCATTTGAATAATGGTCTTTCCAGCACTGTTTTTTTCTTTTCGGTACTTGACCCGGGAAGGAAATAAATGTGATTCCGCTTTAACACCTCCATTAATATTCAAGTGCCTTTAATACTCCAGGTTTAATTCGGATTCACCGTAATTAGCACGGCAGCCTGGTGCCAGTTTATGACAACTCATGTTGTGATTGCACATTTGCTGTTGCTAAAAAAAAAAAAAAGTGCCATTCAGAAAACACAAAGCCACCGCGAGGATCGAATACCTGGAAGACAAGATAGGGATTTCTTCACCGTGCTCGAGGATGATTAGTTGCAACAAAGAATCCGATGCTTTGGTCACGTGTGACGAATGCTTTGGATGAGCGTATCTTTATCACCATGACGCACTGATTTAAAGTTTCAAGCCAGTTTTCTTCCTTTTGTGCCTGTTGACATGAAACCCCATGCTTTTGATTCAATTATGCAAATCCATTTGGTCTTATAGTGTTTTTATAGCTGCATCTTTAAATCAAATCTAAATTACCCATTAGTGATTAATTGAAGTGAAACTAATGGGATTTATTAGAAAGCATGACTCCTATGTTGCATTTCCAGTTTGAAATGTAGGTATCTGTGTGATTGTGGTTGCAAAGGTCAGCACTGATCCCTCGGTCCTTATTGAACCTGATGGACCATGAGGAGATCCAAATCTGCACTCCCTACTGACTCTCCCCACCCCAGCCACCTCCCAGGGGATGCATTTAGATAGCGTTAGTCTTTTGAAATGAGAGGGACCGTTCCACACGGTTACATAAACCACCCATGGTCCCACACAGGCCCTCTGGAGTATGTACCCAAAATAGTTGTAGTGTAAAGGAGCACCACAAAAGCACAAAATGTTCCTGCCGGAGTAAAGAGGTGGCCAGATGTCTCAGAGAGCAGCCACTTTAGCTGAGCTTGAAACCAGAGTCGACTTATCGTGTATGAATTGTTCATATTTTGGATGTTGGAGAGAGTTGGTTATCAAAAAAAAAATCAAACTGTACAGTGATCTAGTGTGCAACAACACATAACAGCACAAGCGGCAGGCACTGTTGGCATTAGCTATGTAGATATATTGTCATGAATCGCTGTGTGGCAGGCAAGCAGGAGTGGTGGACCCAAAATGCAGAACTCAGACACGGAAGTGAAACTTAAGGCGCAGCTTTATTGCTGGGAAAAACCTCGTACAACTAAACTCACCAAAAGAAAACCAAAAGTCAGAACAGAGGAACCAAGGACTGAAACACTGGAAAGAAACACTAAACTGGAGCAGGAGACCAAACACTAGGAACATAGAAGCAGAACACACAGCTAGTTGAGGGTACGACGCGACACTGACACAGAGAAACACAGGGCTTAAATACACAGACGGCAGTAATCAAGGGATGAGAGACAGAAGGGGAACACACCTGGGAGAAATCACAGCTGACGAGACAGGGGAAACGTAACTGAGCACACTCACATATGACACAAACCTTCACAATAAAACAGGAAACTCAGACACATGGAACCAGGCAAGACATTGAACTAAACAGACAGATTCACAAACAGATGGGGTGACACCATAGACAGAGACAGACTCAAAGGCAGACCAAATATAACACACAGAACTCAAACAATAATAATCATCATCATAAACTAGAAAATGATAACTAAAAGCGCTGGGTCACCGACCCAGGACCATGACAGTACCCCCCCCTCAAGGGCGGGCTCCAGACCGCCCAACAGAAGCACAAAAAACAGCCAAAAACAGAAAACAACCCCACCAGGGTGGGCGGCGGGGGACCAGGAAGGAGGGACAGAGCCCAGAGAGACCCAGAAGGTCAAGTTCAGGGGGCCGACCCGGAGGCCGACAGCGCAGGAGGCCAAAACGGTTCAGTTCCGGGGGCCGACCGTGTGGACGGCAACTGCGACGACGGGCAAACAGTTCCGGGGGCCGGCCACGCGGAAGGCAGCGGCGGCGTTCAGGAGGGTGTTCAGGAGGGCGTCCACGGTGGCGGAGATGCCCAACAAGCGGCCTGGCAGATGACCGACGATGTGGAGGCGGTAGTAGGGGACCTGAAGGCTGCGTGGCCCCTGCAGCCCCAGGCGAAGCGGAGGAAGCCGCTGAGGCTGGACCAGGCGAAGCGGATGAAGCCGAAGCATGCGCTGGACCAGGCGACGCTGAGGATGCTGAATCCGGACCAGGCGACGGCGTGGAGGATGCAGACGGAGGCGCTGCAGCAGGTGGCGGCATGGATGAAACCGCTGCTGCAAGCGTGGATGAGGCTGCTGGTGGAGCAGCTGGAGGCTGGATGGGCTCCTCGGGCCCCCCAACTGACGAGAAAGGAGGCTGGATGGGCTCCTCGGGCCCCCCAACTGACGAGAAAGGAGGCTGGATGGGCTCCTCGGGCCCCCCAGCACACACAGAACAGAACCAGCAGGTGCGGAGGCCTCTGGCAGGAACGCAACAGGACCAGCAGGCGCGGAGGCCTCTGGCAGGAACGCAACAGGACCAGCAGGCGCGGAGGCCTCTGGCAGGAACGCAACAGGACCAGCAGGCACACGGGCCTCTGGCAGGAACGCAACAGGACCAGCAGGCACACGGGCCTCTGGCAGGAACGCAACAGGACCAGCAGGCACACGGGCCTCTGGCAAACACATGGCAGACTGCAGCTGCACAGAGCATTGAGTCTGCTCAGGCAGCAACGGCCGGGTGCGGTCCTCAGCTGGCTTCTTAACCGCCAGGGGTCCAGAGTCTGCTGGGGGCTGAAACCCAGCCTCTGGGGAGGCCCTGGAGTGAATCTCAGTCTCAGAACTGGCCAGCTTTTGAGGACTGATAACAATATTGTTTGGTTTGTCTCTCTGATTAGGATTCAAGGTTGTGGAACAGTTCTGTAAGGGTTGGATAGACATAGCTTGCTGTACCGGAGGTGTAGGTGAAGAGGATGGCTGTATAGGTGGCTGAGCTGAGGGCAACTGAAGAAAAGGTCGGGAAAATGATGGTTGTGAAGTTGGAAACCGAGCTGACAATAAGGCTGATGATTCCTCTACCAACTGAGCTATTGACTGGGCTAAGGATTGAAATAAGGTTTGTAGTAAGTCAGGCTGTGGATGTGACTGTGCTATGGGAAGCGAGACTGAATGTGGTGGAGGTGGCGACTGAGCTTCGGGCCGGGCGGCTAACAGATTCATGGCGAGTCACTCCTGGCAACTCTGTAGACCTTAAGCTGTCCATGTTAGGAGTAGCAGTCTCTAAAACAGTCATAGCACAGGAAGATCCAGGTTTAGCAGAGTCAGAGTCAGTAATACCGAGCACAAAGGGATCCGTTGCGGACACAGGAGCATTCACACAAACGGTTTCTAAATATATAGGTTGGAGAGCAGCATAGTCCAGGAGTGAAGAAACACCATTCACAGTCTTATACTCAGCAGGTACAGGGACCTCAGAACTGTTAACTTCACGGTGTTGTTCATGAGTATGCAGCTCAACAATAGTCTTTTGCTTCTCTAAGGTGAGATTATCAGTCTGTGTGTTAATTGCTGCTGACCTGGGAGGAGCACAGGAAAAATAGTCACTCTGAAACATGGGCGTGAGGGTAGGTAATGCAGGTTCAGGATTAACCGACCCAGAATTACCAGACACGGAGTTAATGGCCTCTGGGATGACGCGCATGGAGCTTACAGTGCCAGGATTCTTTAATTCAGCATGAACAGCAGTCTCTGGGGGGGTAATGAACTCAGTCTCGTGCTTAAAAGGTGCGGAGGTGAACTTAGAAACATTATGAGCCCTGGAAACACAGTCATATTCAAACTCACTATTCATTTCTGATGTGTTACGGACCTGAAAAACAGCGGACTCAGGAGCAGAATATTGTCCGAGTCGGTCCGACTTGGAAGTGGCATGGAAAAAACTGTCAGAGTCACTCACCAACGGAGTTTGCTCAGTAACTTTAGGGTGGCGACGGCGTGAGCGCCGTTTATTCCTGGGAACTGTGCCGTGAGTTCCCGAGGCAGTGGGCGCAGGCACTTCGGTGATGTCGGCTGGCTGAGCCGATGACGAACCGGGCTGCGCCGGAGAGACGGGGAGCTTGTGCAGCTCCGAGCGTGGAAGTCCCAGGAAGAGCGCAAAGGACTGCAGCGGAGATAGGCTGCTTGTCGGAGGCACGAAATCTCTCCTCGGCCGCCGAGTAACCCTCTTCTTTGCGCAGGACGTGGGCGGCGACTGGGGAGGTGAACCGGAAGTTGAGAAGGCCGGAGGAGTTGTGGCAGGCGATAGGCTGAATCCTCCAACTCTTATCACCGTGGGACGATGTGGTGAAAAGGCAGCAGCGTTTGCAGTTTGGAGGCTGCGCGGCCCACCTAGAGCCAATCGAGTCCCATAGAAGGCAGACTCGCGCTCCCGGGCATGCCGAGCCTCCTGCCTTCTCTCGTTAGGGAAGGCGGAGTCTGCACGCTGCCGGTTCCGTACGGAGTTTGCTGGGTCCATTACTGGTCACGTCGTTCTGTCATGAATCGCTGTGTGGCAGGCAAGCAGGAGTGGTGGACCCAAAATGCAGAACTCAGACACGGAAGTGAAACTTAAGGCGCAGCTTTATTGCTGGGAAAAACCTCGTACAACTAAACTCACCAAAAGAAAACCAAAAGTCAGAACAGAGGAACCAAGGACTGAAACACTGAAAAGAAACACTAAACTGGAGCAGGAGACCAAACACTAGGAACATAGAAGCAAAACACACAGCTAGTTGAGGGTACGACGCGACACTGACACAGAGAAACACAGGGCTTAAATACACAGACGGCAGTAATCAAGGGATGAGAGACAGAAGGGGAACACACCTGGGAAAAATCACAGCTGACGAGACAGGGGAAACGTAACTGAGCACACTCACATATGACACAAACCTTCACAATAAAACAGGAAACTCAGACACATGGAACCAGGCAAGACATTGAACTAAACAGACAGATTCACAAACAGATGGGGTGACACCATAGACAGAGACAGACTCAAAGGCAGACCAAATATAACACACAGAACTCAAACAATAATAATCATCATCATCATAAACTAGAAAATGATAACTAAAAGCGCTGGGTCACCGACCCAGGACCATGACATATATGGAGAAACCAGCTAATTATAACAGAAAAATGTGTAAAATTAGGAGATTATGATTGTTGAATGACAGTGTGTTTATGATTTTCAGAAAAAAAAATCGAAGAGGCTGCCATTTTTTTTCCTTTGTGCTTCAGTTCAAATTCCTCCTCCTCCTCCTTCTCGTCTGCTGAAGATGGAGCAAAAGAAGAGAGAGAGAGAGAACAAGGAAGAGGAGATGATGCTGCAAATGTTGAATCCCCCTCTGGACTGCATCCTTTCTGGCTGAGCGCTTCCAGTGGGCCACAGCCAGGTCCTGGAATCTAGCTAATGAGACCCACACCCCACCACCGCCACCACCTACCCACCCACCCCGAGGGCTTAATGTCACCCTATTGGCTGAAAACCTGTCAGGAGGCAAATGATTGGCTGATCAAGTCCTGCGCGAGCAGCTGTCAGAGCGTGTTACGAGTCAAACTCACAGCATTCATATCCAGTGTGGCACAAGGTAAAGAAGCTAAATAAGCGAAGTATAAGTATAGACAAACTCAACAACTTGCACACTACAGGTGCTCTGTGGGGCAGACATTTGCATTTTTCTTTCTTTTTTAAATGTTATTAACTTTTGGTGTAACACATGAGAGTGTCGAATTATCTAAAATGATGTAAAAATGTGGCAACATTCGTTTACTGCTTTTTTATTTGAAGCAGTTTCATGCACATGTACATCACTCTGTATCTGCAGCAGGCGAGCTGTATCGTTCGTGTGTTTCGGTTCCCTCTTATGGCTGAATGAGTTATGATGCGTCCACAGAGGATCTTTTTTTCAGGGCTGTAATTCATTCTTCCTTCAAGGCTTCATTGAATGTAAAAACATTGCAAAACATCATCAGGATATGATTTACTTCCACTCACTGTAAAAAAAAAAAAAAAAAAAAAAAAGTATGTACATATGGCTTTTATTTATTCAGAGAGACTTCTAAAAGTGGGGATTGCAGCAAGAATAAAATATTTTAGTTTTTACATATTAAAGACAGAACCTCTTATGTGGAACATCCTACAAATGTTTTTATAGTTGTACTTTGACTTGAATAAGCTGAACAGGATCTGGCCAGCTGGGTCAAAGAGAAACTTTTTTACACACACTGAAACTTTTGTCTTGACAGGTGGTGAAGAAAGACGTTCCTGGATCCAGGCTTAAAAACAGATGAGAAACGGAGGCTTTCACTTGTTCTTTAGCAAGATAAATGACTTTTTATCACGTGAGCATAGTCTAATTTATTTCTAAACTGGTGTATGCGGTGATGTTTTCATTTAGGTTTATTCTGTACTGGTTGAATTACAGTTGTTAATTGTATGTATATTTTGCACAGCCTGTACAACACTTTGGTCACCTGAGGTTGTTTTAAATATGATATAGATTCAAAGCTTGGTTTGACTTGACCTGACAAATGCCACTTGTTGACTGGGTTTGGTGACAGTCTTTTTTTTCTTTAAAGTTTGGGGTTTTCTATTTGTTAATAAAGATTTTCTGTTTGTCTTATAATCAGCCAATCTATCCACCCATGTTCTTCTTTTTCTTCTTCACTTCAGGTCCGTGGTGGGGCCGGAGCCTATCTCATCTGTCTTTGCGGAGGAGTCTGGGAACACCATGGACAGGTTACCAGTCTATCAAAGGGTTACAACACTTACATTCACACCTATGGCCAATTAGCCTTTCACTACCACTGAGACCAACCACCAAATGTTGATGCTGATGAAAATGATGATAGCCGGGATGCTGACTGAAGACAGCAGTGGCTCTCATTTGAGAGTGATTGACAATGCTGAGAAAACTACAAAACAGGGGGCGGAGTGTGGGGCACAGAAATGAGAACAAACAGGTGTGTAGTGCAAGTAGTTATGAATTTACACATGACAGGAAGGGAAGTGTTTCAGGTCTGTTTAAGATCCTGAAACCAAAACATAGTATCTCAAAAACATGCATGTCTTCAGACTGTGACAGGAAACTGCAGCCGAAAAGAGTCTACACAGACAGACCTCAGTCAACAGATAAAGTGTTTCCTGTTTCATTGTCGTTACAGAATATTGGTCACTATTTCTTATTGCATTTGAGTTCTTGTTGCCATTTACTCTACATCAGGGCCTCGAGTGTCAGTGTCCTGGAGGTTTTAGATGTGTCCATGATCCATCACAGCTGATTTAAAGGGCTAAATGACTCCTCAGCATTTCTTGAAGTTCTCCAGAGGCCTGGTAATGAACTAATCCTTTGATTCAGGTGTGTTAACTCAGGGTGCGATCTAAAACCTGCAGGACACCGGCAGGTTAGAGTTTAGTTCCCTGAGTGTTGTTCTAACCGTTCCTCCTTCTGTCTCATGGTTCTCTGTTCTCACCTGAATTAGCTCGTTCACGTGTACTATTTCTTTTCATGTTTCAGTCATGGCTGGTTGCTCAATATCTGTTTTACTTCTGTAGTCGCCTCTATATGGGCGGCAATGGGTGGAGGGAAACCTAACAGCCACAAAGTTAGCATCACAAAGATCCCCATCTATTCATAGTGTCTTCATCAGTGACTGCCAAGCCAGCTACTCGTGCTGCTGCACCACACAAATCGGTTGCTTGATTTGGCCATACATACAAGGAGAAATTATCTGAAATATTCAGACATATTTTCTACATTTTGCCCAAAAAAATAAAACCAAGGGGGACAACAGAAGTTTAAGACATTAGAAATGTACTGAAGCTTTTTCATTCCATGTTTGACATTCAGCCTTTCTCTCTGAGTGGCCTCCTTGGAGCTGTGAGTTGTGTTCAACAGAAGGTCAGGATGTGTCTGACAAGAAAGCATGGATGGGTTTTAAAGCTGTATGTCCTTAGACATTCACATGTAAAATGCCCACCAAGCTCTCCACATATGAGCCAGATGCATTTCTTCCTATTTATTTGATTGACTTATAAAGCATTTTAAACCTGAGTCCCCTGACCCCTGAGGTTTCTGGGGGCAGCAGTGCAATTTAGTGATCTAACCTTGGTAGAAATAGATGAAAGATGAAGAGAGCCATCAGAGCTACACGTCTATGAGTGGAATCTGTTGGCACTCTTGTGTCACCCACCCTCTCCCTTTTCCACCCACGTTGGCATCTTTCTCTTTTCTCTTCCTCCTCTCTTTCATAGTTTGTCAATTTGCATCACTTCAAGGCTCTGCTTGCGTTGCCCCTTTAATCATCTGGCAGAGGTTCTGTCCGCATTTGGAGAAGCCAGTACTACCATATTCGCCTAATACATCAAAGTTAGATCACGTAATAACAGATGTTGTCTGAATGCCCAGGAGCAGGGGTCAAAAATTCACAGAGGATGAGCGCACTCTAGCGGCGAGCACAAATCCCCGTGTGTGCAGTATGTGCTCTGTACAGTCTGTGCGCTCTATAATGTGTTTCGCTTATTGCGTAATGGCTGTCGATGTATACACCGTAGCGATGCGAGCGTGAATGTACAGCTGTAGGCAGTGTTTATTCTAGCGTATTTGCATCACTTGCAAGCGGTTTCTCTGCCTCTTCCTGTGCACTGATGCGTCACTGGCAGTTACACACACTGAAACTCACACACCACATGCCTAATCCAGCATATCCTCGAATGACCTGGTAACCTTATGTAGCTACTTTATATAAGACTGAGCAGAAAAAAACCAGATCTCTGTGATGGAGTAATGGGTATTACACGACTTATTACTCATGCCCTCACTCTCTTTTCCACTCTGCAACAGGACAAGGACGCTTTTTACCTTATTTGAACTCCTTCCTTTCTTAATCTCTCAAAGATAAAGAATTTCAATTGCATTTTAGAACAAAATATCCACCCTCTACGCGGGAAAGGCTTAGCACTATGAACCACACATACACACACAGAGACCACTTCCCTGGCCCCTGCAGAATATTTTAGTGGCTGCATATCTGGGAAGAAAAGCCAAGTTGGAGAGCTGTCTGGCACCATGTAACACCTTGAAAACGTTTTCTTTCGCCTTTCCTCTGGGATTACAGGGAAGGAGGGGTTTTTTTCTTCTAGTTTTATCTCGATTACTCTTATGAAATTTTGATAAGTGACAGCTCTGGGTTGAGGGTGAGGAGATTAAAGATTAATTTTGCATGTACGCTGAAGTCACTTTGAGAAGAACTATTCTTCCACTGCTTAGTGTGCAAAAGTGTTACATGTTAAGTAGACAGTATCGGTGGCTTGCATGTTGTGGATAAATCCATGCAACTACAGTCCAAGAGTCTTGAGCCAACTCGTATTTCTTTATGTTTTGCTAGAAAGATGAGAAATAGGTGCAGTAATTTACTGAAACATGTACAAACATACATAAAATGCAGTTTTAAAAAAGGCAGAGATTGTATAATTCTAACAAGTTTTGAAAATAACATGTAACTTCCAGATGGTATTACATGGTGGATCAAATCAGTTTTGACAAGGTCTCCAACACCACTGACTGCAATGTAGCAACGAATCATGACAGAGCCTCCACATGGCTGTAGACACTCACCTCCATATCCCTTTCCTTACCTCCTCTCAATGATTTTCCTTCCTATGTTTTAAGACGATGACTTTCAGATGGGAATAACCTCATTGGTGAAAAAATACTATTTTATTCCTGTGAAACTGCATCATCTTTGACAATCACTGCAAATTCAACTAAAGAAATACAAATGATGTATTTTTGTGACAGGCTGCTGATGACAAAGTGTATAGAGATAGAATTTCAGTTTTGTTCTTTGTTAAGTTATCTATGTGTAGATGTTTGAATGTTATGTTTGAATGAAGGTCTGTGTTAACTAGTTATAGTTAACAAAGAAAGAAATAATCAGATACAAGGACTCTACTGAAAATGAAAGAAAACACATCAGCAAGGCAAACTTTGAAAGAACCCGGAGAACTATTGCTTTAAAAATGACAAAGAACTCGATTTTCCATTTCTTCCGGAAGAGGAGACAATTTTTAAGCTCCTTCTGAGTTTCTGAGTGCCCTTGTTGTGTTGTCGGTTTTGTTTTGTTTTTTTGTTTTTTTATATTAAAAATCTTAATAAACATATTTCTTTTAAATGACAAGGAAGACTGGCTGCTGTCTTATATTAGGGTCTTTACCTTATGATAAAAGCTCCTTGAAGCAACTGTTGTTGTGATTTGACACTATATAAATACAGTTGAACTGAACTGAATTTAATTGGAAGAAAACTGTAGAGAAAGGAGGAGTGCGTCAAGGTTTTTGTACAGCAACGTGTTTCTGTTTCAGTCAGTTTCAGTTAAATAATTTCATTAATTTTTTTCAGTAGATCTCACCATACAGGGAGTGCAGAATTATTAGGCAAGTTGTATTTTTGAGGAATAATTTTATTATTGAACAACAACCATGTTCTCAATGAACCCAAAAAACTCATTAATATCAAAGCTGAATGTTTTTGGAAGTAGTTTTTAGTTTGTTTTTAGTTTGAGCTATTTTAGGGGGATATCTGTGTGCAGGTGACTATTACTGTGCATAATTATTAGGCAACTTAACAAAAAACAAATATATACCCATTTCAATTATTTATTTTTACCAGTGAAACCAATATAACATCTCCACATTCACAAATATACATTTCTGACATTCAAAAACAAAACAAAAACAAATCAGCGACCAATATAGCCACCTTTCTTTGCAAGGACACTCAAAAGCCTGCCATCCATGGATTCTGTCAGTGTTTTGATCTGTTCACCATCAACATTGCGTGCAGCAGCAACCACAGCCTCCCAGACACTGTTCAGAGAGGTGTACTGTTTTCCCTCCTTGTAAATCTCACATTTGATGATGGACCACAGGTTCTCAATGGGGTTCAGATCAGGTGAACAAGGAGGCCATGTCATTAGTTTTTCTTCTTTTATACCCTTTCTTGCCAGCCACGCTGTGGAGTACTGTGATGGAGCATTGTCCTGCATGGAAATCATGTTTTTCTTGAAGGATGCAGACTTCTTCCTGTACCACTGCTTGAAGAAGGTGTCTTCCAGAAACTGGCAGTAGGACTGGGAGTTGAGCTTGACTCCATCCTCAACCCGAAAAGGCCCCACAAGCTCATCTTTGATGATACCAGCCCAAACCAGTACTCCACCTCCACCTTGCTGGCGTCTGAGTCGGACTGGAGCTCTCTGCCCTTTACCAATCCAGCCACGGGCCCATCCATCTGGCCCATCAAGACTCACTCTCATTTCATCAGTCCATAAAACCTTAGAAAAATCAGTCTTGAGATATTTCTTGGCCCAGTCTTGACGTTTCAGCTTGTGTGTCTTGTTCAGTGGTGGTCGTCTTTCAGCCTTTCTTACCTTGGCCATGTCTCTGAGTATTGCACACCTTGTGCTTTTGGGCACTCCAGTGATGTTGCAGCTCTGAAATATGGCCAAACTGGTGGCAAGTGGCATCTTGGCAGCTGCACGCTTGACTTTTCTCAGTTCATGGGCAGTTATTTTGCGCCTTGGTTTTTCCACACGCTTCTTGCGACCCTGTTGACTATTTTGAATGAAACGCTTGATTGTTCGATGATCACGCTTCAGAAGCTTTGCAATTTTGAGACTGCTGCATCCCTCTGCAAGATATCTCACTATTTTTGACTTTTCTGTGCCTGTCAAGTCCTTCTTTTGACCCATTTTGCCAAAGGAAAGGACGTTGCCTAATAATTATGCACACCTGATATAGGGTGTTGATGTCATTAGACCACACCCCTTCTCATTACAGGGATGCACATCACCTAATATGCTTAATTGGTAGCAGGCTTTCGAGCCTATACAGCTTGGAGTAAGACAACATGCATGAAGAGGATGATGTGGACAAAATACTCATTTGCCTAATAATTCTGCACTCCCTGTATATGCACCAAATATCTCAGCGAAAAGAGACGAGACAACATTGTTCCCTCAGTAAAACACGGTCACGATTGGACAGCAATTTCAAACAAGAGAAACTGAACACATTATTACTGTGAAAAACAAATCCATTTGGTTTTGTTTTTTAATTCAATGTTTTCATTGACAGTTGTGAAATGGCTGCAATCACACCGCCAGACAACATCTACTCCATGTATCTGATGAGCAGGTTTTTTCTATATAAAGCTCAGTTGTTCATTCATATATATCTACTCAGATAACATAATTGAGTATAAATTGTTGTGTTTCTCATTGTTCCCATGTTCTAGATTTATTATTGCTTTGGTTTAATTAATAAAAGAATAAAATGCACAAAAACAAGTTTCGCAAGCAAGCTCATCTGATGTTCATGAAGGAAAAATAGCAGTCTTAAAAATCTAAATCGTTCGGCTGAACACCAACTCCACTGATTGTAGTAAATGAACCACCCTCAGTTGTCTTACTACAGAAGATATTAACACACACACACACAAGCAGAAAAATTTCTAGCTGGTTAACTGAAAATGTCTTGGCACGCATGATGAGGGTCACATTTAATGCCTGAGTCAACAACCACAAGTTCACAGACACCTATAAAGTCAATGGACTCACAAGATTAAGCTGTTGTCCTACCACTTCTCTGACCCCAAGTTTTTTGTTAGAAGCATTTTAGAAGAAACGAACATCAAACACCCTTGTTTTTTTCCACATCATAATCTGAATACATCAACAATGGTGAGACAATAAATACCAGTAACTACACATGGCCAGAACATTAATAAGCCATTTTACTGAACATGATGCTGATTATTTCTATGTTGTAGCTAAAATCTAAGGTGAGGATGTCACACACGCTGCCATGCTTTCTATGAACAGTACCCATGACCTCATAAGAGCTCAGTCTTGATGATCATTATGAAATGATGTCAGTTTTATTTCATCCATCCAGCAGAGTTTTATTTAAGGGAAAACACAGCAAACCTCACAAATTCAAGGTTTCAGAATTCCAAGAAGGAAAAACACTGACCTTAACTTCATGTTAGGTGCCTGGAATTCATAGTTAGTTAGCGTTTCTATAACTCTTTCATATCTCCCTGTATTTTCTTTTAATTTGGCACCAACCCAACATAGTCTTTTGCATACTACTCCAACCCACCTTGACCTGAAACACCATTATAATATGACCTTATACGAAGTCATCAGGGTATGTCTCCAGCACCTTCTACTTTATAAGCGATAAATGACGGGGTTTTTAAAAAATGATTCGTTTTATAGCGCCACACAATGTCGCTTTTTTTCAAACAAATACCATCTCATTTTGAATCGCATATTTTCCTCACACTTTGATCCGCAACCACGTCAAGGCTACTGTCAGGGACGCAAATGACATTCAAATCTGAAACATCCAGTATGGCAACCTTGTGGTAAAAGAAGCAATCCTGTAATGGTGAGATCATTTCCTCAACCCCTGCAGTACCCGATGTGTCTTTTATTATGTCCTTGAGCGAGATGTCGCTTACCTCAAACACTATAAAAACAAGACCCCCTGAACCAGAGAGTTTAAACCAAGAGGTATAAGGCCTGTCATGCCTCTGTGCGCTGGGAAGGCTGATGGGTGGGGGAAATAATCAGCTCAGTGGCCGGACAGAAATGGGTTTGTCTCTTTGCGTTTGTTGTAGAACTGACCCAGATTTAGAGTGAATAAGAGGGCCAACTATGAAAATAACACCATTTTTAGTTAACGTTTTAGCAGCTTAGGCAGTTTTAATCTTAATAAGTCAGTAAACAGGCATGAAATAGAGAGAAAGATCATCACAGAGCAACAGTAGAGGAAAACACTACTTACTTTCTGACTTACTATATGTAAACTAGTTGACTGTATAGGAATACATAGGATTACATTTTTTAAGAAACCTAATTAAATAAATTATAACAGACGAATTGAAGTTTTTGGATTCTTTCCTAGAGTCCAGCCTGAGGCCAGTTTTAACAATGATGGCTTAATAATCCCTGAAGTCTCCTGTGAACTCGTAGGAAATGATTACAGGATACAGCGCAAATCTGCTGCTAAATACACAACATAAATGCTACCAAAAGAGACAATCATCCAGCTTCTTGTCTGTGTATGCAAGATGTCACAGTGCCTCTGCACACTGCATATTGTCTCCTTTGAAAAGCATGCAGAAGAAGGCCCTTATGGTTACTGTAGCTTTGCTGTGACTCACGTTGTGCCCAAAGCCATTATATTTGTATCCCAATCTGTCAAATTAGATCTACAGCGGGTTCAGACGTGTGTGTGCGTGTCTGTGCACGTATGTTTGTGAGAGTGTCCCATTCAGCAGGTTCAGCCATTCTGCATTCGATTGCAGTGCATTGTTTCCACTACACTTTGATTTATTGCATCGATCCTCGTCTACAGCAGAGCCAGAGATTTAACATGGCTGCAAAAAACCTGCTGGAGGGGACAGAGGTTTGACTCTAAAGAGCCCAAAAGCAGAGTGAACGTGCACTGCAGAGGAGCCTTAAACCTGGCGAGCAGAGTAAATCATTAAATGCTTGCGAGTAAGAAGGCCCGCATCATGAAAAATGCAAACGGTGGCATATGGGGTGCCAAGCTGTGTCAGAGGCAACATAGTTACAGCCCATAGATAAATCCATATCCATTACTGCCATTCCCCTCTCTCTCTCTCTCTCTTTCTCTCTCTCTTTTTAAAGGCAGAGGTCAAGAGTTCAAATCTCATCACACAGGAAACACCCCTCTATGTCTGCTTCTGTTGCCATGGTAACTGCCTGCGGCTGCCACCGCCATCTGACGGACAGATAAAAACGAGAACGAGAGAGCAGGGGGTGCTTTCATTGCTGCAGGTGCATTTTGATGCAGTCTGACGCAAACTAGACGCCTTTCTACTGCTCTGCAGGTCTCGGTCCCCCAATCCTCTCACACACCTGGACTATTACAAGTGTTTTTCCAACACATCGCAACGCATCTTATTCACACGCTCCTGAAGGGAACATGTGCAGCAGCACCGTACATCAGAGAACTACAACGATACGTGTGGGGTTTGATATATTAACCCGGTTCTGCTGAAGAACACTCTGTGGAAAGTGTTCTTAATAGAGGTGAACTCAGGTGCTCCATTCTAAAATGTTCTGAAACAATATAACAGAATGAATATGATAATATTAATAAATGAGCAAATATTAACACAACATAAATGTTTTAGTACATAGTGATTACTGAGAGTATATGGGCCATAGGCAGGTCATTTGATAGTGAGATGAATATTGCTATGATTGATTAGGCAGGAAGGAAGGGGATCATTTAAGTTTGTAGATCGTTATACTCCTTCTAACAAGTAAAAATATGGGTTACTTATATACTATTGATTAATATAATGGGTGTTTTGTTTAGTTAAAAGTCAATATATGTCAGTTGTACTATCTATCTATCTATCTATCTATCTATCTATCTATCTATCTATCTATCTATCTATCTATCTATCTATCTCTGTCATGGTCTCTTGGTATCTGACTTGTGATTCTTTGGGGGTTTGGGGGCTAGAGAATTCAAGTTCAATATTATTTGCTCCTTCTAATTTTGTAGTCATTCCTAGTTCTTTTTATTCTTGTTAAATTTTTATACCTTTGTTAGATGGTGGTTTAGATTAGGTTGGTGATATCCCATTTGTTTCTATTCCGTCCCAGTCTTGTTTCTGTGTTTTGTACTTTAATATCTTCTCTAAGAAGTCAGTCTTGTCTCCATGTTTGTTTACCTTTTGTTTTTGTGTTAAGTTCGGATGTTTGATGTTCGATGTTGACTGTCGGTGTCTTGCTGTTGGTTAGTTCCTGTTTTATTTTGGTAGTCTGTTGTTTCGCGCAATTTGTTTTGAGTTTTACCTCTGCTGCCTTGTTATTTCCTTATTTGTTGCTGCTGTGTTTCCCACCTGTTTACTCTTCTTTCATTACTTGGTGTATTTATTGTCTGCCTCTTCCCTCATCCTTTGTGATGTCCTCCCTCAGTGCTGAGTCTGCCTGGATTCCAGCTTAATTTTGAATTCCTGCCCGCTGCTCTTCATTTTCAACACAGTTCCAGCAAAAAAGCTGAGTTTAAGTTCAGCGTCTTCAAAACCCTGCATTTGGTCCCTATTCTGCCTGTGACGCAGCATTTCATGGCAATCTTATATATTGTGAAACTAACCTCCGAAAGGTTTTGAAATCATTTTTATTTATTTGAAATCTTTTGAAAGTCTCAAAAAAAAACCACCGTAGTAGCTGTAAAAGTGGTCAAGTTGTGAATTTGGATTTACGTGATACGCTGAAAAAGGTAAACTATCATTTATTCAACTATCTTATGAAATATAAAAGTTCAAATTAATAAGAAATACAACAGGGTCGCGACATATGAAACGTTTCATGCAGCTAGCATCCATATCCGTGCACGCAGAAAGGAAGTAGCAGTAAACCAGCTGGGCCTTTAGCATCGAGCAGTAAGTGTAGTTGTTCCATCAATTTTAAATGTAACCTGAAGTGTCTTTTTTATGTCAGTGCGAACCTCTCCTTCCCCCCCCAAAAAACAATAAAAGTGTATGAAAGAAGGGAGAAAAGTACATTCAGGAAATATATTTACTCCGTCATGAACTTAACGTGACCTAATTATGTTTGGATTAACACTCAACACGTGTTAACCTCCGTTTAATCGCATCACTGTAAGGCGTACACTCAGCTGTCGGGTGTTTTAAAGGAGAACACACACACTCACATAATACACACTAATGCGACTCTGTGTTTGTGAGTGCTCCACTGGAATGCTAATTTGACGTTAAAGAATTACCAAGGGACATAAAGTGAAGGAAGCGGGCTAAAGTAGCAGCTCTAATATGGGCCTTAAGTGACTATTGAAGAAAAACAACTTCTGGCATTTTTTTTTCTTCCTACACATAAAATGCTGATCAGAATTTGTTTTCAATATTTAGCTCCACGCTGACTTTATTTAATCCTCTGAGGCTCCTCCCCAACACACTGGCTCGAAAAGAAATATTAGCATATATCCACTGGCAAAAATAAGCAGAGCTATTACACAAATTAATACTTAAATTAGCTGTTTGGAGTTTGTCGTCTTCCCCTCGCAAACTGTGCTCAAATTTGAAATTAATTTCCCAGAATGTGTTTTCAAATTAACAAGAGGGTTAATGCAGGGCTATTAGAAAAATATTTTTCTCACCATCACATTAATTTAATTTCGTGTTTAATTGCACCGCAGCAGAGATGGGAATAATAACAATAATAGTGATTGTGATATATTTGAAAAAAAAAAAAAGGCAACCAATTATCATTTGTGATTCTGACTGTGTGATGAATTATTCATGAAATCAGAGTTAATGAGATGCAGAATGAAGGGATCAGCTTGCCCACTGAGGAGAGATTGGTATAAAGACAGGAGACTGCCTTTTCTGAGAGGACACACATTCAGGCTGCTGATGCTCCTGCTGCTGCTGCTTGGAGACAGAAATCAGGTAATTATTTTTTTTTCTCAAACAAATATAATAATTTATAATTTAGTGGCAATTTACAGCCTGACTTGTTGTTATCTATTTTTAACCAATACTTTTTAAATAATAAGACAGCTTATTTACCTTAAAGAGCTTGCAGTGCTTAATGATGTTTAGAATTATTTTAGAAATATTGCGTGGAAATATATTTTTTGGATACAAATATCTGCTTTTAAATAACAATTTGTATATTTTTTAATTTACAAAACAGTCACCTTCATATTTTATTGCATTCTTCTTGCTGTTAATATTTTATTAACTGTTATTAAAAGTATATATATATATTTTTTTAAGGCTCTATAATCTAATGGGAATGCAAACATATATGTTAAAATTTCTACTCTACTTTTTTTTTAATGACACAGGGATCAATTGCACTACTCATTCAGCAAACTCAGGCATGATTATAAAAACACTCCCTCAGCACAGTAACCTTCCCCTGAACTCGGCGGACGTCAGGACCCGGGAGCCTCAGCGTGGCCGAGTCCCTCCGTGCGGTTCTTTCACAGTTCACAGGCATCTCGACCTAAATGCAATGTGACGGGAGAACCTTTACAGAAACAAACGGGAATATAGTATCAGGGAAGGCTGACCGAGCTGTGAACCAGGGCCCTAACACAGAGCAAATTAACATCAGCAAAAATAGCTCCACGTTTTCAGATCGCTTATGTTCCGGGCAGCGAAATGCATCAAGTCCTGTCAGGTCATTTTAGCCCGCAGAAGCCTAACAAAAACAGGCCAATGTGAGAGGGCTCCTTTGACCAGGCATCATCTTCAAACTTTGACCATTGAGCTAGACCAGTACTGAGGTGCTGCTGTTTGTGTCCTGCGGGCAAAAGTCCCCCTTGGTATAAGCTTTCAGTTCCACTATAATCCATCATGAGATCTCTTTTCTGATGCCTTTGGCTGAGCTGACTTGTCTAATGATGCCATCTTTGCCACTCTGCCCATCCAGCCGGAAGAAAGACTGAAGAGGCTGTCCTGCTATTAATACAGTTAGTTTGTAGGGCCACTTAAAGGCTTTTCCCTGTACTGTGATTGTGCAAGGTCAGCATTTAAAGAGCGCGACAAACAGCTGTCAAACCAAACCCTCTTTCCAGCGGACAGAAAGCTAATCATAGAGCCCAGACTGGACTGGTCTGGTGATATTAACATAGGACAGCTTCATAAGATGGATTTCAAGGTCAGTCTGGTTCAATAGATGGACCAGCAAAGGGTTTCAGACCAGTGCAAATCAGGTCTTGAAAGATCTAGTAGGCATACAGGTTTTGGTTGCTCCTTTTAATTGCATTTGACTACATGAGCTGATTATACCGACACAAACACCTAAAGTAACAAATTCCATTTCTTTTAGACTGATATGATCCTGGATCAAATCACTTCTTGCATTTCCAGCGTGATCGGTTTGTGCTGTTTCAGTCATGCAGTGAATTAATTGATCTCCCTCATTAAAGCTGCTAATGAGGAGAAAAAGCTACAAAGGGGTAACATCTACACAAAAGGGGGGCAAATAGTAAATGAACTCTCTCCCCAACCATGATCCCAAGGCTGAACCCAGTCTGACTGTGATCTCTTCAAACATGTGAAATGTTCGATTTCTAAGCATCAAACGCGTAGCTTCACCCCAGCGCATGCCTGTGGGCGAATTCTTCTTCTGATTAATTGTAGACCAGCAAATTCACAGGAAAAATACAGCCAGGATCAAATACTGAACCGAAAATATGAAAAGATGGCACATGCCCAGGAGAAAACAGACAGGCAGAGGTGTGAGATAGCCAGCCCCCTACCCCTCCTCCCCGCCCTCAATGCTTTACAGCCCATTAGGTCAGAGCAGAGCAGGGAGCACAGCTCTTAGGCTGGTGGTGTAATATTGGAGAGGACACAGCTGAGGAAAGGACCGGGGAGGTTTTTAAAAGCCCGTGTTGTTGGCTTTGTAGGTGAGGTGAGATGTCATTTCCTCTCACTGCCTGAGAGCAAAATCGCAGTGATATAAAAGCGTGCGGTTCCTCTGCAGCTGCTGAAGGGTGAAGGGACCTGGCGGGGAGCAGATGATGTGGAGGGTAAAGGATATTCTGACATTTGCACGGGCGAACAGAATGTGATGGAGCTGCTGCTGCATAGGAGCAGCAACACCAAAGGAATTGTTGGTAGGACATTACAGTAGAGCCCACTTGGGAATAGTGGGGTAATATTTTCATAATAGTGCTGTAATAAAGGGTAAATATTGTGTAATTACAAAGTCATAACATAATAAAGCTGGTGCTATTAGAATGACGTTTAGATAACAGGCAAAAGGGGCATTTAGCAGCCTATAATACATATAATATATAGTTTATCCTAATGGGGATGTCTGGGATTATAATATGAGGTGGAGTGAGTAAGACGTCATCAACATAAAAACAGACCATCATGTAAAAAAGAATGTTTTCACAGTATTCGACAATGTCCTTTAACCTCCTAAGACCCGAACTCTTCCACAGCCATTTTTAATTTCTCTTTGATATTCGGGCATATTGGGGCCTGATGAATGTAAAAACAACGAATTACCAGATTTTTTTTTTACCTTATTTTTGTTTTGAAGAAAAATAAGAGCCACATATGAGGATATTCGTTTAAAATTTTGATAGAACAGTAGCAGTATAACGTCCTAGTAAGTGGATATCAGGCCCTTGTAGAGCAAAATTTAGTATTTTGGTCTAAATAACCCAAAATGTAATGTCAACATATGTGGACGCCAGGTCCTTGGAGGTTAAAGTTTGACAATGATGCACTGTGCCACATTAGGAAAAAAAAACTAACACAGCATATCAACACAAACAACTATCAGCAATTGTCAAGCACGGTGGTGGAGGGGTGATGATTCTGGCTTTTATTTGCAGCCAAAGCACCTTGCAGTCATTGACTCGAACCATGGACTACTCTGTATACCAAAGTATTCTAGATTCAAATGTGAGGTCATGTAAAAGCAAAATGATCCCAAACACAGGCAACGGTCCAGTCAAAGTCCAGACTTGAGCCTGATTTAAATGCTGTGGTGGGACCTTAAGACAGCTGTGCATAAATGAGTGTCACTAGACATCAGTGAACTGAAGTAATGCTGTAAAGAAGAGTGGGACAGAACTGCTCTACAAAGATGTGAGAGACTCAGAGACTTACAAGAAACAATTACTTCAGGTTACGTCAAGTAGTTGCTAAATGTGATTATACAAGCTCCTGAATTATGGTGTGCAGTTAATTTTTCTCAGAATTGGTCTCCTTTGAAAATTTTGTTTTTTTGTATAGCTGTAACTAGTTCCTGACACAGTGAACACAGCGGTTGGAGGTCTCTGTGTAACTGATTGTCACATTAACCAAAAGATTAATGGACTGAGTAAACCCAGGAAAGTTCTGTGCCAAATAATGAGGTGTTTTCTAAACCTCTTCACCATCAACTGGTTAGTTTAGTTTAGCATGAAGGGTGACAACTTTTGAGAACAAATCTAAGTCAACAGTAGATTAATCTGAAAAACAGACAAATGGCAGGTGTCCTTTTGCACGAGGTCCTTTTGTGCATAACCTTTGAACACCACGAGCACTAAGATGACTCTTTATCTCTCAACAAGCACTTAAAAGATTACACCAAAACAGCTCTGTAGTAATATATATGTAGAGTTTAGTGTCTCGTCTTTTTAGCCGTCATATTTGCAACTATTAATTTCAACTAAACTTTCGTGGGCAACATAACAGGAGCAGCAAATGTCGTTTTTGCTGGCCTCTAGTGGATTAACCGGCTATCCAGCAGCGGTGACGTAGCGGTGCACCCCAGGTTATGTCGGGACATCTGATTAACTGTGAGAGCACAGTAGAAGACAGCAGAAACATGAGCTGCTCTATCGGTTTTTCTTTCCTTTTTACCATCTATATGGTGCACATGCTGTACCTCTGAGTCATTTTTATAAAGTTAAATATGTGTGGGGACAAACCAAATATTAAAGCTGCTTTCTCTACAATAAACTTTTCCCCCCTCTCTCAAAAGAAACCCTGCAGTGCTCATCACCCTCCCCCATGATCCGCTCTGTATCTTCACCCTGCACGTTTCTGTCTTGTCATGTGCCGCGCTTCATTTTCGGTGCATATATTCATATTCATATCCGCAACTCTGGAGTTGTTACACACAAATGTTGGATAATATGTAACTCTGCTTGTCTCCGGGGAAACTTTTACTTTGCTTTGAAATCTGTGACTCGCCGGTGTTTGAGATGAGAGAAACGTGAGAGAACAATAGCCCTCTAACAGTGTCTCTTTGTCCACCACTTTTATGAAAACACCCTCTCAACGCTCCTCTCTTCTCTGCACATTAGAATTATCTGAGGTGAGAAAACACCTGAGAACAGAGGAGCTAGACTCCAGGTCCAGGGTGCAATTCAACCCTGATTTCTCATGCCCAGACTTCTTTTCACACTTTGATCACAATTGCTAAGTCGACCTTGGGTCAAGTATCTGGAGAAATCCTCACCTGACTTGCCTGAATTTATGGGTCATAACCCATCAGCGCAAGCTGGAAACAGACAGAAGTGACCGTGTGAAGCCGCACACGCATAGCATCCACACGTTTTACTGATATACAGATCATGTGACAGTCTAAACGAGCACCACATGTTGCAACTATACGCACAAGAGGAACGAGACGTGCACCAAGCTGTAGGTGTCTTCACGCGGACTGACTGAAAGTGCAGGAAAACCCAGACATGCCAGACGGCATCAAAATCTATTGCCCTGTGCCCCGCCGACATCGAGACCCCCGGTAAGAGGAGCCGGAGAGGAAGGGTGGCAGACCTCAGCGTTGGCACTGCAGGGAATGCCAGGGGAGGTGAGGATCACACACTTGCTGAAGAAAAAACATCTTAGCCCGGCTCCTCTTACTGTATCTTGAGAAAGCAGCGTATCACATTTTCACATTTGAGTCAGTACTGTTAGTTAAAGCTGCTCTGATCACTATACTGAACTTTATGGGTCTTTATCAGTTATAAAATAATGACTTTTCAATAGAATAATACAAACTGAAGGGGAAATCTAGCTTTAAACATTGAAACAATAATATTATTGGGAGAATCTTTTACATATTTGTGGAAATAATACGCACCGTGACCTCAAACTAATAAGCAGCTGCAGCACAAATTGAGTAAAAAAAAACATTTTGAATAATCTATCAAATGTTTTCAGCATTTTTAATCACCAGGAGTGCTCAGACTGAACACTGACGACCTTCCATTCATGCCCAGCAGAGGAATGCTGGCTTGATCATTTTCATTTCTGCTTTTATTTTTGTTTCTTTCACAGTAAAGAAGGAAGACCTTTGTTTGAACTTTGTATCCTCGTGCTCTGCAGCCTGAAACTGCAGTCCCTTTACTGATGATTTTTACATCTGCCCAAAGGGGAATCCCTTCCCAACCTCTTGAACTTTTGAACCCCTTTCATAATCAACCTGATAATGCCAAAAAAAGGTTTGCTGTCAAACTAAAAACCAAAGTTCTGTTTTTTTCATCTCCCCCCCAAAAAAGCCAGCGTTTATGCCCTTTTTTGCGCTGATTCTAAAGCTGTTTTATCTCTCTGCAAACAATATTGACCGAACCAGCAGCAAAAGAAGATCCAAACTACGCCTCACATAAACATCGTCATGAATTCCCTCTGACTTTTGCTGTTTTGCTTCCACCACAATAAAATCACACTTCATGCACATCTCTCTCTCTGTACTTCAAGAACAGCTTCCCATCTAAAAATCTGTTTTCTGCATTATTCGCTTGCTTGTCACGCACAAGTCTACCATTGTTTTTTCCTTTTACTTACTTCTGAAAAGAAAGCCTCATTTCTGCTCTTCAACAGGCTTCTGAACAAATGTAAACTTTTTAAAATTATGCAAAATGCAAAATGCTGTGTCTCTAATAAAACCGCTGTAACTTCCGAGGTAACGTTCATATGTTGATTAATGGTTTTCTTTCATTTTTGATGTACTGCAGAATATTTTTATAAAATCCCAGGCCAGGAAAATCACCTTCATGTTTTTCTGTGTTTTATCTTCAGCTACTTTGACACGAAGGCCTCTGCTGTGATGCTCACACCTTTGATAAAGTCTTGCGAGTGTCAGCGTCCTTTTTATAGATACAAAAATATGTAAATGTACTGATCTGAATTATAATATTTCTGACTGTCTGAGGCAAAATTTCCCAGATTTAAATCGAATTGAATCGAATCGATTCTAGAAATCAGTGATGATACCCAGCACTAATACAGAGCGCCTCTATTCTGAGCACCATAGTTAAAACATGCCTGCTCTCCCTCGTCAGACCAGCCACTTGTACTCAGAGAGTATGAAGAGCAATAAGAACTACACATTTATGCACTGTTTCAGTTTCAGTGCACCCTAAATTGCTTTCCAAAGTGGATGTTGGTTTTTCATGCGTCAACCGGTACTAGCTGCACTAGTTTACCCTCAGCTGAACTTGATGCGCTAAATATTTCTGCATAAGACATCTGAGTCTCCCACATGTTGCAGGAGTGACGTGAGTTTAATCAGAGTTCTTCGAGCACAAGTAAATGTGGCCTTAGAAGATTTGCTCAACAATAAACTGATTCAGCAGGTTTTATTTGCGATGCTATTCACTTACACTTCTTCAGTTTGTTTGTTTTTTTAATTTATGTGCGCTTTAGTCATTGTGGTGAAACACTGGTCTTCCTCAGTTCTATCTGATAAAACCGGCAGCACATCCAGCATCAAAAAACAGCAATCAGCGTGTGATACACGTGGTGTGAAGCTACATCATTTTAGCCTGAAAATGGACATTTTATTCTGCATGTAACTTCCATCCTACTGAATCATTTAAGGTGGTAACTGGGTGATTGAGGTTGGTGTGTGGCAAGTTCTGTCAGAATACTCTTAGGTTTTGTTTTTAAGAATAAGTGAGGGCTTGTCAAACTTTTGGGGGTTTCACAGACTTCCTCTTATTCCTAAAGGAGGCTTAGCTAATTCATGTGAACTGACGCAAACATTCCTCTGTGCTTACCACCAGCTTACTAGTTGCTAATACACCAAGAGGTTTGTCGCGGTCTGAGACAAGTGACAGAGGACAGTGTTTCTGCTGACTCAATGATGACATGCAAGGCTGTAATGGATACACACTGATGACAAAAGAATTAAGGGAACAGTGGCTCATCAGAGTTTCCTAACAGATGTTTTTCTATTTTTTTCTTTTTGCTAGCATTCTTCTCACTACATGAAATATATACATGGTACCTGTTGCCCACTCAAGTTGCACTGATAGACCAGCTCTTCCACATCCATCAAAAGAAAGTGTGCTGTTCCTCCCATCACAGCCTCAAAGTGTGGAGGAGATACCACACAAACAGAACTGGACAGGGTCAGGGCAGGAGGACTGGTATCTGCTCTTTTGTGGGTACATAAAGACCACTGCTGGAACCCTGCAATGACCTCCAGCAGGCTACTCATCTGGATGTTTCTATCAAAACTGTCATAAACAGACTGCATGAGGTCCTTTAGTGGGACTTGTGCTCACAGTCGAGCATCATGCACTGATCATACTCGGATTTTCTTTCCACTTGTCTTAACAAAACCTCCTCAGAGCCTCTGTAGGTTCTTCAGAACATCACTGCTCAATAAGTCCTCGAAATGATCATACGAGGCTGAAAACTGAAGGTAAAGGTGACAGACGTTTTGCAACAATGCCCCTCAGACTCTGAAGCTCTCGTCCACTGAGCCTGAGCTCTGTGGATCCACCTGATCTGTAACATTTTATGTTTATTTTGCAGTAATTTGGCCTCTAAGGACTTTGTGATATTTATCTTAAAAGATATGAGATTAATTAATTTTACTGTATTTACTTACCTGGACATATTCATATCCCAGAAGTTTGACTTTGTGCTATGCTGAGTTATACTACTATACTAAATATTTTAAAACCTGAAAATTTTGCAGACTCCTGTCACCGTGCCCTGTAGTCATAACACTCTGAGATCCAATCAATTAAATCATCATATCAGTTGTCCATCTACTAGACACACATCTATCCATCCTCCACAAACATCACTGTGTTTGCTTTGGCCTAATTCCAGCACTGTGGCTTCAGAAAATGAGTAAAATGCAAGCACTTTAATTGAATAGATAAAAAAAAAACCTCAGGCAGAAAACACCATTTGTACTTTGTGTTGGCCAGCATGCTTGTGTGTGTCTTTCACTTCTGGTTGTATCATGTTTGTTTAAGCGTTGTGTGCACACATTATAAAGTGGCTGACTGACCTGAAGCTGTTATGGTATCACTGTCCCAGTGGCATTAGCATTTTGCGTCATGGTGTCCCTTCCAACACTATTTTATGAATATAATCAGGATGTGTGTCAGAAGGGCAATGAGTTTTGTGGAGCGCTGCCCTCATGATGACCCGGGCTGATTCAATGCTCTGTGACCTGGATGGAAGAGGAGAGGTGATCCTATAAGAAAGGATCAGAGTGTTAGTTGCAACACAACATATGACTCTGCATACAGGACAGATTGGTTATCGTACACTAAGTCATGTTGTTTTCACTTTAGTGTCTCAACATTTTAGGTTCATCTGCAGTGCAGCTGCTAAAGCGCACTCCCCTGACAGATATAAAGTACATGTAAATTCGACCTTGTTTGTGCTGTTGCTGAGTGGTTGATCTTTGCAGCTTTACACACACTGACGGTAAGTGCACGCAGGAGTTGAGCGAGTAAACTGTGAGACCGTAAAGTCAATGAGTATCAAAGAAATCTGTCTTCAGAGTGCTTTTGTATGGTTTATTGATTTTATTTAAGCCCTCCTTTGTTCTTTTACCATCTTCAAAGCAACCATATGATATATGCATCTCAGACTAGTCCCTGATGCTAGGAGAGACGTGCTTGTTTTAATGCAAGTTAAATTTAAGTTTGCTATCTTACCATGAGGCTAAAACCCACATTTCCCTGCTAACAGTTAGTGACATTGCCTGACCACTGGCACTAAATTTCATTAAAAGGAAAACATGGATTATAATTTATGGCTTACTAATGATCTAGTGGAGCAAGTAATGAGAAGCAAAAGAGTATTTACATATTGCAGATTGAACTTGATGCAAATATTCAGTCATTTTCAGCTAGAATGAGCAGATGTGGTTACTCAGACTGAAAAAGCCATGTAGGCTCTCCTATACAACCAGGTGATGGTTGTCTTCGCTCTTTACCTCTTGAAAGCCTACTGGGGTAACCCTAGAAGCTCGTTTGTCAACAGAGCAGTTTGTGTCGTGTTTCAGGCCTGCTTATACAACAAAATAACATGGTGTGCATCGGACGTTAGTGAGGGTGGTCTCTGTCTATTGTAACAAACCTTTTGGGTTATAGCACCACTAGGGGGGGTTGCCCAACTATTGTAGTAGCTGTGGGGGTCTCCTAGTGGGTGTGTGAGTTGTTAGCGGCAGCCATTTCATGCTGCTCATGTTCCACGCTCCAAGAAAGCACCTTACTTACTGTTGTGACAAGCTGGCGCTGGTGGTACCAATCCCCGCGCATGTAGGTTCGGACGAGTACAGCCGAGGAGACCTGGCTTATAAAGTGTAATGTTGCTGACGGCGAATAAAGGTCTGTTATTGGATTTAACCGACTGGTTCCGTGTTATCCGGCTAACCTCCACACCACATGCCCGCTGGACCGGCTAGCCGCTCCTTCCTCGCCAGACTGCTGTTACAATGTGGCGCCCGAACATTGTTCTCTGGATCTTCATCGTCATCCGGACCGACAGACGGTGGGCTCGGATGTTTTTCCCGTGTTTTTCAACGATCGACACTTCGGCTGAGGTGGCGTGTTTTTTTTTCTCTTCGTCTGGCTGTATTGGCCGGGCCGATAGGACCCCGTGAAGGAGCCGACCCCCCGGGATTTCAACGACATTTGCAGGCATGGAAGAGCGCCGACCCATCGCTTGACACGCTCGCCTGCGAGGGGGAGTACTCCGTGAGTAACTGTACGGTCCGTCGGACCGCTAACTCAGTGCTATTGGACCGTTACGACATCGGCGGTGCTAAAGCTAAGGCTAACGCTACAGTGACTTTGACTCAGTGTTCATCCAGAGGGACGTTTTGTTTTGTGTGAAGCATCAGAGTGTGCACGGACGCTCTCTGTCTGATGGATATTAACGCTTAGGTACTCTGTGGGAACGCTCTTTCACTTTTCCATAACTTTTGTGAGAGAGAGAGTGGTTTCGGCCATACTTTTGAAATGGCGTCCCACCCAGACACAGGCAGCGAGGGAGACGGCTGCGACTCAGATGCTGAAGCTCCCAGCCTGACTAAGTACATCATCCCTCGCTCTACCCCTCATGACCTCAATCTTAAGGTGGAAAGCTTGCAAGAAGAGGTGGAGAAACTGCGAGTCTGCTTGCACGATTCGCTGGAGCTACAAAAGAGCCTTCTGAAGCACTTGGATGGTGGCGCGAGAGGGGAACCGGGGGAGCAAACACCTCCTCAGAGAACCCCCAACCCAGTGGCTTTTTCCACGCCATTCACGCAGAAAGGGATTAACACAGAGCCCCCTCCGCTTCTCCAGCGTCAGTCGGCGGAACTCTGCAATACATCGAGGATGATCGCCGCAGCGCTGCACCAGGCCAAGCTGGAGCCCCCAGTGTTCGCTGGTGACGGCGGAGTGTCACCGGAGGAGTGGCTCCAATCAGTGGATAGCTACAGATCGTCGCTGCGCCTAACCGACTCGCAGGTTCTGAGTGAGCTCCCTCACTTCCTCAAGGGAGAGCCCAGTAAATGGTTTAGGGCCCTCAGCTCTCACATTACTACATGGGCACATTTTTACCAACTTTTTGAATCAGTGTTTGTGTCAGCTGATAACCAAGAGCACGTTTGGCGGGGCATCCTCGATCGCGTCCAATCACTAGAGGAGCCCCTCCCAACGTTTGTAGCTCACATGCTCGGTGAGTTTAATAAGCTAAGGTGCCCGCCGCCGGAGCATGAACAGATCGAGCTCATATGTAAACATTCATTGGAGAAATATCGGGTTGCGTTGTACGGTACGCCGGTCCCGTCGGTTATGGACCTACTGCTTCGCGCGCACGAGCTCCACACAGCCTTAGGTCCAGTTGGCCGCTCAACCCCTACTTCATCTCCTAGTGTTGCAAGCGCGAGAGAACCACATTGTTTTAAATGCTCCCGCCCAGGGTTTACCACACGCACGTGCCCAAGTTGCACCTGGGTTGCCCCAAAAGAACGAGGTGCTGCCAGACCCAGGGCAACCTCCCACCGACCTCTTCCAGGACCACCACCGGGCCTGGAACTGGCCGATGCTGAGGGGCTGGATTCACTGCCGGCAGCTCGTGCGGCCAGTCAGCAGTCGGGAAACCCCCAGGGGGGGAGGACATTTTAATGAGGCAGCCCTCCCCCCATTCACAAAGTATGCCTCGCCCGCATGATGCCCACCAGATTGTGCAAGGCATTGTGGGGCACATGGAAGATGTAGAGTCTGGAGCACACTGGAACACCCCACTGAAAGCCAAAATTAACTTCAACTCAGTGGCAGTGAACGCTACGCTAGATACAGGGGCATCCCTGTCTGCTGTGCGGGCTGAACTCATTTTGGAGAACAACTTGTCTCCCAGCAGGACCCACCAGTGGATGGGTCCACCGGTGAGCCTAGTAGACGGTGCTCGCTGTCTCCCGGAGGGTGTTACATGGCTGCCCATAGGGTTCTTGAACAAAAGGTTTTATCACCGGTTTGCTGTCATCCGCAACTTGTCGTCCCCCTTTGTCTTAGGGATGGACTTTATGAGCAGGGCCTCTTTGACAATCCACATCCCCTCGAGAACCGTAGTTATGGACGACAGTCCATGCCCAGGCGCGGATGAAGAGGAGGGTTGCTCAGTTGATCTGTTGAGCGATGATAATGTCATTATGACGCTTGACATGGTAGAGCCCTCGCTGGAGACCAAAGCTCTGGAGGCAAACCTAACAGATAGTCAGAGAGAACTATTAGTTGTCCTCCTTGAACAATTTAGCTGCATGTTTGATGGTCATTTGGGCCGCACGTCTTTAACTGAACATGTGATCGACACGGGAGATGCGAGGCCTATTAACCTCCCCCCATACCGCACCTCCCCTGCAAAGAAACAACTCATTGAAGAGCAGGTCCAGAAAATGCTGGAAGATGGCATAATTGAACCGTCCATGAGCCCCTGGGCCGCACCTGTCGTGATCGTTAACAGGTTGGGCGCTGACCCACGGTTCTGTGTGGACTTTAGGGGGCTGAACCAGGTGACTCGGAAGGACTCATACCCCTTACCGCGGGTCGATGAGTCTCTCGACTTCCTAGCGAGAGGTCGATTCATTTCAACATTGGACCTGGCGAGGGGTTACTGGCAGGTGCCGGTCTCAGGGGACTCACGTCCTAAAACAGCCTTTGTTTCCCATTGTGGGCTGTTTCAGTTTCGCGTGCTCCCTTTCGGCCTCTGCAACGCACCAGCCACCTTTCAGAGGCTGATGCACAACGTCCTCAGCGGCCTTGTTTACAAGACATGTGCTGTATATCTGGACGACATTGTGGTTGTGTCCCCTACCTTCGAACAGCATTTGTTGGACCTGCGGGAGGTCCTTGAGAGACTTAGGTCTGCGGGTCTCTCATTGAAGCTTAAGAAATGCCAGTTCTGCCTGAAGGAGCTCACCTTCCTGGGCTACCGGGTTACCCCGGATGGCATTAAACCGGACGATGACAAAATCAAGGCTGTGATGCAGTTCAGAACTCCGTCCTCAATGAAACAGGTGCGGCAGTTTCTCGGTCTGACGGGATACTACCGCAGATTCGTAAAGGAATATGCTCACCATGCAGAACCTCTGCACGCCCTGACAAGGAAGGATGTTACCTTTCAGTGGGATGACAGGTGTCAGGAGTCCATGGACTTCCTGAAACAGAGCATTGCGACAGCGCCTGTCCTGTCACTCCCTGACTTTTCCCGGCCTTTCTTCATCCATACGGATGCATGTGACCTTGGCTTGGGGGCGGCCTTAATGCAGAAGGATGCAGAGGGTAGGGAAGTAGCGGTCGCTTACGCAAGTCGAGCTCTTCACAAGGCAGAGAAACCATACTCTACGCCAGAAAAGGAGTGTCTGGCTGTGATTTGGGCTTTAGAACACTTTCGTCCCTATGTGGAAGGGCTTCATGTGACGGTCTTGACTGACCACAACAGCCTTAAGTGGCTGATGTCACGCCCAAACCCTACTGGCCGGTTGGCGTGGTGGTCCCTGCGCTTGCAGGACTTTGACTTTACCATCGTACACAAGGCGGGGGTACACAACAGGGTGCCAGACGCTCTGTCTCGCAACCCACTGCCTGCACCAGAGGGTCCTCCTATTGAAATCTTGCCGGAGCATGCTGTCATGTGGGGCATGGATCTTCGTGCCCAGCCTCCCCTTTTGTTAGAGGACCGAACACAACTAAGGCAGCTGCAGTTAGATGACCCAGGTGCAGGTCCAAGGCTCCGAGACCTGGAGTGTTCCCCCAATCTGGGTTCGGACGCCAGTCCTTCACCGTCCTTGGTGGTCAATGACGGCCTACTCTATTACTGAGGCCCGAAACATAAGCGCAGTCTTCGGCCCCAGGAGGAGCTGAAGCTGTATGCTCCTACGGCTCTCCGGGGTACCCTGTGCGGTTATTATCATGACCACCCTACAGCAGGTCACCTGGGGATTGCTAAGACACTAGCGAGAATGCAGTCTAGGTTTTACTGGCCCAAGATGGCATCGGAAGTTAAACGCTACGTCTTGTCGTGCCCAGTATGTCAACTCACAAAACCCAGTCAAAGAAAGCCAGCGGGCTTCATGGTCCCCATTTCGCCCCAGCGACCCTGGGAATACGCAGGGGTCGATTTTGTCGGACCACTACCTCGCACCGCTTCGGGGAACTCGTACATACTGGTCTTCGTAGACTATTTCTCGAAGTGGATCGAAGTGTGTGCGGTTCGGGATGCGACGGCTCGAGTGGCAGCCAGTAAGTTCATTAACGAGGTATTTGCTAGGCATGGGGCCCCTAGGTACCTTATTTCGGACAGGGGCTCACCTTTTGTCAGTGAGCTGTTTGATTCTGTTCTCTCCACTCTTGGGTCCACCCACCGCCTCACGACGGCGTATCATCCGCAAACTAATGCGACCGAAAGAGTGAACAGAACTCTCAAAACGGCCATCCGTGCATACGTGGGCGATAAGCACGCGTCGTGGGATAAGTTCATGTCCCAAATCTGTTTCGCGCTGCGCTCAGCCCCCCATGAGAGTACAGGACTCAGCCCTGCTATGATGTTGTATGGTAGGGAGCTGGAGACACCCCTTGACTTGCTTACTAAGCCGTCTGGAGAGAGCCCTATCCGGAGACCCTTAAAGCGTCGCTTCAGGAGGCCCACGATCGAGCCAGGGAGACACTGGCTCGCAGCCATGCTAGGCAGAAACGCTACTACGACCTGAGACGCCGGCCGATGACCTATGCAGTCGGAGACTTGGTGAAAGTCAAAGCTCATCATCGATCGGACGCTCAATCTTGCTTCACGGCCAAGCTGGCACCCTTGTTTACAGGGCCCCTCCGGGTTACTCAGAAGCTTGGGGAGGTCAACTACAGATTAGCCAAGATTGACACTGGTGAAGACGCAGGAGTCTTCCACGTCGTGAACGTTCAGCCATTTTACTCCTGGGACTCCACATCTCCTTCAGGGCACCGGACTTCGTCCCAGGAGAGCCTGGATGAGACTGAAACGGGGGAACAGCCCTCATTCCCGAGTTCAGGGGATATCGGAGCAGGCGGGCACCCCGCTGAGGGCGCCTCTGAGTCGCCACCGGCCAAGGGGGAACAATATCATTTGAGACCCCGCCGGTGCCCCAGAATCACTGAGGGTTGGACTGCTACCAGGTGGACTAACCGTCATCATACGGACAGACTCAATGTTGACTGAGGGTTGGTTTCATACATGTACATGCTGTAATTGTTCTGTTCATAAGGGGTGAATACTTGTTCTGTTCCACTGAGCCCTGGTAATCGTGGCCCGTGAGAGCCTTTGTTTGGTTTTCTGTTATACTGATTTGAGTGACCGGTTGTGTTGTATGTCTGACTGTTTCCCTTGTCTATGACCATCTCTGGAAGATGGATTGGCAGTAATACTGCATGTTCTATATTGTTTGCTTCAAGCACTAATTTTGTTTATTGACTGTACCAATGCTATAAGGTAAGGGTGTCTAACAATTCCTCCACAACCTGCTTAGTACCTAATGTAACTATGTATAGTGAAGAAGGGTAGCGGGAGGAGGGTCACCTGGGTCCGGCTGAGGACAGCCTGCGAATTGCCGGGGGGGTGATGTAACAAACCTTTTGGGTTATAGCACCACTAGGGGGGGTTGCCCAACTATTGTAGTAGCTGTGGGGGTCTCCTAGTGGGTGTGTGAGTTGTTAGCGGCAGCCATTTCATGCTGCTCATGTTCCATGCTCCAAGAAAGCACCTTACTTACTGTTGTGACAAGCTGGCGCTGGTGGTACCAATCCCCGCGCATGTAGGTTCGGACGAGTACAGCCGAGGAGACCTGGCTTATAAAGTGTAATGTTGCTGACGGCGAATAAAGGTCTGTTATTGGATTTAACCGACTGGTTCCGTGTTATCCGGCTAACCTCCACACCACATGCCCGCTGGACCGGCTAGCCGCTCCTTCCTCGCCAGACTGCTGTTACACTATGCAGCTACCACTTGGAAAACCTGAAAACTATTCTAATGGCCATGAAAACACTTCTTTGTTGATGTATACTGATGTGTAATTCTTCATCATCTTCAGTTTATGAACTGAAGATGATTTTTGATGAAACTTCTTTAACAACGTTGTCTGACCTGAAACTAGCAGACAGTTTACTTAGAAACTAATCTGCTGAACAAGAGTGTTATAAGAGTACTGAAGTACATCTCACAGGTGTGAGTGCACTCACACAGACACACGGGTACGCGCACACACACAGACACAGAGTTTGCAGCACACCATGGGGGTTTTATGATAAGGTCGCTTCTATAAAGCTGACTGTAACAAACAAAGGAGTGAAGATTTGCAGAGGGACACCGGCCTGGCACATCTCCCCTTCTAGAAGATGCATGCTTAAATGAAGATGAATAAAGGTTTTTGTGAAAATGACTACTGCGTCCGGTGCCGTCTCTGGATGCCCGAGGAATAAAAAGAACCGGGGTGAAACTGATTTCGTAACACAGGAAATGTGTTTTTTTAATCAAATAACTAAATAAACCTGCAGATTTACAGAAAATTACTGTAAATTCTGTACTGTTTAAAAATATATGCCCTTCTTCATTATATAACTAGCTTTCTGTAATCAGAGTAGCTCCATTACGATCATTTTTATTCAAAAAGAAACTCGTGGAGAAATGAAGTAGAGCTTCAACACTCAGTAATACTGTCTATGGCAGAGCAATTATAAAGATGGACATACTCCCCATCAATATTGAGAATATTCACGAGCAACAAATAAATAAAACAGGACAAGTTTACCGTGAAATATTTGAATTCCCTTACGTACAAAAATTATAAATTTCCCTCCTGCTGTCTCTCTTCCTGCGCTCCACACCCACCCTCATAATATTGACCTTTAAGGTCTCACCACTCCTTTTCTCACTATCAAAGTCCTTTTATCTCTCTCCTTCCCTCTGGTTGTTTCTGCTGAGCTGTGAGGACTGAGAAGAACGTGTCTGAGGGATGTGGGAAAAAAACTCAGGATCATGGGAAGGTGTGATGGCAGGAAGCTGTCGGGACCTCGGGGACAAAAGAACATGACCTGACCAAGGCAAAGAAGAAAGAAAGAAAACAGATTTCTGTTGCAGCAGCAAGAGAAACATAAAAATAAATGAGATATTAAATAATAAGCTATCTATCCATTCTCTGCCACTTATCCTTATCAGGGTTAATATCCAGTGACTCCAGTGGGTCTTCTGGGTGAAAAGTAAGGAACTATGTGCTACAACTGCATACGCGCTTGGCTCAGGATATTTCAGCCATTTTCAGCTAATTAATCTTACTTTCATCTGAGGTGATACCTGTGAGAAGCAGAATCCTGCTTACTCGCACCTCATCTCTTTTCCATACTCTTCTCTCTTCTCTCCTTCTCTAAACCTCCACCCATCGCCTCCATCCTCACCTTAAACAGGCCCTGGCACAGCACAGTGCCTGCAGCGATGCTGAGGGAGGTCGCTGTGCGGTCACTGCATAAAGCCTGGTCGCATTGTGACTCGAAGCTGCAGAATGTGCCATGGTGCATTAGCACACTGCCGCCTGGCTGAGCACGAGGCTCAGAAAGAGAGGAGGAGTGGAGGGGGGAGAAGGGGGGAAGGCGAGAAAAGGAGGAGCTAAGCAGAGGATTAAGAGGCAGAAAGACAGGGAAGCCAAAAGAGGGAGGAGAGCCAGCAAAAAGAGGAGGGGATAAGAGAGGAAGAGAAGGAGTAAAGTGAGGGCATCAGCGCACTTACACAAGCAGAGTTTGGAAGCCCCAGGGGCACAGGGTCCTTGTAAGAGGGCTCATCAAATATGAAGGCACATTGAGGGTGTGCTGGCTCAACTCCTACTTCTCTCTCTATGTTCTCTCTTTCTTTTCCACATTGTCACTTTATAACTTCTTAACTCCTCAGGACTCTCTCCTCTCTGTTGCTCAGTTCCTCTCTTGTTCACTTCTCCACTTCATTGCTTTTTTTGAACTGTTACTAAGTGTTTTCTACATCTGTCTACTAATTTTTTTCTATTTATAATCAGTCAGTATTATTGTACATAGTATGGTCAGCTGGTTTTTTGAGATTATTTATTAAAAAGAAGGAAAATATATTAATATCCATTAATTAGTGTATAATTACATCTTTCAACAAATTGATGTGTTTTCAGAAAGAATCCATTAAAAAAATTGGGGTACCTTTATATGTATTAAAAATACATAGTCGGACATTTACGTTCTACATAATTGTGTTTTATGTTTGTCGCTAAAGACCAATCACATACATAGTAGTTCAAAGGTGAAAGAGAAGAGATCGTAGGTGTTCAAGTGCAGTTTAATTTCTGCCTGACCGTTCAGATTCAAGATATTAAGGTTTTATTATTTGAGAAGGGGTCGCCTTCACCAAAGGAAGCAAAAATGGAAAGGAAAGAGATAATAAGACTGGCTTCATTCTCTTCTTCCTCAAGCCTCACCTCCTGAACTGCACGTGCATTAACATGCATATTAATTAGTGCCATTGGAATATCTTACATGTGTACTGCACTCTAAAACAGATCAATTCTTTAAGGTGTGGGAACCATACTTGAATTATGTGGAACCTGACGTTTCTAATATTATGTTACAAGGATTCTCTTGAGTGTTCAAACTGCAACGTACTACTGGGACCACAGGTATTGTACTGTATTGTATTCTCTCTTTATTCATTTATTTTTTTATTTTTTTAGATGGAACTGAGCTGGTGTTCAGTGCTTAATTATCAGTCTGTTTGTTTTTGTTTTTGTTTATTTATTTATTTTTGGTTCTGAATTGTACACTTTATTATGTTATGTAATTATGTATTATTTGTGAAAACAGAAAAACTAATAAAAATACATTATAAAAAAAACATGCATATTAATTCCTGATATTATCCCAATTACTTATTGTCAACAGATTAAACGTGCCACCCATCTTAACCATCTCCAGACAACTGGCTAAACAACAACAGCTAATTATAACCTGATATTGTGCCAGCTATTGTTTAGCTTGAGTGTCCTAAAAATCACACTTTCCCTCTGATAAACAGTTATATTACATCCTCACTTTATTCACTAAGCTTGTGAATACACTCTGATATGACTTGGATCCAAGTTGGATTCAGATCCAAGTTTGTTTCATCTAAGTCCAACAAACTTAGATCCACTTTAAAGAAAGTTTCACTAATGCCTAGTAACAGCAGCTAACTCAGGCTAACAGCAGTGCTTACCAACGGGAAAGTTCCATCATCCTGAACACTGTCCATCACTGTCATTGGACATAAGTAAGTGTCACTCACTCCATGACTTGAATTCGACTCCTTTCACAATGTTTTACAGCCTCCTCCGGACATACCACCCCGCATATTGACAGCTGAGGTAAACACAGCTATATTCATTACATCATAGCTAGAATGCACTTAAATTGGGAGGGGAAAGAAAACAGAACTTAGTGGACTGCAATGTGCAATATACTGACATCTAGTGGTGACATTTTAAACACAGTACCTTTAAAAACTACATTTATAAATAACACTGTAGCGCTCATCATTTTAGAACTAAATCAACATTTTTCACACCCACTTAGCTGTAATCACATTAACAGTCTGCCAATCATTTCAGCCAGCTTGCACTATCTACCATTTAAAAAATGTATCTTTTTTTTATATATATATATATATATATATATATATAAAAAGAAAAAAGTTAAGTGAGCGTTTTTCTTCCATTTCCAATAGCCAGTGCCACTAGCCAAAAAGGAGCTTGTATTGTGAAACCAAGAAAAACAGATGGGTTGTGAATGGATGATGTAACAAACCAATGGGAGAGCCAGCTGCGAGGCTGTTGGGATGTGATCTAATTTTCATCCTCACCCTAAGCAGGTTTACATGGCTATAATCAGCCCAGTGCTAATCTCCACTGCACCGGCTGCACGCATGCATTCACAGGTTTCGTTGCACTATTTTAAATTCGGTGAGCATTTACGAAGATCGGAGAGTATATTTAACTGACCTTTGAACTTAGAGTAAGAAACTAATCTGTAACTTAATGTCCAGACCATCATATGTCAGAAAGCTCTTATGATTTTTTTGTGGGGGAGAGCATTTCATTCAGTTCAGCTTAAATTTGTTTAGTCATTTGAGGGCAAACACAACACAGTAAGGTCAAGACCTTACAACGTTAAAGAGAGAAACATAGCTATTTTACTGGGCACACAGAGAGAATTTGACAGCACATAACAAACACACACTCAGCTGTCAAAAGGAAATGGTCATGCTGGGGGTCACTGTCCAGGGACTTGTGCTGAAAGTCAAACATGAAAGAGCTCTACACTAAAGTTTCCACTCAACCTCCACGGCACGTGACCGAGGTCAGAGGAAGCCGCTGAAGCCACAGGGGGGCTGTGCTGCTCTCTTACTGTTAATCGGCACATGCTTGCGTGCACACACACAAAGACTGTTCATACATTAACACGCACGCACGCAAGGTTCACATATACTCACTGTTTCTGTACACCCAAACCTACCTCACCAAAGTAGCTGAAAGCTTCAAGGACATGTTGTGACAAAGGCAAAAAGCACCTCGGGGGGGGGGGGAAGACAAGCGGGTGGTGGCTCGTCCTTGACCCTTCACCGGACCTTGATCGCTTTAACAGAGAACGAAAGAGTGAAAGGAGGAGTCACAAATGTGAAAAAGGGTCAATAAAAATGGGTTTAAGCTAGTTAAGTTACGTACTTGTGATTTTTCATGATGTTTTTATCATTATGTGAGGGGAAAAGCTCTGAAAGAAGTGTATTTGTGTGACTTAAATAATTATATTTACATACCAATTATATAATAATAAAAACTGTTATTATATAACGACAGTATAATTAGGTAATATTCATCCACACTCTTTGCACAACCGTAGAGTTTAAGATTTCACACCAAGCTAATTTTTGCTGTGCATGTTTAGTTTGTTGTGTTAGTTATTTTAGGTTAATTTGTTTCAGCATAATGAACACTGCACTGTACCCTAAATAACAACATAAAAACAACATGATTTATATTGTTTTTTCATATATTTATACACTGTAAGGACAAATCTTCTGGACCACCCACAGATTACACCTACAGGAACTGCTCAGCTGTTGAAGCTCATGCCATGAAGCTCCCGGTGCACAGTTTTCATGCTGATGATAATTCTTATGATCTGTGACTGCAGCTCAGCACTCAGTGGCCCCACTCTGTAACTTTACCCTTTTTGGATGAGTTGCTGTGGTTCATAAACACTTCCACTTTACAATAATACCACTTAGAGTTGATTATTGAATATCTATGAGGCAAGAAATTTCACAAACTGACTTGTTGCAACCGTGGCATCCTGTTACCCAGTAATCCCAGAGGTCTTTCTTGATGTTCTGTGAGCTGCTTTATAAGTTTTCTGTTTCCAGGTTATGTTAATCCACTATTTTTTTCTATCTTACTGTTAAGAAGTCTAATGAAAAGAACCAAACTAAACAATAAAAGTCCTCAAATGTATTGATCATCAGTCAAAACCTGATGTACCTTTTTCCTTTCTTGTTGACCTCCCTGCTGTCTAAAAACGACTTCTTTTGGACATGTGTAGAGGAGGGACAGTGGTTATAGTGTTAATTGTCTCCGTTTCTTAATTGCTGCATCTTTCCCTAGATTATTATATATTCTCCTTATCTCTACTCACTAATTAGTTTTTGTTATCCTTCAGTTTACTGTGTTTTTAATTTTTCATTGCTCAATGTAATCATTTATTGTCTATTGCTTTGTGAAGCACTTTGTGTACCCCTGGTTTTAAACGTGCTATATAAATAAATTTGTCTTGTATTGTATTATATTGTATATAGTGGACAAAGGATGTTGAAAATTGAGCCGCTATGCAGGAGGAAGAGAGAAAGACCACAGAGAAGATTCATGGATGCAGTGAAAGGGAACGTGCAAAGGGTTGGTGTGTCAGAGGAGGATGTCAGGGACAGGGTATAATGGAGATCCTGAAAGAAGAAGAAATCTACTCTATAATGTTAAAATTAATGCACCACTGGTTTTAGTCTTTTTCTTGTATTTACATGCTTGTGTTTCTAATTTGCTCCAGAAATTGTTAACTCACTTCAGTATTTCTGACACGGCACAGAGTTCTTAGTGACATCTGTATCTTATTTTTATTCCAGCTGCTCACTTTAGGGATCTCCGCAGTTTATTATCTCCCTCCATCTCACCCTATCTGTGTCACACCAACCCTTCAGCATATCTGCCCTCACTTCTTTTCTTCTTGCCTGGCAGCTCCATCTTCAGCATCCTTTGTCCAGTGTGTCCACTCTCCCTCCTCTGCACATACTGTATCTGTCTACTGAGTTGCACTCCGTCACATTCACTTTGGTCAGTAGCTGTGATCAGAGAGGCCTGCTGCCACAGAGATATGGAGACCATAAAGTAACTGTTTAATTTATATCGGCCTCACATGTGGCCTGCGCAGCACGAGCAAGATTGATCTACTTTGCTAAGGCCAAGAGCCAGCAGGGACCCGTAATGAACTATCAATATGAGCACACCAGGGATATATGAGGAGAGAGCTGTGGACTCTGCGTGAGAGGGTAGAAGTGCGCCTCTGCCATGCATACAACCACTGATCTACCTTTATCTGTCACAAGCTATTACACTCAGACATAACTCGTGCTATCAAATGTGATAGAAATGACTTTTAATTTCAGTTTTATTGAAAAGATAAAAGAGCAAGTATATCGTGTAGATATGAGAAGGAGAACGACCAGGCCTGCACAATGTGTGGACCATAGGCAGGGAATGAAAACATTGGCCAGTATTGCTATCACAAAATGATTTACTATCACTCTCTGATGTGCATGTTAACTAGCTGTTGCCCAGTTAATAGAATAAACTTCAAATAAGTTTGAAAATGGTTTTATGTGTTTAATTCACATGCTTTTATTGTGATAAAAATGAGAATGGAATTTATTTATAATGTTAAGATAGTAGTGCTTAATGTTTGCCACCTCTATTGCATTATATGGAGGAAAATATTATTTGCTTGAATGTATCTAATGTCTAAAGCAAAGGTATCAAACTCGTTTTACATTGTGGGCCACACCAGTGAATCTCCTCCTTCTGTCAGTGCAAAGAAGTTAAATTGCAAACATGATATCCTGAGATATCTCAAGAGATGAAAAAGAATAGCAAGTTAAACAGTATGTGCCAGCTCTTCTACATCATACAAAAAATCTGCTCCGGCAAATGAAGAAATAAGTCAGTGTGACTGTTTGGGCTTAAACTGTAGGACATAAAAGTCTAAACTTAAAGAAAAAGTTCAGGTATCTCATTGCCCAGACTGTCCTGTAATTATAAAACAAAAATACTTGAATTCATAGAAAATGTACTACTTTTCTTCTCTTAAATTCTTTGTTGTTGTTTTTGTACTGTAGCCTACTGTCTCATTGTATAAAAGAAATTTCTATTGTTGATAATGAAAAAAAAACAACAGACATTTTCTGTATTTTCTATTGTTTAAGTGTTACTTAATGGGAATGGGAGAGGTCTTTTTCAGTGGGAAAATATAGTTAAAAGTCCAGAATTTATGCGCTCACTTGTTCCAAAGCCGATCCTGGGGACATATGTTTGTCGCCCCTGTTTTTGGGGTTAAAATGTTTGAATGACCAATGACTGTAGAAAACTTTTATACACTCGTTGGTCTGAATACAAATCACGTGTCGAACAGCGCGTGACATCAGATCTTTAAATCGGTTGAAAAACACTGTCTACAGTTTTAATAATAATAATTTAACACATATTGTAACCGGAAATAACAATTCATCGCTTTCTCTCCTTCTTGTGCCGGATGTCGTAAAGCGGGGTTAGTTTCCCGGTTACAGTTCCATGGCAACCATGGAACCTGTCAACAAGCCCGGAAAACGGAGACGTGGAAGATGTAAAAAAGGGTAAAAACTTTGTTAATACTGAAAGCCTGGGTGCTGTTTTTCAGTGCATATGCACTTAAAGTGTAAATTTACACCGTGGGTTGGTCAAAACAGCCGCTTTAAACGTTGTAATGAGCGTTTTAATAGAAAACTATATCTTGTAAGAGCAGGCTAATAGCAACTTTAAAAGGGGGGATATGTAAGGAAATATGTAGCTTAAATCTCTCGGATGTTTTGAGGTTTCACGGCTTACTTCTCACAGCATTTTTTCTGCGTGGATTAATCTTGCAGGAAACAGTCCCATTATGATGCGCTGAGCAGGCAGATGTTCCCAGCTGTGGCTCCTGGGAACCCGGAGAAGTGTGATTTAAATGAGAACCAGCTCTCCCTGCACCAACAGGTAAAGTTATTAACAGCTGATCAACATTAGGATTTTCAAAAATCTTTAGACCACTTTTGTGCATAAGAAAAATAAGAAAAGCAGTAGTAGCCTCTACATTACAACATCCTGTGGAAAAATAAATAAAACATAGGCATTATTATTAATAGTAATGATAACAGATTTTGTTATTTAGGCATATTTCAAACAGCCCGTTCTCACTCACGGGGCGTAGCATACCGACGTTTTGTCACGTCATTCCTAACATTAACCAGCAGTTAAAGGACGTAAAACAGTGTTTTCCAAGGCGATTTTAAGAAAATGAACGAACATGTGTAGTTTGAGTCCAAACGGTTCTCATGTGTTCTCTTTTTTCTGATGTTGTCATTTAGGAACGTGTTGGGTACCCTAAAGCGAAAAATGTTGACGATTTGTCACCTAGCCTAAAATGTTACGTTTTGGGAGTGATAACGTGTTGATTTCAAAACACTCGTGATCACCTTACACAGAATAGTTAAAAGGAATTTAAAAAAAAAACCTATCAAGCCAATAAACACACTGAAAGGTAATTCAGAACAGCTGAGAGAAATCAGTGTGTGGGGGGATATTACAAATTTCTAAAAGACATTCATATATTTGAAAAGAAAACTAAAATATAAATAGAATTAACACTTAAGGTGAATCACTAGCAATTGTAAGTGATTTAGAGCAGTGGTTCTCAGACTTTTGGGAACCCCCTTACAGGGGAGAAAATCTTCCAAGAACCTCCTCATAATCCTAACAACCATTTATCTGGTTTGGATCAGATGATGTGGACTCATTCAAACTTTTGTCCATGCTCAGCAGCTGGCTAATCAGCTACCCAAATCAGCCAGCTGGAACAGCTCAGAAGTTCTTGCTAGCTGGTGTCTGCTAGCTAGTTGTTGACTCCTAGGACCAAAGTATTAGAACTGCTGATTTTGAAAAGTCAGAAGTTTGTCTTTTTAAGGGACTGAAAGAAGATTTTCAATTTGTCACAACAATTGGAGGAACTGAAAAACATGGCTTTGTGTATATAAAAATGAGCTGTGACCAAGATATCATTAGCAAAACTGTAACATTTTGTCTTTTCTTAAACATTTGCACAAAAAGGTATCAGATTATCATTTTTACCCACTTATACACTTATTCCTAAACTATCTTAACAACGATAATGATACTCTTGGGATTTAAAACATTTTTGAGAAAATGTACAAACATTATTTTCCAAATACATCACTGCCTATGATGAAACAGGCAAAGAAAATCACGTCATTTTTAATTTTGTTCAGGCCAAGGACCCTGAACTTGAAATATCTAAACTGAAATATCTGTTATTAATATTCTTAATTACACCTTTTCGTTTTTCTGCAGTGACATCAAATCGTCCTCTGTAAAAAAAATAAATTAAAATAAAAAAGACCTAAGAGTAGAAACGTTATCTTCCAGAGTCTGCCGCCGCTCCACGTGGCCTGCCTTTATGGCGAGTTGGGTGATGTTCAGCTCCTGGTGAAGTTCAGGCAACAGTGGATCAACAGCAGTGATTCCCAAGGTCGCCGGCCCCTCCACATGGTCCTGTCCTACAAGAGCTTCCCCAGAACCTGCGCCTGTCTCAGATACCTGCTGGAGCACGACGCCGACGTTAATGCGTAAGAAGGCTGCGCAGGCAGCTGTATTTTCTATTTTGGGTTATTTTAGAAATATGAAATTGTTCACGCTCAGCGGCTGCATACACAACATTCAAATTACCAAAGAAATGCTTTTTAAAAGAGATAATGATTGCAATGATGATAATTATGATGGTGATGATAATAAATAAAGCTGAGGTTTTTTGGGGGGTGTTTCAAACCAGCACCACAGACTTGGGGCAGACCCCGTTGCACCTGGCCGCCTCTGAGGGCTTTCTCGACTGTGCAGAGATCCTCGTGAAGGCCGGAGCAGATGTTTTGGCCAAGGACAGCTTGGGGCAGACACCTCTGGACTTAGCCTGCATCTGGTGCCACAGGAAGGTAGCGAGGTAGAGCAAGCTCACACCAAAATAAAAGTTTAAACTGTTGTAGTTGAAACAGCTACTTCCTTTAAACAAATCTCTTGTTTGTGTGTGTGTGTGGGCAGGTATCTGAAGAGCTGTATGTGGCATGTGAATAAAGAGAAAGAAAGAAAGGAGAGAGTGCTGGTTCAGGCCTTATACACTGATCTTGTGGGCATGGCCAAACAGAATAATCTCACCAGAAAGGTTAGTTTATAGGAGTTTGTTTATATGACATGGAAAGTTAAATAGAATATTATGTGTATGTGTATACTCTTTAAATATAAAGAATATACACATACATTATCAACGCCTTGTCTTAAACTGGCTCATAAAGTATAAAACCGCGGCTCCCGTGAGGCAGGAAGGCCTCTGCAGTGTAAATGGGGGCTTTATTATAGTAGAGTCAAGGTTTTTATGAACAGCTTTCTTATGCTGTTTGCACTTTCTCCCTCCATCATTAGACACTCACTGATGAAAAGGTGGCTGAGTGGGCAAAGAAGAAAGGCGTGGCCCTCCTGAAGGATTTCTCCCTCAGGGAGCAGGTGAGCAAGTATCACACCAAGTGCTTCTTAGCAGATCAGAGCAACTGTGAGTCAAAGCATGCAAAGGCCCACTGTGAGGAGCAGCAGCCTGAAGGCATTAAAGAGGACAGGAACACCCTTCCTAAGCCACCCTTCAAACCATGGAGCATCTTCACAGGCCTCCAGCCAAAGAAACCCCTCGCAGAACCCGACCTCCGTGACAGCGTCACCATTTGGAGGGACAGCTCCAGCAGGCAACTTCAGTACACCACCAGGTGGGACAGCACGCCTCGCCCCGCTCCTAACCTGCCTCTGGATGTCCTTGAGAGGGTGTTGTTTCCCAGAGCCTTCCCTTCCAGGATCACCTGGCCACAGGACTTTGAGTCACAGAACATGGTGGAGGTCAAGCATCAAGGATGCCCTCAGGAGCACAACACCTCCCCCTGGACAGAGGTGGCCATGTGTCTGGTTGAGGTGCTGGAGTTTAGACAGTACTGACTTTCCCAGTCTTGGCTGAAGAGATTTAACCTGAAACTGGGAACAGGCTCCGAAGAAATGCATTAAAAGCTTGAGTGTCACTATGTTTAGAGTTTGTCAAATAGCTTTTTCAAATGGAAACATTTGACATCAACATACGTGAAAAAACATTTAGTGGAACTATTAAGCTCATTTTCAGCTTCATATTTTTTCATTCTTGAACTCTACTAGGGTAGCTTTGCATGACTCATAGATCATAATAATCCTTATACTAAACATTAGTGCAGCACCTCAGATCATCATGTCTGAAACAAGCCGTTCTCAGCTCCTCTCCATTTAAGGACACCATTCTTCTGATTGGCAGCCCCTCGTCAGCAGATTTAGACAGAACCAGATGGATGTAACTGAGATGACTAGATTAGGAATATCTGATCCCATTAACATCACACTGAGGCATGAGCAGAAAGAAATTCTCTGAAACATGAGCGTTTGCTCCAGGGGATTACCTGTATATGTACTCATAACTTGAAAGATATAAGGTCCCTTTTAATAGTTTTTAAATCAAGTTAAAAATATCAATAAAAGGTCGTACATAAAGCTGTTGTTGCTATTTTTTTTATTTTGAAACTATTTAAAGTGTCTAGTAATCTTTGGGCCCTGGTCGGAAACAACCCCCCGAAATTGAAAAGCATTTGGGAAAACGGATACGTTGCTGATCTTCAAGAGCTTCAGCAGGCACAAAACTGAACCTTGTCTTTGAGAATATCCAGGCATCCCGGAGTGTTAAATGTTCTTTATCCTGTCTACTTTTTAAACCTGAGAGTTTCCAATAAATGCCAGCAACCATCATCATTCACACCCACAGCATATATCAGGAGATACTCTGTGTGGGAAGGGCCGGGGGGATTGAACCTGTGATTGGTGGCCAACCCACTCTTCCACCTGCACCACAACCTCAGCTGCAAGTGACAAAAATTAAAAATGCCATCCGCTCCTGAAGCTGAACTTATAAATGCGGGGTGAACAGAGGGGTGAACGAAAGGTGAGAAAACCTCCGTGAACTGGGTCGCCTGTCACAGGTGTATCCCTGCACTCTCACTCATATCCCCCAGGGAAGTGAATCGGGATCCAGGTGAGGGCTTGTCAACAGCATTAGAGTGTGAACTCTGAGCTGTGGCCTGTCAGCTGAAGGCTTTTGTGTGTGTGTGTGTGTGTGTGTGTGTGTGTGTGTCTGCATGCATTATTTTTTCTCCTCCTTCCTTTGAATTCATGGAGCACTTCACACCTTGATGGGGGTCAAAGTGCACACTAGCATCAACCGGGTGTACTCTGTGATCTAGGCCACATGGGATCTAAATAAGAAAGCCATCTGCCCCGACACACACTTGACAGGTCGGGGCGTGACAGCAGTTAGAAAATCCATCACGGTGCAAATACAACGTAACAGACTGGAAGCTATAACCTGATTTAACTGTAAATAATAAACATCAGTAAGTGTTTCTGTTCCCTTTATTTCAGCCTGTAAAAAATAACCATTTAATCCAAAGTTATTTCACTAAACTCTTTTAATTACACAGCTGCACGCATATCAGCCTGCAGTGAATCACACTGGGGAATTGATAAAAGGAATTTTGTCCTTTTTAATGTTTGTCTCTTTATACCACACTGAGCAGCTTTTCTCCCCAACAGCGGTGAGCTTAAAAAAAGTCACTGCAAAAGTTTGATCTCTACAAGTGTTTACATTTGTCTTTGATGTCAGGTATGTCAGTTTAAATTCTTACAAACAGTCCAAAACAAAAACAAAACAAAGGATGCTGTAGTGCTGGTGGTTTATGAGTAGAAGCACATGAAATCTTATCGTTTCTGTGGCCAAATGCTGATGAGCGCTGAGATCCAGTGCAGGAAACATGCCTCGTAGCTCACTTCAATAGTTAAAAGTAAACCTTCACAAGTGCCTTTGCTGAATTCATTTTCTGAGATATTATATGCCAGGCGGGATATTGTTTATACCATGTCATACTTTGTAAAACAGAGCAGGACTTCTCCACAGTTTGTCCTTCTTCATTTCCAGTAATCTAATTAAAATGTTTGTTTGGCGACCTGTAGCAACTAATATGCCATTTTTTTAAAACCAAAATCCAAGTTTGGAGTGCAGGAATGAATCATAAAGTACCTCTGATCTGTCTCATATCTAAGAAATCCTCTTCATCAGAATTTCTTCTTATTTTTAACACTACTCCGTGTATGGAATCAGATGAAGTGTGAGGCCTTTGACACACGTACGACAGAAAGGAAAAACAAGTATTTATCTCTGGTTGTTATTTTTTAAACCCCACATGTAGATATTTTATTACTAAAGCTTTAAAAAAAAGAGTCCAACTTGACATGAAAGCATCACGCTACACATAGGATCCCCACAACGAGGTCTCTGGTGGGTGTTACTGGCAGTCAGTACAGACAGAAAGACAAAGACAGACAGACGTGGCCTGGGTAAACTCGCCGGGCTCGTCCAGCAGGAAGCTCTGATCTGTTCATTGGTCCGTCCTTTTTTTTAAGTTATTTATTTCTTAACATGCCTTTCTTCCCCATTTGGCCACAGCGTCATTTTAGTCCCATCCAGAAACAATTTCCACTGTCCTTCCTGCTTCCCCTTTGATCTTCAACACGTACTCGCACGTCCCCACTGACCCCCGAGGCAGCGCCCCAGACTCTCAAGCCCTCAGTACATTTTCTGTCGGCTGGGCAGCACTGCCTCCTTCAGGAAAGAGAACACCAGGAGGATCCCAGACCTCTTCCCCCGTTTGCCCTTGGTGAAGTAATTAGATACTACATCATCTAAAAAAAAAAAAAGGGGGAGGGGGAAACAGGAAATGTCATTTAAAACATGAGTTTTCTGACTGCACTGACACATAGAAGGCAGGAAACAGGTTTTAAAAACTTACAATGTACTTCAGAAACTAAGAGCAAGTGCAAAAAAGAACGCGCCCAACGTGGGGCTCGAACCCACGACCCTGAGATTAAGAGTCTCATGCTCTACCGACTGAGCTAGCCGGGCTGATGAGCAAAGTCTGTTAAAAGCAATGGCAGCATTGAGACTTACCTCCTTGCTGCATGGTGGACGGGAGAACATTTTCTCCTGCTGACAGCGACACAAAGAAGGCAAAGGGGATCACCCACAGGCAGATGGTGAAGTAGGCAAGCACCTATGTCCAGTTGAGCATAAATGGCACATGATTATACAAGAAAGAGAAATATAAAAAGATCTATATCCAAAACTGTACACAGTATTGTGAATCTGAGATTACATTACCTCTGAGAATGGGTAATACTCTTGTGCAAAGTACTGGAAGGCCATGTAATGGTTCACCACCACCAACACTGCAGCGAGAAAATTTACACTCATTACACTGACAAACGCTGTCATTTGACTCACAGTTTAATGTGTAAGAAGTCCATATTAGGACTAAAGGAAAATGAATCTATCCTTCTAGATGTGCACACAACAACCAGGCCAAAATATTAAAACCTCCTGCAAAATACTGTTTCACCAAAACAGCTCTGACCTGTCCTGGCACGGGGCTGTTGGTAGTGGAAAGTTAAAGTGGATTGGGCTTGTTTCAGGATATGCTGCATACGTTTCATTTGATTTGGATCTGGGGAGTCTGGATGCCAGAGGGGTGTACTATACAAGAAGTTTAACAAAACCAGGCTTTCTTTCCTTTAGCTGGCTCAACAACAGTTATCACAAATGGCAGCTATAAAAACTCCTGTTAAGCTTGCTTCAGGCCCTCAGCACTCACTTATAAAGGAGCATTTCACAGGTCATGTGACTCTTCATCAGCACAAAATGATCCCTGTGAGTGACACCTACTCCAGTCAGAGACATTAGTAGATGATAATGATGATGATAAAAAGTACAGCTTAACAATTTAATTATTTAAATCATACAGAGAATCTTTAATGCACTTAAAACGAGCTCTAAATTAAAGAAACAGTAAAAATGCGGCGCTTCCAGGTGATTTTTAAATCTGAAATTGAACATGATTTTGCTCCAACCAAGAATCAGTATTTCGCATGAGTTACCATGGTGATTTAACCAAGAAAAAGAGAGCCGCTTTTCTGACACAAAAACCTTTTCTTTAAGCTTGACACAGCTCACCAAGCCATTAATCTGGCTTTATAGTGCAACCCTGTGAACAAAACCTCAGGCTGTTTGTTTTGTTTGCTGTGCAGTGAAGCACATTTTCCTGCCAGTGGAGGCCACTACCAGAACTCAAGGCTTTCCAGTGTAATATTGGTTGGTAATGATATGATCAATAAAACACAGTTAAAGCAGTTCAGGCTGATCAGTGTTAATAGCAGATAGCATCCTTATTGATTTGTTAACTTTTCCCCCCTTTTCAGATTGTATTTGCTTAGTTTTACCAAATAATTCAAGGCAAATGTGTGTTACACTTACCACAGGAGAGGATGAAGTTTGGGGAGCTCAGAAGTATGTAAGGGAAGGTCTGCAGGAGTCCGAAATAAACCAGGTTTGTGAAGAGACCGACTCCCACCATCAACATTGGAAAGCCTTCGAACATATAGAGGCATACCAGCACCCCTGTAGAGAACTGGACACATCCACAGAAATCGTAAAAACCACTGTTGACCTGCATGTACAGCACATCATTAAAACAAGTACCTAAAGACAATCTCATCATTAAGTCACACCCAAATACTCACCAGTATCATGTACTTTATTATTCGGCTGGTGGCTACTGTGTACTCTTCTATTAGTTCAGCCAGGTAGTAGAGGCCAGCAGCTGAGAGAAAATGAAAGGTAATGAGCAACCAAAGAAGAAGACTTGGGGAGGGGCGTCAGTGTGAATAAAAGAGTAAGACACAGTTACTTTTAGGGTTGTTTTTGTTTTTTGTTTTTTTATAGACTGCTAAATTTGTTCTGTCGCTTTTGCTGCAAATCATTCTGCTTAAAAAAAGAAATAAATAAAACATTTACATACAAATTTAGGGAAAGCAGGTGGTACAGTTTAGGTTTTGGAGCCACGAGGAGAAAGGATTCAACACCTGAGCAGCTAAAATTTACTGAAGGCAAACTGAGTATGTGACATTTTTCAAGATTTGTTGCAAAGGCTTTATCGACATTCAATACCTAGCTCCTGTGAACAGCCGTGGCAGAGCAACAAAGACGGACCAAATAATGTAGGTTCATTTGAGCAACACTGACACGACCCACAGTTACTGAGCTCATGTGGAAGGAAGGCCAAACAGACAGTAAATTGATCAGACTCGTCAATATGTGTGAACTGGATACTACCTGTGAGGGAGAAGCCAAGACATAAAACATGTCTGTACTTCTTTCACTAAATATAACAGCTTTCTAAAACTACTATTGGCTAAAGTATGATTTTTTTTAAAAGAAGTTATGCGTTATTAATCAGAATAAGCATCTGAGTTATGAGTAATGGCTTTGTGTGTTGAAGGCCATGTGTTTGCAGCTTGCACACACAATTAAACTTACTCAAACTATAGTCCTTAAACAGTAATAACAAACACTGTTACTTGTCCAAAAATATTAAAACAAATAATTCTAAAACGAATGAACACTTAATAAGCAGTTAAGCTTGGCGTACGCTGGCCTTGATCTATACAACTCCAACATCATTGTGAAGTTTGCGGACGACACTACAGTGGTGGGTCTTATCACCAACAGTGATGAGACGGCTTACAGGGAGGAGGTCAGCGCCCTGACCCACTGGTGTCAAGACAACCATCTCACCCTCAACGTCGCAAAGACAAAGGAGTTGATAGTGGACTTCCGGAGGTGCAGAGAAGTACACACCCCCATCACCATCAACGGCGCTGCTGTGGAGAGAGTGAGCAGCTTCCACTTCCTTGGGGTACATCTGGCTGAGGATCTTACGTGGTCAGTACACACAAACAAAACAGTGAAGAAGGCGCAACAGCGCCTCTTCTTTCTCAGGAGATTGAAAAGATTCGGCATGAGCCCCCGCATCCTCAGGACCTTCTATCGCTGTGCCATTGAGAGCATCCTCACTGGATGCATCACCACCTGGTATGGCAACAGCACCGCCTACAACTGCAAAGCTCTCCAGCGAGTAGTGCGGTGCTCTGAACGGATAATTGGAGGTGAGCTTCCCTCCCTCCAAGACATCTACAGGAAGCGCTGCCTGAGGAAAGCGGGGAGGATCATCAAGGACTCCAGTCACCCCAGCCATAAACTGTTCAGACTGCTTCCATCAGGAAGGAGGTTCTGCAGCATCCGGTCCCGTACCAGCAGACTGAGAGACAGCTTTTTCCACCAGGCCATCAGACTGCTGAACACGTCATAGACACCTCAGCTTCACTACTGGAACTTTAACATTATGCACTCCATACTGTACAGTAATGCCACTGTTTTGCACATGTCTTACTCTGTATATTTTTATATATTTTATTTATTGTTTACTCTATTTAATTTGTAAAATATGTGTACACACACACACACACACACACACACACACGTAGAAAAATATTTAGTATACACATCCAGAAATGCACTATTATATATTGTACATATATTTATTAGTTTCAGATGTAGCCATTCTTGTATTTTGCTTGTTTACATTCTTGTATTTTGCACAACTCTGTTGCTTGTGAAGCTCGCACACAAGAATTTCACTCACATGTGCTGTGCCAATGTACCTGCACATGTGATGTGACAATAAAAGTGATTTGATTTGATCTATAAAAAAATGAGGACACAATGAGATAACTCATGTCATGAGTTGTCTCATTGAAAATGAAAACGATATACGTCATGAATATTTGCTGTTTTATTTTCTCATCTGCTGACAGGTCAGGTCACATGACTGAGCGTGTCATGCAGTAGGTGTTACGTGGCCAGGTAAAAGTCTACATGGACGGACCTCTGGCTTTGGGCCAAGCCTTCATTAAAAGTTTCGTACATGTAGGCTGCTCCTCTCCTGCGCTAACATCCTCCTCTCTGATGTAAACAGAAATACATGAGCGTAATTTAAAGCCTTCACGTTAGATTAGCATGAATCCTGCAGTTGGAGTCGGTCTTCACACCAGATTACAAAAAGAGGCCGAACTCTGTGCTGCTGAATCGGCTGATCAGTTAGTATCGATTAGGAGTTAAAGACAAAGAGAAAGTGATTCTGCTGCCCCCCCCCCCAAAAAAAAAGAAAATTTGAACATTTACCTAATAAAGATTGTCTGTTAACATTTAAAAGGTAGTCATTACAAAATATCTAATATCTTTTTTTTCAATCAATTCTCTTCCTCTTAACTTCCTGTCCTTTAAAGCTAACTAGCCCAGACGCCAGTAGGTAGCTTTCAGGACTCTGCTTCGTTCACTAACACGGCTTACATGCATATTTTATTACTGCGTTTTAAGTCGATAGCTGTTGGCAAAGCGGAGCTCAGTTATCACTCGCTAGCGCACCTTAATCTGCTGACTTGATCCGCTAGCATTGGCAGGCAAATATGAGCTACCTAGGCTAACAGCTGCAGGGGGATTTCAGCAAGCACTTACCTATTGCTAACGTGACGAAGGATATCTGGATGAGCAGCGACAGCCAGCTCAGTAAATAAATAAACCACATTGCTCTGCATATGCAACAGCACACAAAATAAGAAAATAATAGAGAGAGCAGCTAGCTGGTAGCTAACTAGCGCTGGTCAAAGTTCCTCCCCCTGGTGTTTCAGTACGAGCTGAGGAGAGTCGTAAAGCCAGGCCTCAGAGCCCGGAAGGACTGACTTGTTTAGTTACAGCCCCACCTGTGGTGGGAGGAGTAATGCAACGCCAGAGGAATAATGTTTTTTGAGTTAATAATAAAAAAAATATAAAGGGTGGTGCCTCTATGTGTGTGTTTGTGGGACGGGGGTCTCCGGGTACACCCTCTCCAAATGTCCAAAGATATTTTAATGATAATATGTTAAATTTCACCATGTAAATCTATTTGTGCCAACCACAAAAATACACAAAAATTTAGAAATGTGAAAGAAAATACAGTAAGTCAAAATTTTTGTAAAAATGTTCAAGTCAATCTTTAAGAAATCAAGTCAAAAAGTATTTCTTTCTAAATAACAATTACTACATCTACTATTTAATAAAGGTCAAAATCGTGATAAATTGTACTGGCATGGTCAAAAACAAACAAATATGCCATTAAATGCGCCAAAAATGTGATATGAATGTTTATATTAAAGCAGTTACAGTAGTGCAGTGGTTAGCACTACAGCCTCACAGCACGAGCGTACAGTGGTTCAAACCTGCCAGCCAGCTGTGTCGGGTTTGGACGCTCTGTATGGGCTGCATGGGCTTCCTCCCACAGTCCACAGACATGCATCTCATGCCAACTAGTGATTCTAAATTAAGAGTAGGTGTGAGTGTGCATGATTGTTGGTCATTCTGCAGACCAGCAACCACGTTACAGCTGAGATAGAATCTCAGTTAGCATTAATTCACCTGTTAGTGACATTAACATTTCATTTTCACTTGTATTAATTTATTTAAAACGTAGATTTAGTCATTTTTATATTTTTGAGGCTTTTAATAGAAGCAGATTTATTTAATGGGTATTCTTTACTTCTTTATTTAGTTTTTTATTTATTCGTGTTTAATTATGGCAGTTTCAGGCTTCCACAGCTGTAAGACCAAATGTATCCTTATGAAGTCAAAATATTTCCTACTATAGCTCATGATGGCAGGAAATCTGTAAGAAAAAGTGAGGAAAATGTGTGCTCTAAGTATTTCCACCGTTAATTAAATATACAAACCACAGACATCAGCAGCAGTAGGACGTCAAACCTCGTTTCTCTTGGTCCCCAAGTAGCCACATTGTATATACTTTAGATTAACGATATCTGTGTAATTATTTTATTCTGCAGCTTAAAGCAGTTTTTCAGCCTCCCCTGTAGGAAGCTGATGAATACAAAAATTAGTTTTAACCAAGAAGACCAGATCTCTGTGTTCGTTTCTGAAGAATGGGCCACTGGCTCAGTTAAATTTGATTCAGGATACGTAGACTTAGAAGTGGGTTTAATAGCAGCCACGATTAGAGCTCATTGCAAGGAAATCAGCGCACATTTATAGTTAAAGAAAAACACGTTAAGAGGAAAATTAATTTACATTATTTGAATCTCACCTCAGTGTGAGTCAATGACACATCTTTAATATCATCTGTATCTATAGGATCCTTTTCAGAGGGCTTCGTTTCTTTCTCTCGCACTTAGACACGAGCTTTTGTGTGCATGGATTCAACAGCTAGAAAGACGCGAGTACACACTATGTCTCAAAGCCTGACACTTCTGAGACTGAGATATAAACCAATAAAAAATGCATGATTAAGAGTGAAAAGGCAGACCTTCTGGTACAGAGCTAAATAAAGTAAATATATAATATGAAGACAGTGTGAAGACAGTAAAATGGTGTCAAAGTCAAAGGTGGGAGTAATTTCATCCTCTTTTCAAACGCTTTTAACAAACGCAGATAGACAGGGAGGCAGGTAGCACAGTGTGAAGGTGCATGGATTCATTCATGTATGCATGCATGCGCACATATATATGCAGGACCTGTGTGGAGGTGAGAAAACAAAAGGCAGCCTGCTACATTTTAAAGAAACTTTCAGGGGGGACACACACAGATCACCCGAGGCTCTTATCTCAGCAGCACCTCTGGGCTCTCGGTGCGACAGCTTTAATGTGTCCAAATGAATGGCTGCCACTATTCTTCTGCTGGATCGAGCTTTAAGAGACAGACACCTTGGGAGAGGAGCGGGCAATCACATTCACGCAAGTGTTTTCTTTAATGGCTCGGGCTATTTTCCATCTATTTTCTGCACTTAGATCAGCTGAAATCCCAGTTTCTGAAAGGGATGATGCTGACTATTAAATACGGCTGAAAGAGTGCCATTTCCTTTGACACGCAACAAGGTTTTTATAGACCTGGGTTAAACGGCATTTGAAAAATGCTTTTCTTTGTTTTTCTTTAGCTGGAAATGCAAGATTTAATGTTCGTTTACGATATAATCCTGACCCTCGGATTCCCTCAAGAAAATAAAACAAACACAAGCAACTGCTGTCGGATAGAGAGCTGACAGCTAAAGTTTTTATTTAAAATTTTCAAGGCAAGTCAGGCAGTGCTGGTTTGTTGTAAGACATCAAGGAGGCAGTGCATTTAAATACCGAAAGATGTAAAGATAAAATGGATTCTTTTAAAGTCAAACATGCGTAGTTTGCTCAATCATCTTTGGTCTATTGTCATATAAACCTGCAGTATCATAATAACAATAATAATAATAATAATAATAATAATAGCAACCAGCATGTCCTCCTCTCACAGCTGTCAGGCTTGGTGACTGATGAACAGTGCTGATGCTCTGATGCGAGAGTCTCTCTTCTCTCGGTTCTGCTTCAGCCTCCGGAGCACAGGGGCGCTGCCGCTCTCACCTGCCCAGGGAGCGTCGCCTGCCACTGGAACACACGGCAAACCTGGTTGGACATCTGCACAGAGATCACCGCATATTCATTTTAGGCACGAGTCTGAAAATGGGAGCTAAAGGGTGGGCTAAAACAACTGAAAGCAGGTAGAGAATAAAGAGGTTTTCTCTGATTAGGAAATATAGGTAAGTCAGAGGGAGCGAAATGGCTCTCGGCCTGAAAGGGAGCCAGTTATTTCTCCCTTTTGTGTCTGTATCTTTCCCTTTTAACAGTGAATTTGCATAACTTCTTTCCTTTTTTAAAAATAAGTGGATGAAGATCATTAGAAGTATTAATGCAAACAAATACTAAAAGCTGGCATCTAGAATTTCTCTCTTTTTTTTAAACTAATGAAAAACATCTAAAAGCATATGTCCTGGTTACATCCTGGTAGGCACTTTGCATTTGTAACTAACCTCCTGGTTGTAAGCCACCGACCACTCACATCTGCCCTAGACTCATGTGGTATTTGCGCTAACACTTTGAGTTTAATGAAACGTGTCACGTGCATTTATTTTTGGACGACTAAGTTATAATCATGAGAGCCATCAATACTACAGAAGGGCTGGCTCGCATACGTCTTCAACCCAGCAGCACAGAAGATCTTTAACCAATCAGCGTCACCTATTCAGTACCCTACCACATCTGAAATGTAGCCACAGTGAAGTTGACTTTTGACCTTTTTAGTTTTGTCACAAGCCGCTAGCGACATGGAGACAAGCGCAAAGGTGTCCTTAGATCTTGGTGCCAAGACGCCACCCACAGCAATCAGGAGACAAATGTCACTCCCAGCTTGTCATTTATGCACAGAAACCCTTCTTTATTAAACATTTAAATGCAGTGGGTGTGTTATTTTTGATGTGCATTGAACACACACATGCATTATTTTTCACTGTGCAGGGTTTATGATTTAATGGGTATATTTCCAACGCTAAGATAAACAGCAAGTGAAAGCAAACCTAAACAGATGGTAAGAAATGGCTCACTGATGATCTGCAACACTGTCACTCCCACTTCCTCGCAGGTCTTGACCTATCAAACAGAACCCACTGCATTTCTCTGACATCATCAGCTTCAGACAAAACGGCAGGATCCGATGTCTTGAGATGAGAGCAGGTTGATATAAATGGTAACATCTTCATCGTTCTACACTATCAGACATTTCTGTGAAATTGTGTCTAGTTGGTAAATGAAGTCTCCATGTAAAGTCCAAAGCTGTTTTGTGAGGTCAGAGTAACGCTGACCTTCCGCCACCAAGTTCCACTCATCTTTGAGTCAAAGTGAATGTTTGTGCCCAATCTGACAGCATTTATGAGATATCAGAGTGGGACATATGGAAGGCAAATTAAACTGGCCTCTTTGAGCAGGGAAACATGCATCATATTTATATACAATAGACACAATTAACAAACAACAACAGTAAGACCGATCCACTTAACCCTTATAGTTCAGGTTAATGCGCCCCATTTTAATATATGACAAATATTTGAACAAAATCCAGATTGGAGACTCTGGTCTCCCCAACCTTATGTTTGAAATACCTGGCATAGAAATTATATGTAGTGCACATAAGCAACAGAGGACACACAGAAGTCACAGAATCAGAACTGGTGGCATGGTGGTGGAGTGGTTAGCACTGTCGCCTCACAGCAAGAAGACTGGTGTGTTTATCCTTGGTCGGGCTTTTCTGTGTGGAGCTTGCATGTTAAACCCATTGAAGCAGGTTTTCTCTGGAGACTAAGGCTTCCTCACACACTCCAAAGACTTGTTGGGTTAAATGGCGATCTAAATTGGTCTAAATGTGAGGTAAATAAAGAGCCTCAAGTGCACACAGTTAAAGTGTGACTTGTAGTTAAAAGACCTTTGAGTGTTCGGTAAGGCTAAAAAAGTGTATTCATCTGTTTGTGCTCGTGCCTTGCACCTGAAAGCACAAATAATGTAAGAAAACAATCTAATAAACAAATTAGAATCAATTTATTGTGATCTCATTGTAATTTAAGCTGATTAAAGAGTTCTAGAAGGTCATAAGATTATAAAGGCACCTGAGCTGTCATTTTGCTGAGTGTGGGAACACATGCACAAAACCCAGCATTCGTTTTGGCAGCTATGTTTTCATGTTTTAGATAGAACAAAATCGGATATTGTGTGATAATAGATGCTTTTTTTCCAAAAACAAGTGTTGTAAAATCACTCTCTGTTCTTTGAAGCCTTAATTAAGCATGAATCATTCATGTATCAATGGCAGACAGGCCATTTATAATTAGCCAGCGTCACACTGTGAAGGTACAGGTATAGTATATGGTTAGGAAAACACCATGCTTGTCAGCGTACCCTGTGGTTGATTTGAGGGTGGTGGTTCCTGATTGTCTCCCATTGCTCTCCTCCTCCTCTGGAGCACCATCAGGAGCTCTGCTTCGCCCACATTTCGGCCAGTTCCCCTCCTGGATGGCACTCTGCGGAGGTGCTGACGCTTCATGTTGTCCTGATGTATTAAATAGTTAAAGATGGATCAAACACAGCAGATCAAGCTGCCATGCATCGCTCACGGCTGTAAGGTTTTTTTTTTTTTTCTTTTGCAACACAGATGTGACTTTCAGCCCACAGTGAAATTTGATTTTATAGTTATTACCAGCATTCCTTTCAACTCCAGGATGGCTGACTTTCTGTTGTCACTTTTCTGGTCCTGTAAGAAAAGTGTGGATTGCAAAAAAACAAATATCTGTCACTGACACAGATCACAGCTATGTTATAACAGAAAATGAAGAACGGCGGGATAACTGACCTTCCAGGAACTGTCGTCCTCCTGTGGGAAGAAGTTAGATGGTTATGAGACAGAGTTTATATTTATTTCTGCAGGCTATGCTTTTTTATCAGTTTCTTTGGAAAACACTCATATATCAAATGTCAATTCACAGTGCGATTTTTCTACCTGTATTCTCTTCATAGGTCTCAGGACGATGCCTTTCTTTATTCTCTCCATCATTTCATCCACTGCTCTTGCCTTCATGTCCAACAAGGGAGCTGCTTCTTAAGTAATGAAAATGAATATTGGTGCTGAGATTGCTTTCTTAGTCTTCTATGACAGTTTTTTTAAATCAGTGTGGTGTATTGTCCCTATTTTGACAACTTCCACTATTTAGGTATAACATTATGACCGCCTGCCTAATATTCTCCTTTTGATGCCAAAACAGTCCTGACCCATCAAGGCAGGGCCTCCACTAGACCCTGTAGCTGTGTTAGCAACAGATCTCACAAGTCCTGTAAAAAGTGATTTGAGGCCCCCATGGACTTGTTTGTCCAGCACATCCCACAGATGCCCGATTGGATTGACATCTAAGGAATTTGGAGGCCAAGTCAACACCTCAAACTCGTTGTTGTGCTCCTCAAACCGTTCCTGGATCATTTTTGCTTTGTGGCAGGACAGATTATCCTGTTGAAAGTGGTCACAGCCATCAGGGAGTTCTGTTAACATGAAAGGGTGAACATGGTCTGCAACAATGCTTAGGTAGGTGGTACATTTCAAAGTAACATTCACATAGATGACAGGACCTGAGGTCTTCCAGCAGAACATTGCCCAGTGCATCACACTGCTTCCGCCAACTTGCTTTCTTCCCATAGTGCATCCTGGTGCCTGGTGTTCCCCAGGTAACTGATGCACACAACTGGCCATCCATGTGATGTGAAAGAAAATGTGATTTCTCAAATCAGGCCACTTTCTTTCATTGCTCCATGCTCCAGTTCTGATGCTCACATGCCCATTGTTGGTACTTTCAGAGGTGGACATGGGTCAGCATGGACACCCTGACTGGTCTGTGGCTTTGCGGACCATACTCAACAAATTGTGATGCTCTCTTTCTATCAGAACATTTTCAGCAATTTGAGCTACAGTAGCTCGTCTGTTTAGACCACACAGGTCAGCCTTCGCTCAATGTGAATCAATGAGCCTTGGCCATCCATGAGCCCGTCACCGCATCACCGCTGTTCCTTGGACAGCTTTTGATAGACACTGACCACGGGAGTCTCTGAACACCCCACGAGAGCTGCAATTTTAGAGATGTTGTGACCCAGTCATCTAGCCATCACAGTGAGTCAAAATCACTCAAATCCATACGCTTGCCCATTTTTTCTGCTTCTAGCATCAACTTTCATGGTAAAATGTTCACTTGCACCCAAATATTTCCCACCTACTAACAGGTGTCATGATGAAGACATAATCTGTGCTATTTACTGCACTGTCAGGGGTCTGTGTATATTTGCGTGTTTTGTATGTTTGTTCCATCAAATGTTTTATGCAAAGAAGAGATGCTGTAGAATTACTGCCTGAAAAAATTAAGATGCTTTCCAGGAACACAGGACATATATCAAGATGAGGGATCTCGTCGATAATCTAAGATTAAAGCAGAGTCCCTGTTAAATCTCAGTGCTTCAGCAGCCAAACGTGAGTACAGGGACAGGGTGGAACAACAGTTTGACAACCCTCGGAGTATGTGGCAGGGACTAAACACGATCACAGACTTTAGAGGGAAAACCAGCACACCGCAGACCACGGCCTCTCTGTGTGAGGATCTAAACGTATTCTACGCTAGATTCGACACAGCGAACACCATGAGACCGGACAGTGTGTGCACCGCGGATGACGTCAGTGCGCACACTGTGTCTGAGGAGGATGTGCGGAAGTGCTTCAGGAAGGTGAACGCACGCAAAGCTACTGGTCCGGACGGGATTCCCGGCCGCGTCCTCAGGTCATGCGTGGCTCAGCTGGCTGGAGTGTTCACGCACATCTTCAACCTTTCCCTCTCTCTGTCTGTAGTCCCAGCCTGCTTCAAAATGGCCACCATCGTCCCTGTACCCAAATCCTCCACCATCTCCTCATTGAACGACTGGCGACCTGTAGCCCTGACCCCCATCGTAAGCAAATGCTTCGAGAAGCTGGTCAGGGACTTCATCTGCTCTGCACTACCCGACTCACTGGACCCTCTACAGTTTGCATACCGCCACAACAGGTCCACTGATGATGCCATAGCCCTGACACTACACACTGCCCTGTCACACCTGGAGAAGAGAGACACGTATGTGAGGATGCTGTTTGTAGATTACAGCTCAGCATTCAATACCATCATTCCCTCGAAGCTGGACAGGAAACTGCAGGATCTAGGACTGAGCAGCTCCCTCTGCAGCTGGATCCTTAGCTTCCTGTCTGACAGACGCCAGGTGGTCAGACTGGGCAGCATCACCTCATCCCCCATCACACTGAACACTGGTGCTCCACAGGGGTGTGTACTGAGCCCTCTCCTATACTCACTCTACACCTACGACTGCACAGCCACTAACAGCTCCAACATCATTGTGAAGTTTGCGGACGACACTACAGTGGTGGGTCTTATCACCAACGGTGATGAGACGGCTTACAGGGAGGAGGTCAGCGCCCTGACCCACTGGTGTCAAGACAACCATCTCACCCTCAACGTCGCAAAGACAAAGGAGTTGATAGTGGACTTCCGGAGGTGCAGAGAAGTACACACCCCCATCACCATCAACGGCGCTGCTGTGGAGAGAGTGAGCAGCTTCCGGTTCCTTGGCGTACATCTGGCTGAGGATCTTACGTGGTCAGTACACATAAACAAAACAGTGAAGAAGGCGCAGCAGCGCCTCTTCTTTCTCAGGAGACTGAAAAGATTCGGCATGAGCCCCCGCATCCTCAGGACCTTCTATCACTGTGCCATTGAGAGCATCCTCACTGGATGCATCACCACCTGGTATGGCAACAGCACCGCCTACAACTGCAAAGCTCTCCAGCGAGTAGTGCGGTGCTCTGAACGGATAATTGGAGGTGAGCTTCCCTCCCTCCAAGACATCTACAGGAAGCGGTGCCTGAGGAAAGCGGGGAGGATCATCAAGGACTCCAGTCACCCCAGCCATAAACTGTTCAGACTGCTTCCATCAGGAAGGAGGTTCTGCAGCATCCGGTCCCGTACCAGCAGACTGAGAGACAGCTTCTTCCACCAGGCCATCAGACTGATGAACACGTCATAGACACCTCAGCTTCACTACTGGAACTTCAACATTATGCACTCCACACTGTATATAAATGCCACTTGTTTTGCACATATTCAACTCTGTATATTTTATATATTTTATTATTATTATTATTATTATTATTATTATTTTATTTTTTTACTATTTAATTTGTAAAAATGTGTATACACACACACACACACACACACACACACACACACACACGTAGGAAAATATTTAGTATACACATCCAGAAATGCATACACTATTATATATTGTACATATATTTATTAGTTTCAGGTTGGCCATTCTTGTATTTTGCTCGTTTGTGTTGTTGTGTTTGCACATCTCTGTTGCTTGTGGGGCTCGCACACAAGAATTTCACTCGCATGTGCTGTGCCAGTGTGCCTGCACATGTGATGTGACAATAAAAAGTGATTTGATTTGATTTGATTTGATTTCATGCTGAAGGTTATGTTGCGTGTGGTTAGACGTACTGTTTAAATCATCAGCAGCCTTGGCACCATGTTTCTTCCTGCTCTTCAGGAAATCCTTAAAGCTAGCGGGAGGCAGAGAAAGGGATTATGTCTCTGAAATCAGTCGACCATTGAGTTTTACATATGGACATTTAATATTAAAACATCATCCTCACCAGAATAATCACAACCAACTTAACTCAGCTGATGTGCATTCAATATCTGAAACCATCCTGTGAAACTTAGACTTGTATTCTTAGTAGTAGACGAAGCTATGGCTTATGTTTTTCATACTTGGTAACAGTAGTGGGAGGCGGAGGAGGTGGAGGAGGCGGAGGAGGGAGAGGAGACAGTGGAACGAAGTCAGGAATGGCTTTCTCTCCTGGTTCATCACTTTTATCATCGCTGTTGAGTGTCTGTTGTAACTCTTTCACTAAAAAGAAAGAGAATAGAGAATGGGAAATAACAAAAGCTGATATGGATGAGCTGATTATAAGTCTCTTTAATGCACCGGTGCTCAAACTGATGAGGCTGGAAGCGAATCACTGGTTGCACATCCGTTTGAAGGTGATGACCTCCAATCACTGCTTCAAGAGAACCTGAATATTTCTAAGACATCAGAAGACTTTTCTAAAATGTATTCCATGTCATGTACAGTTATTTTGTTGTGATAAGGTCGTATCTTCAGGCACAAGGGAGTACCTTCTTCCTGGAGCCGGGCGACCAAGCTGTTAGCGTCAGATAGCTGAGTTTCTAAAGTCTTCCTCTCCTCCTCGCTCTTCTCCAGCTGCTCTCTCAGGTTCTGCAGCTCAGAGAGGGCACTGCTCTCCTCCACAGCACTCTGGCTCTGTTTTAACTGATCACAGGAGAGCAGAGGCATGATGAAGATATCAGTTATTTCCACTATGTTCTGTTATCGTGACACTCTCAGTGATCACGTTTACCCACCCGGTCCTGGTAGTAGAGTTGTATGTCACACAGGGCTGTGCTAAGTTGGGATATCTGTTGCAGTGCCTGCTCCAGCTGCACCTGCATTTTCAGGTCTGTCTCTGAGGCCTGGGCCGCCTTCTGCTCCAGGATCATCTGATTGGGGGGGGGAGAGAAACAAATGGAGCTTTGACAATTTCAACACATATTTGGATTCTTTGTTTCTAAGAAAATGGAAAAGAAATACATCACTGACAATGAACCATAATTAGAGGAAAGATGAAGTGAGATCTAAAGGACTGGTTGCTGATTGTCTCCCAGCAGGTGGTTGTCAAACCAGCATTTGACTGAACAATGACTTGGAAGCTTTGTTACGTATTACTCATCGGCTTCACTGAAGAGCAGCGGCAATGCGAACAGGATTATTTTTCTGTGAGACAAAGCATCATTGTTCTCGCAAAAAAAATGTCAGACTTTGCCTTGAATCGTTTGGAAAATGTGCTTCTTTCTTCTCTGCTGTGGAAAATGAATACACCAGCTGTGCTTAATCATTGCTGTGTAGATCTCTTCAATCAGCAGAGTGCTCTAAACAAACCTTTTGCTCTTTTGCACAGGCGTTTGTGACATGTGTTAATGTTGTGCTAGTTGTGCACACAGTTATATAGGCAAAATGCTGGGTTTGAGCAGATTTGATTAGTTTTCGAACCAATAAGGGAGGCGCAGTTAGCACTGTTGTCTCACAGCAAGAGGCTTCTTGGTTTGAACCTTCTGAATGGCTGGAGCTTTCGTGTATTCAAACATTTTCCATGTGCCAGTTGTTTTTCTGGTTTCCTCTCGTCTCCAGCAATATGAGCATTAGGTTAACTGGTGATTGCAAATTGGCTGCAGGTGTGTCTTTCTGTGTTGACCATGTGACAAACCAGCAGCCTGGTCAGGGTGAGCTGGGCCCCTGTGATCCTCAAGCTCCTCTATCACTAACTTGGATAAGTGGTTAAGAGAAGTAATGCACATGTGTAGCCAAAAGAAGTGCAGAATGATCGTGCATCGCAATACTGCAAATGTTACTATTGATCTGATACCAAGTAAATACAAAGCCAGGATTGCTGATACCAATACCGATAACAGTACCGTAAAGACAGCTTATGTAGGACAGAGCAGTTTGTCATGATTTTTGAGCTGGATGCTAATTCTGAACGCATATTTATGACCACTAAATTTTCCACAACAATTAGCACAATTGTGTCGTGCTGGTATCGATCGAATACCAATACCAACATTGGTATCGGTGCTATCGATATTTGGATCGAGGAGCTCGCCTCTAATGCACACAGACTGTTGAATTAGACACAGGAAGGATCAGTCATTCAGAGAGAAGACAGAGACAGGAAATCAAGGCACGGGAGATGCGCAAGGAAAAGCAGTTGCCAAAGTAAAACAGGAAGTGGAAGCATGTAGGACAAAGAAAGGCAGGAAACAAAACATGATCAACGGGAAAAGAACAACAATGACATCAAAACCGAGATGTCATTACATTACATTACATGACCCCCATGTCATTTCCTGACATGGGGGTCCACAGCTGAGCAGCTGCTGTTGATATCATCTGTAGGTGGCACAGTACTTTGTCCACATAGTCTTGTAATGTGTTCCCCAACCAAAACACTGTGACACAAAAAAAAAAAAAAAAAAAAAAAAAAGCTGACCACACCTAAAGAAGTATCCTGACAGAGATAATTATAACCTTAGAGATGGTCTGGTGTGGTGGTGATGGTTAATTTAAATGACACAAATAGCCAGATCTAAAATAAAACCAGCTAAGAAAACCTGCTACGTGTTATTTTGTGTGTAACTGCCCCTAATACCCTTTAATTCCCCTCAAAACAATACAAGGGACGTGACCTCGGTGCACTCTGCTTATAATGGGCGTCTCTCTGATAGATTTTCTAGATTTTTTTTTTGAGAGCAGGTCCGTGATCAGAGAACAGGAAGTGTAAGAAAATGAGGTTTTCATTTCTGTGTTTTTACTATCGGGACAAACTGAAGCAGCAGCTTGGTGTCAGAGCATGCAGCACGAGGCTCCGCGCTGCAAATTACACCGCTTCAATCTGTGGGCTCCCTTTAGCAGAGACCAATTTTCGCACAGCAATTAGCACAATTATTTCATACATACAAACACACACACACACCCCGAGCACACACACTGCAACACAAAGGAACAAAGAAGCACACACAGAAAAAAAAAAAGCTCCAAATCGTTTCCTGTTTGAGGCCCCCGCATCATTATACCACCGTGCATCACACAGGAGAGGTGTGAATGGTTGTTGTTTTCAAAACACATGAAAACAGACAAATAGTGGTGCACACAAGAGGCATTCAGCGCAGGGGGGTCTTTTACCATGAATTGAGAGTAAAGGGGCTGAATTGTGTGGAGAGTCGGGGGTCCTTTTCACAGGTAAGGACCCCTGTGAGGAAGCCCATTGTGCGCCTGTCCAGTAAATGGAGGAGGCTGCGCACAAAAGCGACAATTGCTATATGCTCGGCAAAACATAAAGGTGTCAGGCGAAGACAGGTTGTGCTTAAAGACCACTATTCTCCTTCGGCGGCAGTGATGACCACTAATTATGGTGCAGGGAGGGGCTAAATGGGAAGAGAGACAGCTTTTTTTTTTTGGAAAGAAAAGCCCTTCATTATGGGAGCAGCTGGGACTGCAACAACTGTGCTGTGTGTGTGTGTTTGTGTGTATTCTGCTTGGGTATGTGTGTGTGTTTTTTAAGTGAATTGATGTTTTTCGTCAATGTGTACAAGTGCGTGTGCGCTTTTGTCTTGTCTCTTCATAGAGGCGACACACATTTGACCAAAGTGTCGTCGGTGTGAGAAACGATGAATGGAGACCTCTTGTGCTGTCCCGCCACATCAGCTGCGGTGCGACAGCAGAAACGTGTGTGTGTGTGTGTGTGCATCCCCCTCCCTCCCCTTTCACTGGAGTGTCCGTCCGTTCCCCACACCCGCCCGAAGGTCAGCGCTAACACTCCTTGTCCCGTTCCTGTGGCACGACCTGTCACCCTCAGTATATATAGGTGTGAATATATGACAAAATGTTTTGTCCAGTGCTGAAAACACACACACACACACAAATACATGCACGCGCTCGCACCTGGGTGGCTAAGACTTCAGCGTGTTGCCGGAGGCCCTGCTCCAGCTCCAGCTTCTGAGACATTTCTGTGAACTCATCGGTGACAAGCTGGGACACTGGGTGTGCACACGAGGTGGAGGGGGAGACACACAAAATAAATATTAATGACAAATTTATGATGCTTTTGATTTAGAAGCAAGCAGACTCCTGATTGCATAATGGTTTAGGGTGAATGTCATTTATGAATTAAAAATACACAATGTACCAAATATGGCTCAGATATGTCTATAAGATGGAAAAAAATTGCATAACTAGAGAAAAGTGGGGTGTGTGTGTGTGTGTGTGTGTTGGTTTGTGTGTAATTTCAGTGACATGCTCCTTTAATTGCACTCAAAAGCTGGACTGTTGTTACACTGAAAAATTAATGAACCACAAAAATGAATAATCTCAAGTCTGTTGATTCATGAAAGGATTTTTTAAGTGAATCAATAATGAAAGTAATCTTCAGTCTTCAGTCTCATCTAATCAGGACTTACCTCGTTTGAGTTTATTTACAGTCTTGCTTTGTTTGTTCAGTTTCCTCAGAATGGCCTCCTTCTCTGCAACCTCCAGAGCAAGCTACACACACACACACACACACACACACACACACAGAGAAAACACGAACTTCAACATTATGACATGTTATAGTCTTATGGTTTGATGATTTACATTTGTTTTATTGTAACAAAGAAGCAGCTGTAAGGTTCGCTTTCACAAAGCAGCCAGTCCCTTTGACTGTACATGAAAGATGGATGTCACTCGCTGGTTTGCAAAGTCTTGTTTTAAAGCATTGAGCTTTTTGAAACTGGACTCGATGAGCGAGGGCGGATCTGACCAACAGTTCTGAGTGCTGGGAGAGACGGCAGGTGTCACCACTCATTACAGCGTCATGCAAACCTTATTTTAAAGTTTCTCCAAAGAATCTGATTCATACTGTTTCAACATCTCCTTCTGAATCATCTTTGAGCTCCTGTGTGTGGTAAAAACTGTCAGAATCATGTCTTCAACCCGGCCACGGCAAAAGCACCAGGAGATAAAAATCAAAAAAGTGCACGACAAGCTCACACCAGCAGATTGCAACGGCCACAACGGGTGATATAAAAGGCTGTTTATTGACCTCCTGAACACTAATTGGAACCATAATTTGCTAAATGGACAACATGTATTATTCAATAAGACTTTAAACAAATGATTGAGACCATAGAGTGAAAAAGAGTTTACTCAGGGTCGGGGTAAAGGGAGCCACAGGCCATTTCCCCATTAATTCCATTACATTTCATTTTATAGCTAGATGAGTCGGCCCCTGCTGGCTATTAGAAAGAATGTAGCTTTAAGGCATCTTTACATACTGTGTTTGGTAGGATTCTTTAAGACAGGGGTGGGGGTCTTGCAGGTTTTAGATGTGTCCTTGATCCAACACAGCTGATTTAAATGGCTAAATGACCTCCTCAACATATCTTGAAGTTCTCCAGAGGCCTGGGAATGAACTAATCATTTGAGTCAGGTGTGTTTGCCAGGGTGATATCTAAAACCTGCAGGACACTGGCCCTCGAGGCCTGGAGTTCCCCATCCCTGCTTTAAGTGCTCAGACTCCACAAATATAAAAACACTGTCTACATTACCTGCTCTCTGAGCTGCGTCTGCTCACTGGTCAGATCCTCCACTTGTTGCTCCAGTTTAAGCTTCTCAGCCAGCAGACCGTCAACAGACGCCTGCAGCTCTGACACACATGACAGGAACAAAAAACAAAACAAAGCAAATAACAAGATTTCATTTTCTATTTTTTCCCATTCTAATTTCAAAATAGCTGTTTTCATATCATGGGTAGTGCCAGCTAACCTGTGATCTTGGCTTGACTCTCAAGCAGCAGCATCTCCTCGCTGCTGCTCCCTCCGGCACCATCCACCTTGTCACCATCCACCTCGTCACCATCCACCTCGTCACCATTAACCGCAGGGTCAAAGGTCACATCAGGCAGGTTTTCAGGTAGTTCAGCGATGAGTGGCATCAACATCTGGCTCTTTCTCTTCAGGACTTTGTTCTCTTTGGTCACCTGGGGAAAAACCAGATCAAATAGAGATCTGATGATTCAGGTGCTGAAGAAAAGGAAAGGAAAGGAAAAAGAGTCCAGTAGTTAACAGACATACTTTGAGAGCCAGTGCCTCAGCGCTCTCCCTGCAGGAGCGCTCTATCTGGAACTGGATCTCCAGCACGTTGATCTCTTTCAGGAGCTGATTGGAAGCTGATAAAGAGCACAGTGGTCAGTCACGAGCTCTTCATATAAGCATACTGAAGAGGATACAATCATTCAGAAAACACACAAAACAAACACATTCATAACAATTTCCTGTGCGAAAGCTCCTCATTTGTTTGTCCCACAGTCCTGTCATTTAAAAAACATGTAAACAACGTTGATATTTGAAGTGAAGAGTCTCACCTTCCTCCAACTCCGACAGCCTGTGATTGGCTTCGTCCCTCTGCTTCTCCAGGATGTGCCACTGGCAATCAAATGTCAACCAGCAAAATGGAAGAAAGAGATCAATCAAGCAACGGCAAATTGACGCAGCTGATTTTCATTCACATTTTATTCCATTATCAGACAGCTGAGGCGCCAAATTACGTTTCAACGTAATCACGTTTATGCGCTTTTTAGACCATTTTGATTTGGCAATTTTGTTTAATTTTTGTGTCATTTCATTTTTATCCTTTCTCTATAATAGCAGGCTCTTGGCACACGGGGAAGATTTCTAAACCAGAGTCAGTCAAATTTTTCCCTTCCATCAAGCTAGCAGTACACCAGCCTGAGCAGGGCTCAGCGATCCCTCCTGTGAAAGGTGTCAGTCACATCAGTACCTGAAGGTCTTCCTCATCTTCAGAGGAGAAAGCACACTCTTCATCCGAGTCTGCGGGCAAAAACATGACACTTTATATTGTGAAATGGCACCTGAAAAAAAAGACACTGGCAGACGACCAAAGATCAGAATGAATAGAAGAGAAACTCCATGAGGTTGTTGTGCTCTGCGAGGAATACGGGAAGTGGAAATCACATGAGGAACCTTTAGAGGTTTTCGCTTTCTGTGGCCTGTGACTCACTGAAGTTTCCCATTGTTACTTCACTTTGTCCTACAGACTAAGGAGTCAGCAGTGTTGAAATCAAAGAAAGAATCCTCTTTCTTGCTGAGCGTCAGATCAGAATAGTCATTCCTGTTGCAGCACATTACCTATGAAACCAAAACTACTACACTGCTTGTGCAGGTTAAACAACACGTGTAGCAGCACCTCCAAAAGTCACAGATTAATTCCTCATATGTCTTTTGTTTAAGCTGTTTAAAAACTGAGGCGTAAGAAACTCACTGCCAGAGAGGCCGGCTCCAAAAGCAAGTCATTACCAACAGACCCTCACATTAAAATGCTGAGTTTTAAAGCAGAAAAAATGTTCCTCATTTCTGTACGACTTCATGACAGCTGTGCGGGGGTCAAAAAAGATTTAGTTGCAATGAGATCAAAAGTGAAATTTTAGCATTATTTTATTTTACACAGTCGAATTTAGCTGGTAACAAAAGCTGTTGTAAACAATCAAACACAAAAAATGTGCATCAACTAGAAAACCTACACAATGAACATCCTCGCAATGTAAAATTTTTTTTATTTTTCTGACGTTTTAAACGCTGAAACTTTTATTTAGCTCCTTCAGCACCTCTTTAGGGCCAGATTATTGAGTCTTACCTGCAGCCGCAGTGTCCTCATCCTCATCTTGTACCCACATCCTGCAATGCTTTCAACTTTTCGCTCTTTAGTAAACAAAAAAAAGAGCTACACGTTCCAGCACACACACAAAAACACAACTTTCTCCTGAACAGCTTTATTATGAAAGAAGCAGAAGGGAATTTCAGCTTAAACCCTCCCCCACTTCCAGGATTCGAAAAAGAGGAACCTTCCCCTGGCGTACGGCCGAAAGCTTCTTACTAATCACAAGACCACGTCTCCAGAGTTTATGAAAAGGATGAGATTATATTTTAATGCAAATAATGATGCTGGATATTACAGATAACACCCCCACCCCTCCCTTTTTGTTTCATATAATATAAAGGGGGAAAATCCATGCATGTGGTCTTTAAGGGAGGACACTGTCTCTCTGCTGCACGATCAACGTCACTCAAGGAGCTGAGGCAAAGGCAAAGCTGCTTTCACTCCTCTATCAGCATCTGCACTCAGAGTTCATGACCTCTGAGGCATCAGACATCTGCCACAGGAGCCACGTTTCTGCGTAATAATTCAGGAGATGACAACAATGGGTGGGAGCATGATGGTGATGCTGATGACACGTATTTCTCTACTGTGAATCATACAGAAACTTCTAATTTCTGAACCCTCACTCCTCTTTTATTCATCCACCTGCCTTCTAGGAGTATATTTTTAGGAGTTCCAAGCTGGGCGGGTTGATGATTCAGGGTGCACGAGGGGTCACATGGAGATCACAGTATTTTTAGTGAAGAAAAAGAAAAAAAAGCATGGCTCTCCATCCCACTCAGTCTATTGGTTTCTCCTGAAAGTAACAAATACACATTTTTACAGGGGTTCTTTAGCAGATTGTCACAAGTTGTCACAAGTTAAAGCGTAGTAAATTGAGCATTTTCACAGTATTGCTGCCTTCAGAGAGACTACATACATATATATATATATATATATATATATATATATATATATATATATATATATATATATATATATATATAATTATATAATATTGACCTTCAAACCTTATGTTTCATACCTAGTTATGTACTTGTCCACAATTCGTTGTCTCCTTTGAAGCTATGAGGTCAAACATAAAACAATCTATAGCACTTCTTTGAGTCTTTATTAATTCCATAATTACAGCTATTATTGTTGGAAGAGAGTCAAATAATGCTCCAAGAAGCCAGCTTGTGAAATAAATTAGCAAAGTGTCCACTGGCTTCTTTATTTTATGTCAATTAAAATCAGAAAGTAGTTTCTCTTTAAATCCCTCGACACGCTGGCATTCATCATTTCCAGCACAAACACTGGGACAATGATTATTTTCAATAATTCCTGATGAAAGCAGGACGCTAATCAAAGGATCTCATTGAAATGCTTTTCAATCACTTTCGGTGCGCATATGCAGCTCAAGTACAGAGATCTGCTGTGGTTCACTGCAGAGGGACATCCTTGTCGTCTCTCTCTCAGTGTGTTGCTCTCTTTACAGGCACCACCTGAGCACCAAGCCCTCCTCCAGCCTGTCACCCTGACCTTTACTAATGATTTTTCACCATGCTAATAAAGGTGAAATTGTCACTTAAGATTAGCCGTTGTCTGGTGTTTCTCACAGTGTGCATCAGTGTCAGAAAACCTCATTAAAAACCAGAATATTTAATCTTCTGATTAAATAGAGACAGATTAGAAAACCAGCAGGTTTTATTTTTCATCCAAAGAGACTAAACAAGGATGGCTTTGGGTCTCACTCAACCTTTGGTCCTGATATTACTCATGTTTCTTTGTTTTACTTTTTCTGTCATTTGTCAAACATACGAGGAAAAGTTGTTACAAAAAATGTGCAGGACAGTTTTAGACATAAAAAGCTGAATCCTGTGATTTGGTGAAATGCTCCTTTACTAGTTTACTAATCAACATGTAATGATTATTTATTATAGCAGGTTATTTTAGTTCATATTATCTAATAGAATAAAGCTGGGTTGAAAGCATGACCAACAACGACTTCAAGCATTTAAAACTATCTTCTGGGAGTCGACGTTCGTATAATTTAAAACGACCCAACTGGCAACTCTGGTCTGATCTCCTAAACACTCAAATTTTAACCAAGAAATTCAACACAGTGTCATCATGAGCAGATAAAAGTGTTTTCACAGGAACTGTAACGCCTGCTGTGAGCATCCCCATGTAAAGACGATAAACGACAACATAACAAAATACACATGTAAGAATATCCCTCAATAACTTAATATACAGTTATTAAGATTTTATATTATAAAATACAAAAAAAAAAAAGAAAGTAATGGCATTATACAATAAATATTTTTAGGAGTACTTTGTAAATAAATAAGAATGTTTTAACCAGATTTTCAGGCCCAACGCATCTGAATACTTTATATTTGCAAGTCCGAATTTTTAGACTGAAGCATAATAATAATAATAATAATAATAATAATAATAATAATAATAGGGGTCCACAATTTTCCCATCAAACAGTTTTATGAATGCAGCATTTTTTATTATTTATGTCAGTTATTATGCTCTTTGTTCACTGAATGTCTTTATTTATTTAGTTATTTATTCATTTATCCTCGTTGACAGTCGTATTTGTCAAGGTCTGCGGAGGCAGACCGTGCGGAAAGGTGTGTGGTGGACCCAGGTGCGAACACAAACGAGGATGCAGGAGTGGATTCCAACAAAACGAGCCTTTTATTATGGCTGATGAAAAGAACAAAAACAGAATGAGGGCAGCATACGTGTAGTACTCAACAGAAAACCTAAACTGGACAAAACTAAGGAAAGACTATGGCTGGAGGTACAGAACACAGGAGGTGGTAACACAGACGACGCGAGACAGACTGTATGAAACACAGAGACTAAATACACATGAGGGATGATCAGGGGAAGTGGCCACACATGGGAACACAGCTGACACACATGAACTTAACGACAGGACAGAAGGAGTGAAACTGAATACACTGACCGTGAATGCAGACTTTCAAAGTAAAACAGGAAACATGGAGATTAGACAAGACACATGAACCGGGGAGACGTAGTACAGGGGAGATGACATAACCGACAGCATGGACTTGACAATATAAGACACGCAGACATAAACACACGAAGGGCAAGGGAGACTTAATACACGGGTAATATGTACAAATGGCTGGACTGCCTTAGTGACCCTAAACAAAGAATAAACATCAAAATAGGCTAAAACACAAAACACTGGGTCGCACGACCCAGGACCATGACAGTATTTTTATATTTCTGCTATATTAAACCTTTTCATTCTTTCACTGGGGTAAAGTCACAGTGCTTCATGCTGTCAGCTGTGTTTCCCAGCCTGCATGTGTGCAAGAGCTGGAAAGTTTTCTATTTTAGGTTCGAGCTACTGGTTACTGGCCAGAGCTGTGAAAGGCCGCTCAGGTTTCCTCTTAACAAATCCAATAAACAGGTTATCACTTAAAATCAATCGGACTTGATTCTCACAGAGCGAAGTTATAGCAGCACCTGCGTTTTGACGGATGACACTTGATGCCACCCCGTGAACAGCTGACTAAAACGCGACATTTTTAACCCTGAACACGGCGGCGTGTTAACTAACAGATTCTAACCAACCCCGAGGAGAGCAAGCTGTTCGTGCTGCTTGTGAAAAGTTACTGTCAGAAGTGGGATTCGAACCCACGCCTCCAGGGGAGACTGCGACCTGAACGCAGCGCCTTAGACCGCTCGGCCATCCTGACTTAGGTGATAGCGCAAGTTTTAGAAACGGAACAGTGCATATATGATGATGGGACTTTCCCACGATTCTGCCTGTAGCGCATTTAGATAAAAGACAATGAAAGCGTCAACAGAGCCGCTCCTGTGAAGATAAGGAAGCGAAAGTTCAAGTTGCTGCTCGTTTACCACGTGATAGACACGCTCGCTCTCAAACCTGCAGCCGTTTGACATTTACCTCGACGGTGTAATGTGACAGTGTAACTGCCGCTGCTTACACAGCAGAGGTGGGCAGATCGATAGCATCATACCTGCACCTTATTAGTTCTGGATCGATACTAAACTTATACTATCAATATTTAGCCCACTGAACTGTGTTACAAAGATATACATTAATTTATTTGGAAATCAATAAAATGTACCTCAAATATCAATGTGTTTTATTGTTTTAAATAATTATTGTTGAAAGTAAAAATCACAGTGATTTAGAGCTCGTTAAAATGCGTTCAGAATATTTGCAAATAAATGATGATTCATCAAATAATGATATCAGTGATACTGGCCTGTACTGCTTCCAGCTCTGAAATATTCCAGCGCAATACACGTGGAGGTTGGATGCTGTAGTCTGCATCCAGCTGTGAGTTTGTGCTGTGTGTTCCAGCCAATCACAAAACAAAACTACAAAACTTTGAACAGAATACAGGAAATGAAGCCAACGGCTAGTTTAGAGGCTGATGTGAGTGGTGATTTAGACCTGACCACTTTCCTGTCATCCAAAAAATAGATAAATGATTCATTATTTCCCCACAGGAGTTCAACTCGTTTTGCAGAGAAGGTTTCGCATCACTGAGACCTTGGATGGTAATTCACATAGAATACCACTTGCAGTGGCCTGGTCAGGTCTTTTAGAAGCAAGGCAATAAAGTATTATATCTTGCATGAGACACTAAAAGGATTGAAAAAAAGACTGCATAAAGAGTATCTAAAGAACAAAGCAAGGAGTTGAACAGAGTGTCTACGCAGTAAAAATAGTATGCCCAATTTTAATGTAATTAAAGTGCTCGGTTTAATTAAAGAATGTGTCATATGCAGGTTGCACTCGGGTTAAAGAGGGCTATGCTCATTATTGCTTTATTCATAATTAATCAGGTAGGTTCCACTGAGCTCGAAAGGGAGACACTGCCACGGTGAAAGGCATGAAACAATAATAGAGATCCAATTAAAAAAGCAGCGTCTTACTAAAAATTTTAATTGCTCTTTAAAGCCGTTACGAGTCACCGGCTCTCTCTCACTCAGGGGATTAAAGTTTTTCTTCACGGAGGCAGAGATCATGGTGATTTTGCGAGTCTTTGTGAGCATCCTCTCCGTGATTGGCTGGGGCACCACACATGCCTGCCATCCTGAAAATCTCAGTCCTGGCAACACCGCCCTCATCTGCATCCGCTCCCATCGACTGTGCTGTTTGAAAAAGCAGAGGGTCCACGACGTTCACGTGGGTTAGGATACAACACCACACTGAGGTGATCACTGGGGGTTTAAACACCACTGATCTGATATAGGTGGGGGTGTGGAGGCTGTGATTATCTGCTGGTTTACATACATCATGTTTGTGCTTGAAAATGAGCTGAATCTGAGCAAAAGGGAAAGATTTAAAAAAAAAAAAAGGAAAGGGACACACACATTTACACAAACGCTCCCACTCACCTGCTCCAGCTCCGGGGCCCGCTCAGTACTAATGACAGCGTGATTGGATTATCCAGGCTTTTAGCAGTACCACGGCTGGAGATAAGAGGGAGAGATGCTAACCCACAAAAGGTCAGGCTGGGGTCAACAAGAGGTCAGCCGGGTTGTGACCTGTTGCGTTAGGACAAGGCTTTCGGCAGGAAGGCAGCAGAGGGAGGGAATGAAACATTTTAAGAGACAAATAGTAAGAAGGAAATGTTTTTTTGGGTTGCTTTTTTTTTAGCAGAACAATGACAGATTAGATTTCTGGGAATTCAGAGAGGAGGATGCTCCGACCGCCGAAAGGGGAGAGGGAGCAAAGATGGAGTGTGTTTGCAGATGGGAGACGGGATGCGTTGTGACAGAATAGCCTCACAGACACTGCTGGCCTCCTGGTGACTCCACTGTACTCGGCAAACACAAACAAACAGGGAAGCCGCCACCAGCTCCACCGACTCTCTCTGATGTGAGACTTCCCTTTTTTTCTTCTTCTTCTTCATCCTCGCTCACATTTTCTCCCATCCCTTTCATAAAAATCTGCGTGCAAACCATTACATTTGTGTCCAAACACACACACACACCATCACCTTCAGCAGAAGAACATAATTTTCTATGACCCTAAACTACCCTTTGACCATCTGGTAGGAGCCAGAAGGGATTAATGGGATATTAGGATTTGGGCCACGTGTACCACTTGATGTTATCATGGATTTGTGTGCATTCATGGAACTGTGCTATATAATCCGCTACTACACTACTGTCGTTGGACACAAATGTTTGCAGTTGCAGGTGTGAGTGAATGAGTCCAGTTGGCTCTGACTAAGAATAGCTGCCTGTGAGTCAGCTCCCAGCGGGGCGATTCGTTTCTGCATTAGTTCAGACCAGAGGATGTCGACCGAGTCTATTAGAGTGAGTAAATGACAATATTCTCCTGTGATTAGGCCCCAGCATGCATTACACACAAACACAGACACATACTGAGAGAAAATACTCAAAATGTAAGTGCAATATATATGCGTGAACTATATTGCTCATGCTGATCACTTTAAAGACGACCCGGGTTCAAAAGTTCAAAAACGGGCAAATCCAGCTCTCAAAAGGGAGCCGACTATTACACTAATGTCGGTTTCCTGGCTCTCGTTTTCTATTCCATTTTATCATCTGTTGTATTAGTTATCCCTCGCTCTATTGTTTATGAGATGGGGCGATTAAACAGGACTAAAATGTTGGTCCAATTTTGTGTTTTTCATCTTTTCATGTTCGCAGACACACAGATTGCTTCTTAAGATGTCTGTAATGTATTTTAGATTCAGTTCAATTAGACAGTTTTAAAATATATTTTATTTTGGAAAACATGATTACGAGTTGCATATTTTTTGTTTTGTCAGAAATATATAATAGTAGCATTTTTGAAAATAGGAAAAAAAATCCTTTTCACAATACAAAAAATAATTATTTTTTACAAAAAAAAACAATTTTTTTTGAAAAATTTCATCACTACTGAAACTTACATATGATTTCATACATGATACCAAAGTTGTTCCGCCGTACTAGATAACATATGATGTTAAAAAACGGACAATGAAATTTAAAAAGTGATTAAAATTTTGTTTCCCTCACTGTAAATCACTTTTAGTTGAATTAAACTACGTTATATGTTTGTCCAGCCTTGGGACAAAGAAATATAGTCTTAGCACATATTTAAGAAATGCATTTACATGATACCTTCCTTCAAAATATAATAACATCAATAAATATTTAGATTTTTTTAAAGTAGATAATTTGTGTGTTTTTCTCCAAAATGAATTTGTAACAATTATATATATGTGTATATATATATATATATATATATATATATATATTGTAACAATTATATATATATGTGTGTGTGTGCATGTGTGTATGTGTGTCTTTTAGCTGCGTCTTTAGGTTTTTCCCCCTGTGCTCTGTAGGTGTCGCTCTAACTCTGATCTGCCACCTGTTGCTCTGCTTTTTCTTCCTCAACAGGTTCCACTCTGCTGATTCTCTGCTGAGCCCCAAATCTCAAAAATAAATAAATAAATAAAACATGAAAGTCACATATTTAATCTTCAAAATGTTTGGAATCTAACATTTTGACTCTGCTTCCACAGTCGCTTTTGCTTCGCTGTGAGGCCACAGTGTGTAAATTCTGCCTTGATATTAAGTTGAAGACTGAGGAAGAAACAACGCGTCAGTCACTGTACACCCAACGACCTTCCAGACACGGTGTCAGAGTCCTCCATTGTTGGCTTTTACCCTGTCTCCTGTAACAGCAGCTACATCACCGTCTTACAGTGATGATGTCAGAGGGGAAGCGGCCTGCTGAACCCGGCACAAAGTGGCACAGACGGCCGATCAGCGTCCCCAGGTCATGTCAGCAGAGGAAGCAGGCTGTCTGGTCATGATGGGCACACAGTGGCACTGTCTGCAGCTGAACACACACTTATACTGTGTGGGGGAGAATTATTTTTGAATGTGGTGCACAGCATAAATTAGCATAGATTTAATAGATTTAAAAAAATTTATAAAAAGCTTTTAAAACATCTTCATCATGATCTCATCTTCTGCTTATTTTCTTGAGTTCTCAAAAGCCCTGAGCTGATTTGTTTGCACCTTTGCAGATGATCATTTCATGACAATTAACAGAAATAACACTCATTTTTCTGTAAAAAATTGCTTCCTGCTGACTCATCAGGGTCAAGGGTCAAGGTTGGACATAATTAGCTTTATTTAGTGTTATTTACATGCACATGGGGATCCTGGCTTTTAGACTGAAGGGCTCCAGGATTTCTGCATTTCAGCTGGATGCAGTGATGAAGCAAGATATTTTTAAATCAACGTATCTTTCTTTTGTTCAGTGTGTAGCTGTTAAATCTCTAATTCAAATTAATTAGAGACCCAAAGCACTCCCCCCCACCTAATTATAGTTGATTAGGATTTTTTTTGTTTTACATCACCTATGCTGTATAAAAATCATACTTGAAGCTGATAAGACTTTGAATTTTAGTGTTAAGGGGAGGACTCAAGGCAGGAAAAAAATCTGTATTCACCAGAGAGGCCACACCCTTTGTCTCCTAGAGCGTCCATCATACCATCACTCATCCAGTTTGTTCCTTATTAGGCAGACATTTCTTTACACACCTGATATTTCTCCCTCCTCTTATTTCTTTTGTCAGCTGAGAAAATTTTAACCTTACCTTGCATTCCCCATTTCTCATTTCTTTTCTTTTCTTCTTCATGTCCACGTGTCAGGTATTCCTTTTTTTCTTCTCTCTCTATCCAACTTTTCTCTTCCATAAGATAAAAGTATTTAAAGTTCTTCCTCAAACTTCCCCAGTGTTTCCATCCTCCGCCTCCCACCCGTTCCAGCCCCCTCCTCAGATTTCATCTCCTCTCCATTCTCTTCCCACCGTCTCTCTCCAACTCCCAAATCTTCCCGTCCTCTCCCCCATTTCCCTCCTCCAAAACAGTGTTGTTTATTCACTTTTCATCTTTTTTCTCAACTCTCCCCGTTTTCCTCTCGCTTCTCTCCCTTCATCCCCCTCCTCCTCCTCCTCCTCTTCCTCCACTTCTCTGTGCAGCTGGTGAGGCCCTTCCATTAGTCCTGACATGCAGAGGCACTGATTCTGTAAAGGTTGTGACCCCTCGCAGCGGGCTTCACCAGGGCTTAGTCCTACACGCTCACACATCTGCGAGCCCCGGGACGTCCACAGCGTGCACAGCTCTCCCTTTACACTACACACTCGTGCACACGGAGCCGCACAGGTAGACACCCGCATCCAGAGAGGATGTGGTATGTGCATAGTGATGCAAGGGGGAAAAATGCACAAATATGGAAGTGCACACTCTCACGCACACACAAAACTCTGCTTTCATTGTACTGCCCCTCCCTCAGCAGCACCAACTGACTGCACAGCTGCTGTGTGTGTGTGTGTGTGTGTGTGTGTGTGTGTGTGTGTGTGTGTGTGTGTGTGTGTGTGAGAGAGAGAGAGAGAGAGAGAGAGAGTCAGATGTGCAATGAGAGAAATCCTGCTTAATTGGACTCTCGGCCACTCTCTGCTTCTCTCTCTCTTTCTCACGCCTGTCTCTCCCTCCTTCCCTCTCTCTTTCTCAGCAGCTGTAGTCCAATCGTCCTTCTATTATCTTCCTTTTCTATGATCAACATCAGGTGTTTATGTTCAGCCTTCAGGTTTGCCTTGGAGTTTTGTGTCCTTTCACAAACACAGAATCCGATGAAAATAATCAGAGAAGCTCTGGTGTGCTGCTTCAGTGCTGTTACACTGCTGCATGGAGTGAAACCAACTTTGGAAAATGGAATAAATACAAGAAACCTTTATGTACAAGCTTGATAGCGGTGGTGGCGATCCACCATGCTGCATTGTTTCCCAAGTGAAGAAAAGAGACAGTGTTTGTAGACGTGAATGGACTGAGACGTTTACTTACATTAGGCCTACAGAGAAGCACATCATTGTAATTATAGCTCTTTAGTCACACTTTTGATTTCACCGCTGCTTTAATTCTTCATGGCACAGACTCAACAAGGTGCTGGAAACACTTCACAGATATTTTGGTCCATATTGACATGAGAGCATCACACAGTTGCTGCTCATCCATGATGTGAACCTGCTCTTCCACCACATCCCAAAGCTGCTCTGTTATATTGAGATCTGGTGACTGTGGAGGCCATTTGAGAACAGTGAATTCAATGTCATGTTTAAGAAACCAGTTTGTGACATGGTGTGTTGTCCTGCTAAAACACAGTGCACTGTGGTCATTAAGGGATGGACATGGTCAGCAACAATACTCAGGTAGGCCAGTGTGTGCCAAGAAAATATCCCTCACATCATCACACCACCACCAGTCTGAACCAGCTGATATGAGGCAGGATGGATCCATATTTTCACCCTGCCATCTAAATCTTCCAAAAGGAATTGAGACTAATCAGACCAGGCGACGTCTTTCCAGTCTTTCAAAACAACCCTAGAGATCCTGGTCTGGGAAAATTCCAGTAGAAGTTTGAACTTCTGCAGGTGGTCTTCACTGTGTTTAAATGCATTTTTGGCCACTGAGATGTTTACAGTAATCCTCTGAACAGGTGCACCTAACATGCTTGAGATAGATAGATTGTTGACAAAACTCATATATTAATAATCTCATAACATAAAAGGAGTATTCCTGCAATTAAAGTGTGTGGAAACATATGAAAATGGTTCTGCAAAAAAGATTACTCTAGAAATACAGAGGTGATATGATATGGCTCTAGGTCAGTTTACTCCAATTCAATTTTATTTATGCACCAATTTACAACAAACAGTCACCCCAGGACAAAGAAAACTGTACATAAACAATCAATTGGCAAATGTGGGAAAGAAAAACTCCTATTTAACAGGAAGAAACCAGTTCCAAGGGTGAGGGCAAAGAGACAGAAAAATGAGCGCACTGAGAGACAAGGACGAGGACTTGCTACATCACTGTTTGTGTGATATGGACAGACATTAGTTCTCCTGGAAACAAGTCTCACTGCTCCTCAGTTATCTTGATAACTCCTTTGGTAGTTAATTCATCCTATGGATGCATTAAGAAAGATACAACTAAAACTCACTCTCATATATTTACTGTCACATCAAAAAGATATGCTGAAAACACAGCTCAGACTGCATTGCTCTTACTGAATAGATTAGATCAATATAATAGATTTATAGATTGGAGTTCCAGGTTCATGGAGTGTATGTCTCCCTCTTACAAACCCTCAGTCTGTGCACCCTGTGACACCCCATCACCTTTGCTCACCATCATTGTTAATGTGCATGTTGTTACAAATGACAGTATTTAAAGAAATGTGCTTTTTTTTAAAGCAATTTCATATAACTAGTAAAGGATATTAAGGAAAACTTAAAATAAAATATTAAGGAACCTCATTAAGGAAAACTGCTTAAAAAATCTGAAAATATATCAGTGGTTAGCTTGAAAGCGGTCACTGTTCATGTCTATATGAAGAGTAAATTAAAGTGATGCAACTGTAGCTCAGGAGGTAAAGCGTGCTCTCTGCTAATTGGACGGTTGGTGGTTTGATTCTTGGCTGCTCCAGTCTGCCTGCAGAAGGTAAGATGCGCAACACCAAGTTGCTGTCAATGCATTCATCAGAGTATCAGTGTTAGATAGAAATGAATAGGAATGCAACATAAGAATCAGCCTTTCAATCATAAATAAAGTGTTTTAACAGCAGTTTAATTAATTTAAAAGTTGCTCTTTCATCAAGTTAAAGTTTCTGTTTGTTTGTTCTTAATCTTAAAAACACAGTAAGAAAAAAAAGATACCAGAGTCAGAAGAGCAGATAAAAATCAAATGCATGTTCCAAAGTTGACATTTAATATAAAAATAAATGGATAGAAATAGTCACTTGACTATTTCCTGTAGCCGAAACCTTTGCTGAAGTTTTGTGTTTTTTACTGATGTTGTAAATTGCTTGTAAGTTCCATCAGTATAAAGACAGCAGAAATTACTTTTGAATTTTGTTGCCGTCAACCATCACAAATTGAATTTTGTTTTTATCCTTAATAATTACACACAACAATAATGTTTTATTGCATGAAGTCTTTATGTTATTTGTTGCCTTTTCTGAATGAAACCTGCTGATTTTGCCAGGAAACATCTCATTTCCCTTCAGTCTTGCCTCCGACCTCCCTCCTACCTTGTTTTTCTCTACCAGGTTCTTTCTCCACCTCTTGCCACCATTTTCTCTCCTCCTCCTCCCTCCTCTGTTCCTCCCTCCTGTTCCGAGCCTGTTGCTGCTCACTGTAACTGGCAACTTTGCTTCTCTCCCCTTTTGTGGCAATGACAAAGGGGGCCAGTGCCCTCTCGCAGGCTATGTTACAGACTGTCACATGAGGCGGACACTCTGGGACGGCCCGGCGTTATCTACTGTGACAACTCCGATTACTTCCACAGCCTCCCATCTGATCAGCACATCCAATTCAATTAGTGGCAATTAGTCCTGGTCCTCCCTCCTCTTCCTTCTCCTCCCTCCACTGCCACCTACCTCCTCACTCACCCGCTGTGACTCTTCAAAAAAGCTGCCAGGCTTTGAACAACTCGCTGAACCGGACTGGCTGGTGAACAGCTTTGGATTTTGGATTTCAACTTGTAGCCCCCCGATCCTCTCAAGCACCTCCCGCCACCCTCGTCCTCATCCTCCAATTATCCAACACACACACACAATGACTCATTCACACATTCATACTCGTACGCACCACCAGAGCACATATTCAAAGTGACACATCACCTAGAAACCGCAGTTTTCCGAACATGAACTCCCACAGATCCGATTCAGCAGCACTGAGGAATGTGCATGAATGAAGGGGATAATTTACACGTACATAACCAAGCAAACGTGAAAGCTCCAGCAAAACTCAAATCACAACTCTTCAAATGATGCAGATATTTTTACACTTTTTGAATAGTTCACGTCTTTTTTTGCTATTTTGAAATTTATATAAAACCACATTTCCAAAAAAGTCTATTTAAAAGTTAAATATAAACAGAATGCATGATTTACAAATCTCATAAACCCATACTGTATTCACACTACAACACAGAAAACAATCAAATGTTTTAAACTTTGAATTTCATGGATCTTAAACCTGTATATACCTTTCAGCATTGACGGTGCCATTCTAGATGTGCAAGATGCTGATTCTATGGGCACTGATGCACCCCCATACCATCAGAGATACAGGCAGAACTGAGCACTGAGAGGATACGGTGTCCATTTTTCCAAAAATAATTTCATGTCTTGATTCATCTGACTACAGAACACTGGACAGTGTTTCTGGATCACGTTCACGTAAGGCTTCTTCTTTGCTTTAACCTACATTTGTGGATTGCACAGTGATCTGTGTTCGTGGACAGCGATTTCTGGAAGTGGCAGTGATTTCCATGACAAAGTGTGTGCTTTTCACACAGCACAGCCTCAGAGCCTGGAGATCACAAACATCTGATACAGATTTTCAGCCTGGTCCATCATGCAGAGAGATTTCTTCATTCTCTGACTCTGTTAGTGATATTAGGTACAGAACTGTAGATGATGAAATATTCAGTGTTTGTTTGTTTTTTAGTATCATTTACTTTTCCAGCCGTTTGTTGCCCCACCGTCTTTGGGATGTTTTGTCATGAAATAGACAAGAAATTGACAAGTTTTATGTTTTATTTTGAATGAAACTGACAGCATCCCAACACTTTTACGATTGGGGTTATACTTGCAACACTGCAAACAGATGAGCACCTTTAGCAGCTTTATTTCCACATGGAGATGGAGGTGACCAAAAAAAACATAAAACTGCTTGGTTCACAGAAAATAACTGAGTTAAATGTTAAACATAAAAAGTTATCAGATTTTAGTCATTTACAGTTTAGTGCAGTGTTGTGATTATTTTCAGTTGTCAAAGAACATATTTCTATTTGTGCAATATAATATTTCTGTATTATCTTTATTATTAACCTCAGGTTTGTCTTGTGATCTCTTGTGGAGGCCCTGGCCCCTGGTTTACACCTGCTAAACTAAGTTATGAATTAACACATTAACAGTGTAATTATGTACAAACAGTGCTTCAGAGAATGTACCGGAAAATAGTCTGCACCAGTGCTCCCTCATTCCCACCCTCCCACCCCCTCTTTACTGTGGGGTTGCACACACCTGGCCTTCACAAATTAGGGCCCTGGAGAACCAGCAAGTGGAGAGAAAAGCGGGATGCGTGGGGGAGCGAGGGGTGGGGAGAGGGGGCGTTCGGTCGTCGGGGTCTTTCAGCATTCCGATGGAGCAAAAAGTTAATGACGGGCCTATTGTGTTGTGAGAAAGCTGGCCGGAGGAGAAGTGTTACTGGGAATCACCGCTTGTGCCAGTGAGCAGCGACAAAAGGGGGCTGGCCATAGGCTGCACTGAGTTTTTGCCTTATTTGTATCACTTAGATGTGTGCACTGTGTCAAAAACAAAAAATGCACTCAGTCATCCTCGCTTCTGCATGCAAACATACATCTTTGGAGTAGAAAACCTTCAAATAATGAGCTGACTTATTTGCAAGAAATAAAAAACCTGGATAATTAAGAAGGGCCTGAATGGGTTTGGTTTTGGCACAAAGATAAATGTAAATGTTTGAATTTTTAAATCATATCCTATCCCCTTCTCACTCCTTAATCCCTCCCTTTCCTCCCTCTTCATAAAAGCCGCCCTAACACGCCCGCCTTCCCTGCAGGCCTTAATACATGCTGACAGTTTCCCTCCGTAATTGGTGATCACACCCAGATGGATGGTTCCTTAATTTGCTGTTCCCAATAAAGCCAGGCAGCTCAAGGGGAAAGGGGCAGCAGGGGGAGTTGAGCTGTGAGGTTGTAGCGATGGTGGTGGTGGGGCGATGCTTGATTTTGTTGGTTATAGATACGAGAGCAGTAAACACCCTAGGCTGTGGGCCCGACAGTTTGACCAGGCCTTTGTTCACACATCCGCTGAATAGCAGAAAAGAACCCACCTCCTCTTCCTCAGCCCACTCCTCCTCCTCTTCCTTTATTTTTTCCTCTTTCCCATTAATCCCAGTCTGCTCCCTCTCTCTTTGGGTTCTTCTGTTTTCAGTCCGACCCGGAAGAGAGCACTGCGTGAGCGCTGGAGGATGTGTGCATGTGTGTCCTGAGTTTGAGCCAAGGGTGTTATACGCAAATGATCTGCGTCTCCATTCCCTTTTCAGCGACTAAACGGATTGCTGAAGTCAGAGTGAATGAAGTATGAATGGAGGCAAAGAACTAAATGAAGTTTCAAGGGTTATAGGTTATTGTCTGGGCAGGAACCTCCGATCATGTGTGGTCGTTTTTGGCTCTACTAGGGAGGACACAAATAGAGTGACGGACGGAGGCGAAGCAGAAACCCCCACTACTAATGAGGGCAACCTGCAGTGACCCCAGCGACGCAGAGTGTCACATCCAAACTGTCGGGATGATCTATGCGAACTACAATAATACAAACGTGAGACATTTGGCCAGTCAGAGATGATATAAGGGAGACACAAACCACTGGAAGAAAGCTGAAAAGAAATCATAGGTTAGTTCTGTAAAACTAAAGACTCCTGTTACATGACACAGAATGACAAACTGCTGTAATTCATATTTATGCAAAACATTTTTTATATTCATTAGCAGCAACTTTAAGCTTCACTGTTGAATTTTTTGAAGACTCCAGTTTGTTCGTGTGAACAGGAAGTGTACTTCATACCCTAAGATTAACAATTGTACTTTGACTAATTACATTTTCAAATCAAACTCATTACTTTTAGTTACATAGTCAGTGCAAGCTTACAAATATCAAAGTTTGAGCCTGAACTGTAGTTTTGTTTTTTAGCACAACATGGACACGAGTGCATATGTCCCTGAGTTGTGCTCTCTGTACTTCAGCATCTACCTCGCGCTACAGAAGAGGAGCGAGGATAACGGGAGTGACGTTTTTTTAAGCAGCAGGTAATTTGAAATGCGACGTTTCTATAAGCTCAACAAACATCAGCAAACACACAAACTGTTCGTGTGCAAAAACCAGGACAGGAGGAGAGGCTATATTTAACGGTGAGGACTGCTCAGTGACACTGACAAACTTAAATCAGATTTTTTATTTATTTTTTTTATTTTGTGAAGTCCTGAAATAATAACTGAGGTATAGACCTCAGTTATTATTTTGTGTTATTTCAATGATGAATGGAAATACTCTGCGTTTAGTGGAGGATAAAACTTGTCACACTGTGATGGATTTAAGCACTGTGGTGGACTGATGCACAGAGGCTGTGGTTTCATGGTCAGAGTTAGATTAGATCAAGTGCTGCACTGAACTCCACCTTCATACCAACTTTATACAGTCTAGTATGAAGACAGTGTAAACTGTGTACTGTCAGTGTAGATGATGGAAATCAACCAAGATAGCTGCGAAACATCAGTTGACATCCTGAATTCAGTTGTGTAAATCCACAGAGCAGTAAGCCTCAGACCAGCAGCAGCAGGTAAACTGATCACAGCCTGCACACAAAGAAAACCTACTGGAGCTCCTCGATATAAAATTATTGTGAGTTGTGATTATTTTCCCCATGCTGAGCCACTATAACCAATTTTAGGTTTACACACCAGCTGAATCCCATTTTTATTCCCTGACTGCACTCATTTTCCTGTTTAGGTGTGGAAGCAGAGTCACCTTCTACAATGCAAGCAACACAGAATAGAGCTATTTTTAAAAATTCTCCTTTTTCTCTGCTCATGTTCTGCATAAAAGATTCAAGCCGAGTACGTTTATTAGAATAAGATTTCGGCTGAAATAAAGTTTACATTCCTATCTACTAATATAATGTTATTACATTAATATATCACAAGGTTCAGTTAGTTTTGTACAAAAACAGCTGGTAAAAACGTCCTATAAAGAGCTTCTCTTCAGTTTCTTACTTTGAGTACATTTCACAGACTGTACTTTTTTACTTTTACTTGAGTAAATAAATGTAATCAGTACTTCAGCTTTTACCAGAGTATTTTTTAACACAAGTATCTGTGCTTTAACTTAAGCGCAGAATGTCTCAATGTTTGCCATTCTAGGTAGGACCAATATGTTTACATTACACATGCTCTGCATCGGCAGAGCTGTGAAGCCAGATGATACAAACCAATCAGTTAAACTGCAAGAATGGCTTAAAGACATGGATGCAGATAAAACTGAGGTTTTTGTACCCAGCCCTAAAAATCTTAGAAACATGGTGTCTAACCAGACGCTAAGTCTGGATGCCATTACCTCGCCTTCCCGTCACACTGTGAGGAATCTTGAGTATATTATGCAAATGCTTTCTTGACTTTGCGCAAGAAACACAATATGACTAAAATTAAAAACTTAATGTTGCTGATGCTGAAAAACTATTTCATGCAGCTATTACTTCTAGGCTGAACTATTGTAATTTGGGGTCTTTACCTTACAAGATAAAGTGCCTTGAGGTGACAGCTGTTGGGATTTTATATAAATTGAATTGAAAGATAATTTATGGCATTAGAATTATTATCAGCACATCGTCGGGAGGAATGAAAGCTTGACTGGTGGAGCAAACAGCATTTAGGAACAGTTAATTACATAGAAACATCTGCTTTGAAGCAGCACTTAATAAAGACATGATACATTAACATGCCTTGGATACAGAAAAACACATAATTAAAAGAACCTCATTAGACACAGAAGAATGAAACAAACATGACATTTCTGATAATCATGAAATAAGCCAGAAATACAATCAATATCTGATCAAGAGACAGTATAGACAGTGAAAGCTGTTATCTTCACAGAACTTCATTTATATGAGGCGAATGTGCTTAAGTGCTGAATGAGATACTCAAGATTCCAGCGTAGAGACACAAGCGAGGACACACAGACACTCTATTAAGATTGTCTTAAACAAATTCTTAAGTACTTTTTCACCACTAACTGCATTCTGCTCATCCTCACCTCACCTGTTATTTCCAAAAGCACTCTTCAACCACGTTGAATTGCAAATAACATATTCCTCCTCAGTGTTGCTGAATCTGTAACAAGTTATTGTCGATTCCCCTTGAATGCCAGCCTGATGACCCTGAATGTATGTAAAGTAAAAGAAGCTTTCGGCACAAAACCTTGTATTTATTGGATGAGGAAAGGTCTCTGCCATGCATTAGCACCATGCATTACTCTCGTTGGGCACAAAGTGAAGTCGGAGAAGGAAAGTGAACAATACAGTGGATTTAAAAGCAGAGTTGATCGAGTTTCCTCCAAGGTTTTAAGACTGCTGGCCACAGCTAATGGGAAAAAGATTGCTTCAGAGGACAGATGCGATGTGCTGTGGGAGACAAACGAAGGTGCTACTTTGTGTCCTTGAGGTGTGATCACTTTCTGAAAAATCCACTGACCTAATCAAGCAAGATAAGCACAGGAATGGCTTCTCCACAAAAGCACCTTTATACACACAGCCAAAGCAATCAAGTCAATCTAGAGCTCTGTCCATTGATTCTCAGCATGATCGTCACAACACTGGAATATTCTCAATGCACTCGCTGCTTGTTTCCCATGAAATCACAGCTAGGTTATCTGTCTGCAAGTTAAATGGTCAGAAATGTAAAAGAGGAGATGATACAAATATGTGGCCTGCTCTGGCAAAACAAGATCCACAGGCATAACAAAACTGGGAGGGAGGTCGTCCTTGAATCCTGTGAAAGTGTAAACCAGTGGCCTCTGCTCCTCTTACACCAACTGTCCAATTTGTTGTGCTGAAGGGTAACTTCTGCACAATAAATTGTGTTCTCAACTTTTTAAGTCTTCAGCTGTGCTTCTTTGTATGCAGCAGGCAGATTCATTCAGCTCTGTGAAAGGCTGAGAAATTGAAATGTTACAGAGCAATCATAGAGGGTGCGTGCAACCACAATGCAACAAAATTACAACTATTACAGGTCACCAACAAATCTTTGGCTTAAATGCCTGTGTGTCCACATTGTGACCTGCATTAGGCCTTGATGCTAGTGTTTGCAGATGGGACCGAAAATGAAATACTTTTATCCTGTGAAAATGCAGGCATGTTTGCTGTTTGCACCACAATGCATCGGCAAACCTTCAAAAGGTAACCATGAGAAAATGTGGTAAAATTAAAATGTTTTTAGCGACACGGTTTTGTATCCTGCTCGAGGATGTACTCATTTGATTTGATTTTCTAATATCTAAATTTGACACATTTTTTTGGGCACTGTAGTTGTTTGGATTCATCATGCAATACCATCAGGGAGGCATCTGATAGATCCCAAATTCATTCTGTGTACCATAGAGGCAAAAAATAAAATAAAATAAAATAAAAATCCAGTATTCAAATTTGTAATTCAAGGCTAGGTTCATACACGAGAAGGAAGTTAGCGTGGTGAACAAAAGTGGCAAGGTGCAGACACAAAACCAAGGTCCAAAAACAGTCTGAGTCTTTACATGAGAAACAAAAAACAGGCCGGAACAGGACAGAAAAACGTTGGTTAAAAATATCTTACAGAAAGAACTCTCAAGGGGAATATTACAAAAAGCCTGTAAATACTTTTCTGGGAGCTGAAAAACTTTCTGGGAACAAACAAAGGAAGACATGGGGTTATGGTAGGAAAGAAAAGTACATTTTCTACAAAGTTCTAAGGTTTTACATATCAGAATATAAAAATATTAATCTGGTCTTTAACTACAATCTATGATGAACACCAACGCATGACGTGTTACACTGTGTCTTTTAACAAAAACTAAACCAAAATGCAGAAGCAGTGTGTGAAAACTGAAAACACGCCGTGACTCAGTAGCTTGTAGAAACAGCTTTAAGGGCAATAAATTGAAGAAATAGGGAGTGCAGAATTATTAGGCAAGTTGTCTTTTTGAGGAATAATTTTATTATTGAACAACAACCATGTTCTCAATGAACCCAAAAAACTCATTAATATCAAAGCTGAATGTTTTTGGAAGTAGTTTGTAGTTTGTTTTTAGTTTTAGCTATTTTAGGGGGATATCTGTGTGTGCAGGTGACTATTACTGTGCATAATTATTAGGCAACTTAACAAAAAACAAATATATACCCATTTCAATTATTTATTTTTACCAGTGAAACCAATATAACATCTCCACATTCACAAATATACATTTCTGACATTCAAAAACAAAACAAAAACAAATCAGCAACCAATATAGCCACCTTTCTTTGCAAGGACACTCAAAAGCCTGCCATCCATGGATTCTGTCAGTGTTTTGATCTGTTCACCATCAACATTGCGTGCAGCAGCAACCACAGCCTCCCAGACACTGTTCAGGGAGGTGTACTGTTTTCCCTCCTTGTAAATCTCACATTTGATGATGGACCACAGGTTCTCAATGGGGTTCAGATCAGGTGAACAAGGAGGCCATGTCATTAGTTTTTCTTCTTTTATACCCTTTCTTGCCAGCCACGCTGTGGAGTACTTGGACGCGTGTGATGGAGCATTGTCCTGCATGAAAATCATGTTTTTCTTGAAGGATGCAGACTTCTTCCTGTACCACTGCTTGAAGAAGGTGTCTTCCAGAAACTGGCAGTAGGACTGGGAGTTGAGCTTGACTCCATCCTCAACCCGAAAAGGCCCCACAAGCTCATCTTTGATGATACCAGCCCAAACCAGTACTCCACCTCCACCTTGCTGGCGTCTGAGTCGGACTGGAGCTCTCTGCCTTTACCAATCCAGCCACGGGCCCATCCATCTGGCCCATCAAGACTCACTCTCATTTCATCAGTCCATAAAACCTTAGAAAAACCAGTCTTGAGATATTTCTTGGCCCAGTCTTGACGTTTCAGCTTGTGTGTCTTGTTCAGTGGTGGTCGTCTTTCAGCCTTTCTTACCTTGGCCATGTCTCTGAGTATTGCACACCTTGTGCTTTTGGGCACTCCAGTGATGTTGCAGCTCTGAAATATGGCCAAACTGGTGGCAAGTGGCATCTTGGCAGCTGCACGCTTGACTTTTCTCAGTTCATGGGCAGTTATTTTACGCCTTGGTTTTTCCACACGCTTCTTGCGACCCTGTTGACTATTTTGAATGAAACGCTTGATTGTTCGATGATCACGCTTCAGAAGCTTTGCAATTTTGAGACTGCTGCATCCCTCTGCAAGATATCTCACTATTTTTGACTTTTCTGAGCCTGTCAAGTCCTTCTTTTGACCCATTTTGCCAAAGGAAAGGACGTTGCCTAATAATTATGCACACCTGATATAGGGTGTTGATGTCATTAGACCACACCCCTTCTCATTACAGAGATGCACATCACCTAATATGCTTAATTGGTAGTTGGCTTTCGAGCCTATACAGCTTGGAGTAAGACAACATGCATGAAGAGGATGATGTGGACAAAATACTCATTTGCCTAATAATTCTGCACTCCCTGTAATTTCCTGTCTCACATCATCCTTCGCATTAATGTGGAGGAGTTTTGGTCCACTCTTCTTTACAATGTTGCATCAGTATACCTCTGTATCCCTCTGGTGTACAGAGGTGTTCATGGTCAACTCTGCGGCTGCAGAACACGTTAATATCACCAAACTTCACCAAATGCGGTGCTGTGCATTATGACCAGACATCTCCACTTTGGTATCATCTCTTCAAAGGACATTGTTCCATAAGTCTTGTGATTTTCAGATCCAACTTTGCAAATCTAATCTGTACTGCCATGTCCTTTTTTAGAGAGAGGAGACTTGCTCCTGAAAACTCTTCCAAACAAGCCATACTAGTTCCATCTTTTTTTCTAATTGTAGGTCTGACTGTGGCGTGATTTTGTTGGGATGTCCAGTCCTGGGAAGATTGTGACATCATATTAGCACATACCTGAATGCTTCAGACAAGCAGACTGCTAAAACTTAATCACTCACGTGCAAGTGATTAGTAGCACCTGGCTGCTACTTAGAGTCCTGGAGAAAAGAGAATCTTCTTGGTGTAGAGGTTTGCATGGGAGCAAATGGTCACTGGTTAGAGTCCAGCTGAAGGCAAAAAACAGGAGAGGCAGGAGCTCACAACCACAGCATTATGGGCCATTTCTTTTAGCAAAAAGAAGAATTCCTGCAACAGCAGGTTAGGTTCTACTACCTTTGTGAATGGGGATGACCACAGAATGCATCCTCAACACCCAGTCACTGTTTAATGGGACCCAGCAGGTCTTGTTGAACATCTTCAGTTTCATCTCACCATAATGATTTGGCCCCTGTCAGAGTAGCTCAGGTCTTTTCAGCTGCCCTTTTTATCCCTTCTGACATGATGGAAAGGAGAACTATGTACTTGTAGTAAACAAAAATAAAAATACAAAACATATAAAAGGAATCTTTATACAGTGAATACATTAAATTCATTCAATTGCACAGAAAAAAAAATTGCAACTCAGTGTTAGTAGTAATACAAGTTGTATGTGTTCTAGTGCTAACAAAGAGGTGAATGGGTAATCCCTTGGCCTGGGCAGTGCTGTGGAACTGCAATTGTTGTTGGCCCATTGAAGTGGCATGCAAAAATTTGTTTTAATTGTTTTAATTGTAACACTTCTTAATGTGTTCATGTTATAAATGTGACTTACTTACAGTCAAAATGTTACCAATCAAGAATAAAACCTCTGAAATGCATCCAGAAGTGGACATTTTATAGTAAAACTCCTGCCTCCTGAAATGATTCCCAGGTTGTACTTTTTTTAATTCTAAAATTTAAAAAAGCAGCTAACAGGGTTTTTTTTGTTTTTTTTAAATCAATAGCACCACACATGCAAATTTTGGTGCTTGAATCCACTTTTGAAAGATTGTTTGAGAAGTAGGAGCTTTGCAGTTAAGATATTTCAATTTGTTGGAGACACAAATCTGTTGTAGGGTTGCACTATGAAAGGCAGCTGGTGGCCCCTTATAATGAGAGAGGAGGTGAAAGTGGCCTACTTTAATTTAAAATTGAAACCAGTGCTGTGTTCTTTTAAGTGACCAGCAGGAGGCGACGCTTCTGGTTACAAAAATGCCTCCACCTATGGAAAATGCCTACACTTCCTCCTTCTGTGAACTCAGTGAACTTTTGTCCTGATGATTTTGTGGCCTCGACGACTAGTTTCAGCTCATTCTGAATAAAACATGAAGTTCATTTTGTAAAGCTACTTTATAGCTACAGCGGGTAGCTCTGCATATTTGATTAGGCAGATTTTTACACTGGATGCCTTCACTGACACAAACCCCCAGGGATTTGTGCCTCTTACTGGGATCGAACCAGCGATTTTTTTTTAATACGTAACCAACATTTTTTAAATTATGGTAATTATTACAGTGAGAAAGGAGGATTATCCGGAGCACACTTATTGGCTCACAGCTTGTCAGTCACAGTTCGTTAACCAATAAGTATTCAATCACACAGACAGATCAAACACCTCACCGTCACTTCTGGTTTAAAATACTAAGATGATAACAGTGAAAATGCTCGACTGGATGCTTAAAAACAATATATATTTTTATATTGCACTTTCTCTGGTCATAAGATTCTCAGGAACTAAATCCCTTTAGATTTAGATTAGTTTAAAAACAGTTCAAAGCACTAATTTCTAATAAACAGTCATTTCTTCTTCATCTTAGCAATCCCATCAGACATTATGACTTCACCTAACAGGAATCGCACAGGTGCTACTAATTACATCAATATGGCAGCTCAGTTCTGGTCACTTGCATCTACACCAGCATGAAAGTGAGACATTGAATCTAAAGCAGCTAAATGAAATTCAGCTGGGAAATAAATCTATAACATCTATGACCCAACAGTGTTGCATCTCATCCCCTTTTCTTTGCGTGATTTAAAAAAAATCCCTCGTGTCCTGTTGTTTCCCCTCTCTCCCTCTGGTCAGTGGGCTTCTTAGGAATGCAGCTCTGAATATTTTTACGAGCTTAAGCACGACACTTGTGTGAATCTTGTCAAAACAAGGAGACATCACTTAGTCCATGAGAGCTTTGAGAGCCAGGTGGGCTTGGGGCCTCCACTGAGGTCTCTGCCGTGAAGATTACCTACCAATTAACCTCTGACCAGACAAGGATGTCCCAACACTTATTTCTTAACCTGTTTTTCCCTGCATTAATTTAATGCACGGATCAGTTTAATTTTGGTCATTTTGCTGTTACAGATTTGGCGACTGTTCTGAGAGGCTCTCATAACCAAGTGAGACACATCTGTTTGGAAGGCGATATTTTTGTTTTGAGGGTGGATTGATTACCACGGGTCTTCAGCAGTTGGAGCTAGCTGAGGAGATTGACACATAAAGTCCTTCTGCGAGGCTGTTTTCTATCTATGTGTTGCTATCACCCCGCTCTTCATCTGCTCAGTCAAATTAATCCAACCACAACCTCAACTGCACGACCCCTGACCCTGCGCACCTCTTTGAAAGTCACATGACCATGCAGGTGTGGAGGGGTCCCTGGCCTGGCCGACCCCCAATTAGTGACCCTAATTAGTGGAGAGGCCCCCTGATGGGCTGCTGAGCTGCTTTATCAGAGGAGGAAGGAAGAGGGAGAAAGGATGGAGGGATGGAGAAAGGCGAGCGGGGGCAAAAAGGCGGGGGTGGCAGGACAGTGAAGCATTCCTGAAGATCTGTGGACCAAACGCACACCCTCATTCTCACACACACACAAACACAAACACACACTGTGCATATTAAAAGAAAAACAGAGCCAATGTGGAGCTGAAGGTTCATTTGTTGATGCACAACAAACAGCTTCTGAGTGGTGATGTGGAATTGATCTGATGCTCACTTACATGAGCGTGAGTGCAGACTTTGTAGCCGTTTTTCCTTCTTATTCATTTAATCTCTCGCTCAGACGTCTTTGTAAGACAGGCTGCTATCAGAGTAAAAGAATCAAATCAAGTTTAAAAAATCATCAAGATCACACAGTTTAGATTTAGAGGGTTTTTGTTGTTGAAGGTTTTCATTTGTCTGCTGAACTGTTGTTCCTACGTCACTGGTGGAGACGATGGTATCGTCTGTATGTAAACACACATTCTGGTGTTTGGAAAAAAAGGTCATCACTTCACCAAACTCTAGTTTTCATTAGAAACTTGCCTCAGTGTTTGTTTGTCTACATCACCAGGAGCTGAGAAACTAAAACTATGACACAGCTACAACTCACACTCCTGGAAGTACTTATGTTTGTCACATATAATGAAGTGGGGCTAAAATAAACTATTTATAACCTTTATGCCTCTTTAGTTTATTATTATAAAAGCTATGTATGACAAATTTAATGACAGCAACATCAACAGAACTTTCATTATGTCTTTTATATTCAGATGTCATCAATGGGCCATAGTCAGACAGAGTGTCCAGATTATAGAATCAATAGATTCCATAATCTAGAATGGGCATGCACAAGCAGTCTAAATATACAACTATATTTCCTACACATATAAGCCAGTGTAGTTGATAACAGATATTGCTTTAAGCCTATAAGAGTACTTAGGCTATATAATGCAGCACATTAAATATTGATTTGAATTGATATGTTATGTTTTGTTTGTGTTTGTGATGCTAAGGTTATTCATTTAACTGAAAAATGTGAAATTACTCTGTGAAGCACTTTGTTAAACATCAATCTGTGCTGAAAGATAGAAAAGCAGAGCTTCAGTATCACAGTCAAGGTTTGACTGCAGCTAAATTAAAAAGTAAAACAAGATGTGGGGAAAAAAAACATTTTAGTTGACAGAAAAAAAATAAAGAATAAACTTAAAAAGTAAGAAAGAAAAGAAAACCAACTGAACTTTGTGAACTTACAAAACAAAACAAACCAAAAAAAAGCAAAGTTACAAATGAAATCTTCTTAGTTTTAATTATCTTTATTGGTTTGGTAAAAATTTGTCGGTGTAACCAGCCTTTACCGAGGCCGGCATGTTTACATAACTGTGAGCCAGCTGCCTTTGTAAAGAGCTGTGTTTGTATTGAAGCATCCATTCTGCTTTGCCTAAATATTTCCACTGATAAAGTCTCTCCATATAATCATAATTAGAAAGAATAAACTGTAAGCTAACAAAAATAAAAATAAAACAAGCAAACTCACTCTGAAAACTAAGTGAAACTCAACTGCACTGAAAACAAAAACTCACAAAACAAATAAAATCAAAACTTATTAAAAAATGAAAATAAAACTACAAAACACAGAACTAAAACCAAAATAAATAAACCAAAATAAACACACTCATCATGTTAAGTGACTTTATGAAGTGTTTGAAGTGAAAATTCAGTGAAACAATAAGCGCACTCCTCAAACACCACGGTGAAAATAACGTTTAAAAGTAACCAAATAAACTTGCATAGTTCCCATTTCTGTATAGCTGTATATCCCAGATTCTGTAAAGTTATTTATTTCATATTCTGTATAGTTTTTCATATTTATATTCATATCCTGTACATAGCTTGTACTCACTACAGCCTGTACATACTTATAGTTATAGAATATTCACAACATACTTCATACCGTGTACATTATAACATACCATAATAGACCCATTTCTGTAATATACTCACATATCTATATTATTGCTAATATATATTGTAATATATCTATATCACTAAAGCACTTCTGGATGGATGCAAACTGCATTTCGTTGCCCTGTACCTGTGCATGTGCAATGACAATAAAGTTGAATTCTATTCTATTCTATTCTATAAAGCATTATCTGGTTTTTAAAAATATAAAAATTCCCTACTGTTTAAAAACGTGTAATTTACACACCTCATCTACCTTACAAAGCTTTTGTACTACTTTGCCTTTGATGTTTAAATATTTTTCTAATGTTATTTTCTTAAAATCTTCACATTTTTTAAATGTATTATTTAAAAATAATTAAAGTAAGAAAAGTATGAAAAAAATTACAAAGTTTGTTCACTGATTCTTTTTACTATAATTCTTTCACTGTTCAGTGATTATTCGTTTGAACTAGTGCATTTTAATTACTAATTATTGATTACTATTACAGGCATTATTGGCTCAGTTAAGCTGCCACTGCACAAACTAAAATAAGCCGCTTATTAATTGTTATGAGTCAAACTGACAGTTTGATAATAGTTTTTGTTCTATTTATTTTTAGTAAAATACTGATTTTTATTTTTCCAACCATGTGTTTTTTTTTCCAGGCAAATAAAGTTAAATGCAGCAATAATTATCCTTTAAATAGCTGTTGATAAAATTGCACCAATTAAAAACCATTAAAAACCAACAAGTTCAGCCTTGTTGCTCCTCCCTGGAAGCTGTTTATCACCAAAGTTTCTTCCCCCGCAGTTACTCTCCATCCCCGCCCAGCTCTGCCCTCCCCTCCTCCCAGCCCCTCTCTAAAACAGCCCACCCATCTGGTCTTCTTTCTGCTGGCCCTCTCGCTTCTTCCTCGCTCAAATAAAGGTGCCAATCACTATAATTGGCACCCTGCAGATCGATTGTCCCTGTTTGGAAAGGTGCCCCTCACCAAAGTCTGGGCTTACAGGGGATATATGTGGTATTTTACCTTCACGGCTTTGAAAGAGTTATAACTTGTTCTTTCTTTGCACATAATTCTTCACACTGACATGTAATTTGGGGGACTTTTGGTAAGAAATAATAAAAATGTGATTCATGTGACATGTCTGCGTCCGCGTGACCCAGCGGTAGGTGCTACATCACAAAGGGTTCATAACAATCTTGGTGAATCTCAGACTGCCCTCTGTGAGGACCAAACATGTTCAGTATCTTTAAACTGGAAAAGCTAATCACAGCTATTTGTCATGACTGAAAGATCTTCTTTTTTCATTAGGGAATAAAAACGGGTTACAGGTGGGTGAAAAGTAGCTGTAAGTCCAGTTTTTGTGGGTAGAAAAGGGGATAAAATAAAATAACCCTTACACATTTATTGAATTATTCTATGATTAGATATTTTTCCTACTTATTTCTTGCCTTTTCCTTTATAAATATACGCTGGTTGTTAGGGCTTACCATTAGAACATGGTTACACTGGCTTTAATAACAAGAGCAATAATAATAATGCCAAAATATACCCTCACTGTACAGAATCTTTTAAAGCACTGCTCTTTGCATTTAAATCCGAGGTTTGTTTAGGGAAAACAGACCAATGAGTTTATAAGGTGTCAGCAGCGCTCTTCCAATTCTTCCTCTAATTTGACCTTCTCCACTATAATAAATATTTTTGCAATTAAAAACATCAGATTATTATTTCATACAGGCAGAATCACATGAGTCATTTCACATTTCGTGAAGTATATTCTCATCCAATTAATGTCCCAAGGACGTGCCAATTCAGGCTTTGTGCGCCACCATGCAAACCAAAACATAATTAAAGTGTGAGGAATTTAAAAGGCAGCACCTCCACAGAAAGGCCTGGAAAAAAAGAAGAAATGAGCCGTCCACTGTTTTGATTTGCCAAGCAAATAGGGAGAGGCCAAGGTTTTTAATAAAGCTGTAAGCAAGCTAAGGCACTTTCAAAATGCTCGGAGTGGATGGAGGAAGCTCAAGCACGCAGATGTTGGTCATGTTTGTTCACTGACAAAGACAAACGAAATAAGCCTCTGCAAGGACTGTGGATTACAAATACTATCACTCACAACAAACTGTGAAATAACTTATTTTTTTTGAGGGGGGGCATTAATATTAATATTAATTATTATTTTCTTTATATTCACTCTTTAAAGTTGCATTTTTGGCCCTGAGGCAGGCCAGAGAATGAGAAATAAAACAGAACACAGGAGGCAAATTACATAGACATATATTTATATGCATATGAATAAAAATACATATACATATTGTACAATATCTTGGCAGAGCGTGAAAACTGCTCTGTCAGCCCAGAAACAGAAAGTAAGCCTCTTTAAATAAGTGCAAAATGTTAATGAGACAAAGAATTGTAAAGCATATATAAAGTCTTTTTTTTCCGAACTTTCTTTCACATTTTGTTTTTCCTGTTAAAATCACACGGAGCAGACATGGAGATAACTTGTGCAAAGACCCATTTATATATATTTATATATAAATTTATATCTATGTACATACAGTTTGTTCATCATAAGAAGTAGCTGGTGCCATTAGCTTGACATTAAAGTACTGCTCAAAGAAAAGAAGTTAGGGCCTCTGCAGGACCTAGGCTGTGCATAAACCAAAGAGTAAACCAAGCAGAATCAGTTTGTTGTCTTCAAAATAAACGGAACATTTTTCTCACAATCTCAAAGGACGAGAGCCGCGAGGAGGCCCGCAATGTTCCTGAAATGGTGGTCTCGCTTAAACAAGTGCAAGATGTCACACACGCAACAAAAGCAACACTTCCACGCTTCAGCTGGAACGAGAAAAAGAAACTAAGACGAAGGCTTTGTTGAACTGATGCAAAGCTTTACCCCATTTCCTTCTGTCAGGGAGAAGAAGGGCCGTCTCACTCATCCGGCTGTCCCCCCTCAACCTGAAGCCTGCATGAGGACGCATTACAGTAAGTCCAGAAAGCATTCAGTGGCTGAAAGTTGAGGGAAAATATGGAGTTTGAGATTTCTTTTGCAACCACTGAACATTTTCTGTCATCTCACATTGGATGGGAAATGAGCTAAGAAGTTCAGTGTCTTCTGTCTTGTGCAGCTTAATGCAAAACAGTAGAAACACTTTTTTTTAATATCCACCAAAAAAAACAAAAAAACAAGAGAGAGAGACAGCAGAGGAATGAAACAACCTGGCTGTGAGAAAAAGACAAATAAACGAAAAGACTACATTGGCCCTACACGAGAAGCAAGCCTCCTTACCTCTCAGCTCCATCTCTCTGCTCAATATTTGATGCCAGAGCATGTGAATTATGGATGGTGCTTATAGAAAATAATACAGTGTTCAACAACATCACAGGTGCACTGCTACAGAAACCTACGAGTAGATAACAGGGGGATTTTTTTCTTTCTTTTTTTTTATTGCATCGCTGCTGGGCTCTAAACACAGGAGCAACAACAAATCACCAGCTACTGGCTGCTGGTACACGGGTGCAAAAAGGCCCGGTGAGCTGAAGGTCAGAATCTTTCCTGCACTCAGAAAGAAATGTATGTGCAGCCAGAAACATGCCCGGCTGTTTTAAACGTAGCCCCGGCCTTTACTTACAGGCACTCTTTTTCTTTTTTTTTTAAAATTGATGTCATGGCAGTGTCCTTTTTCTTTTTTTTAGCACATGTCAGGCCATCTTCAGTGAGTGTAAGAGAAAGAGAGCAGGAAATAAAACTCACAGTGAGGTGAAATTTAGAAATGAATAGATACATGGGAAAACAGACGAGAGACGGGAGTGAAAAGGGGGCAATAACTCATCTGACACGCACAAATTGAGGGCAAACTGTTTCGAATAGCAGGCTCTCGCGGTTGATTCTGATTTGCTTTGGACAACAAGGAAACCTGGACAAATGGCATCTCATGGGGAAGAGAAAAATGAAAAATACAGGTCATTCAGCCACTTCCTTCCTTCTCATTCAGCCCTGAATGAATCAGACAAATGCTCTGTTAGTTCTAACACGAAGAGGGGAATTTAGCTTCAAATCAATCAATTAAAGAATGCAGCTGAAAGAAAGCTGCAGATTATTTCAGGAGGGGAAATAACTTAGGATGTATTTTTCCTGGCTTTAATTCTGAAAATCACCTTCCTAAGAAAATAAACTTCTCAGGAAGGGTGAGGGGGTGAAAGTGGAGGAAATACAGGATGATGTAGAAACGCCATAAAAACATAAAGTGCTTTCAATGAGTGGTGAACGCAGACAGGCTGAGTTAAAGTGTAACAGTAGGGCAAAACAGGGCGGCTGAAGGAAAATCAACAGCCTGAGATTTTCTCATGTAACGCTGCGGCTTACTGTATCCTGAAAATGTTCAAAGAGATTAAGATTAGGGATGTGATGACCCGGTAAAACAGTACTTAAGTAGCTTTCATGTTGTTGTAACATTTCAAAAATAATAATTAAATAAACAAACCTGAAAAAATAGAAAAATTACACTATGGGTTATGAAACAGCAAATCCTACAGCTGTCAGGAAATCCAGCTGTAGGAACCTCTCAGAGCAACGGCCAGGTGTTTGGGGTGTTCAAGCGGATATCCTCTTTCATCCATTCATCATAGCCGATAAATTAAAAGAAGCTAATAAAAACTAAGGGATCATCACTACATAGCCAATGATTCTGCAAACAAAGACCTTCTTTTATCCTCTAAATGGACCGTTTACCTCGGTGCGACCAAAGCAGACCTCGAGCAAAAACCAGAAAGTTTCCGGTACCAAAAATCTGCATATTCATCAGTTTTTTAATCCAAACTGCAGCTGCAGCTAACGTTTTTCATCATCAGTTAATCTGACAAATGTATGTGAAAGGTTAGCGCTGCGGTCGCTGTACCATCACAAATCATCTCGTTTGAAAAGCTGAAACCAGAAAAAGTTACAGGTTTGTTTTGTTGTTTGTTTGTTTTCTTTTGCTTGAAAAGCGATGATAAACAAGTTATTATCAAAACTGTTGATTCATTTTAATGTGTGATGACTTAACGATGGAGATGCAGCTTAAGCGCAGAGATCTCTGCGCTGAGAGTCGGTGCTTATTCTTTACGCCTCTGAAAACTTTCTCGGTCTCAGCGTCTTGAAGACAAGATTACAAGGTCAAACTGATACCGCTGGCCCGGGTTCAAAGGTCATCTCTCTCAGCCCGACCTCCACTTACTTCACCGGCCAGAGAACGCACGTGAGGCGCTTCTCGAGGCTTTATCTGTAAACGCTCTGGCAGACACTAACCAGCCTTCTTTTCAGCTTTCTTTTCATGTTAAACTGTTAGATCTAGATATGTGATTTTTGCACCATTTGTCCAGATCCTACCACATTATGTTTCATACACAAACACAACCAAAGAAACTTTTACAAAAACTACAGCTGGACACCAAACAGACTGATATTAAAATGCTACAGTTCTTTTTTTTCTTCTTATTCTTATTATTATCGTGAAAACACATCAACTAAAATCAAACATGGCCACGTGTACAGGAATAGAAATGTGTACATAAAGCTCTCTTTGAAATACCGCTCTTCTCATTTTTTGTTTTGTTTTTCTTTTTTTAATCCTGAACAGTAAATGAAGGCCTGTATAGAGAGAAAAATCACACACACACACACACACACACACACACACACACTGGACAAAAAGTGAAGAGTCGCTTAAAACCACTGCAAAGAGAGTGGTGATAAAAACATCTGCCTGTCGGAGTTCACGCAACATACACACATGGCATTTTTTTTTTTCAAAAATCCACATGTTTGTTTTTTTTATGTGGGAGGGTGAAATCATCACTTCCTACCACATCAAGTCCTTTTCACCATTTTGTGTCAGTGTGCCAAACAGTGCAGTGGCACAAAATGGTGCTGTAAGAAAGCGACTTCCTCTCTTTTCTTTTCTTTTTTTCGCACTTCTATGAACCGGGCTGCTTTCTTGCCTCACTGCAGCCACTCAAGAGTCAAACAGGTGGCGGGGAGAGAGACTGAGGAGAAAAACTCTTCCAAAGACGAGCCCTGCTCCCCCAGTCGTCCCCTGAAAGAGGGGCATTACACTTAAGAAACTGTCTTCTTCCCACCCAGGTCTGCCTCCTTCCTGTCCAGCCGCATGTACGGCTCAAATGCTGAAGAGCCGCAGCCGTAGGAGGACGACAGTTCATGGTGAGCGCTCCCCAGGAGCGGCATGGAGAAGCAGAGGGGGTGAGGTGGCGGGACACCCAGCCGCGGGGAGGGCGAGGTGCCCCCCAGCGAGGGCAGAGAAAGCCCGAACGTCCCTCCTGGTAGGGAGCTGGGAGGAGTGCTGCTGCTGATCCCTGGAGAGGTGGAAGAGCCTCCACCCGGGCTGCTCAGCAGGGAGCCATTTGCTGGATGAGACGGAGGCCCCAGGAGAGAGTTGGGTGGTGGGGGGGCAGGGCCTGACAGGAGGCGCCCCTGCTCTAGGAGGCGCAGGATGTTGCAGGTGGCCAAAGACTCAGACGTGGAGGAGGAGCGCTTGTCTGAATCCTTGGTGGTGTCCTTCTTCTGTTTGGTTCTGCGGTTTTGGAACCACACCTTCACCTGCGAAGGCAAACACAGTCTGTCAGCGGTGGAGTCGGCAAAAATGTTACGAGAAGAACTGAGAGATGATTTTGCCAAGACTCAAAGAATAGGACCAAATAAATTTTCAATCACAGTCGTGAAAACCCTGATTTTATTGCACCTTTTCTTCATTCCAGCACTGGAACGTCTCCAGAATCATCACACTGATTCACTTCATGCCAAAAGCTACACAGCTCCCAAAGTCTGAGGACACTTTGTGACCTCAAGTGCGCTGCAACAGCAAAACCAGTCATAGCCTCAGAACTCCATGAAGAACAAACAGAGATAGTTTAAAATCAAGGCAACAGCAAATGGATCAAATCTGTTGTTTCTGTCTGCAGCTTTGACCACGATTTTGCCCACTTTGTGGCCCTAAGAGGTTTGAAACGCAGAGTCTCAACTGAAACACTGGAAACTAGAATGCAAAAGGAAAAATAAAGTGAAAATTTGAAGCTGAAAGAACAAAAACGCTCTCGAAATCGTTCAGTTTCATCGTTCACAAGACATCGTGTTAACTGCAGCCAAACAGCAAAAGCTTGGTGAACTCTGTCTGTCCTTGTCTGCCATATTTAATTAATGAAGTGCAGCTTTAATGTACAGTATGCTTAAAACTTAGGAATGGCTACGGGGAGGCTGATTGAAGGGAACATAGGGGTCACAGGGTCACAGCTCATAGAGAGACACCTCTGTAAGGAGTCACCCATGAAAAATGTATAACATCCTGACCGAGATACAGCTAACTCCGTGTTTCGCTGCAGGTTCACTGTATCGCAGAGTGTGGCGCTAAAACGAGCAGCGTAATAATTCAGCATTTCCAACAAGCTCTCGGCTTGGTCTAATCAAAAATGAATCAAAATCATCAGCAAAAGGAGTCTGAAACAAGTTCAGGAGAATTAGGAAAGCTTCTGTGGAACGAGACGTTGTTACTTACAAGTATTCTCGTTTGATCTTTACTTAAGAACTACAATTCAAATTAAGGTTATTTCACTTTAATTAAAAAAATAATTAAAATGTTGTTTTATTTTTTAAAATTTTAGCAATTAAATTTATTCTAGTTCATTAAAAATAAAAGTTAGGAAGCTGTATGAAAATAATTTTAAAAAGAAGAACTGGAGCAAAAAACAACTGAAATAAAATAAAAGAGACTTGGAGTATGTGGTTAAAAAAAACTGTTTGACTGATTTTCACCCCTGAGACATGTAAAAAGAAAACTTTTAAAAAGTTAACTAAAACTAAATAGAAACTAGGAAATCCCTCCTGGAAACTGAATCAAAAACAAAATAAGTAAATACATTAAAAGCAAAAATAACTCTGTGGTGTCAGATGTGATTTAGCTTAACAGCCTAAATACTAAAGCTGCTACGCAATGCTCCGTTTGTGCTATAAAAAGCAGTAACTAGAAGCAGCTGTTTTTAATTCTCGCTTCAGACTTTAAAGCTGTTTTGAAAGATTTCAAAGTACATCGACATATAATGTTCATTTACATATTTTCAGTTTCAATTCATCAGCAATTTATAGAATAATTAATCTACAGATTTATTTCTGAACTAAATGATAATCAGGAAGAAAAAGATGCAAATGCAAATCTGAGCAGTTTTTCTTTCAGCTAACTTCTCACAAGCAGCTTATTTTCTACAGGTGGTGTTTCCTTACATGTCATCCTACCTTCTGATTACTTCATTTTGTTGCTGAGGTTGGAAACCAAGCTAAACTAAACCAAAGAGATCTCCCCAGGGATTTACGGTATTAAATAATATTTGTTAATCATGCCTCGTTTATCGCCCCACTTCTTCTCCGCTCACATCTATACGGTGTAAATTTATCCAACATTACACAACAGACGTTCCTAGAAATCCAGTAATCTAATCCCTGGTAAGAGGGAATTCCTGTTACAGGAGAAACATATAAACCTGTGAAGGATCTGCAGCTCATGGTAAAAAATAAAAGAAAAAAATACTTTCATATGACTGTGTTGATTGCACAACAGCCAAATGACACATACGAAGGAACGTAAAGCTACGTGAGCATAGATCCACAGAGAAGTTATGCGTAAACTGGACCCACACAGAAAGTGGTCACATGACCCATCGCTCTGACAGAGGGTCTCATAGGAACCTACAGGCTTAAAACACCATTTCAACTTCATTTCATCAGGCTCACTGAACATGTTTGGCCTGATCTTAAACCTCATTGCTGCTGAAAATCACTGCAGTCCACTGGTAGATTTCCAGCTGCAAGTAAGAAAAAAGGGGAGTCGTCATGACCTGGGGTTTGTGTTGTGTTTGAGCAGAAACAAATTAAGAAAAGAAAGCACAGCAGCTGTGTGCTGAGATGGACTCGATCTGGATGTCTTCTGATGCCTCAGGGGCAACTGACAATGTGTCTGTGGTTCCTAGAAAAGCTATTAATGACTAAGCCTGTGACTGTAAATGCAGAGAAGTTTTTAAAAAGATCACATAAAAAATTAAACCGACTCCACGCGATGGCCGCTGGTGCAGACATGACTGGTATTGGCCTGTTGCTTTAGTACTAAGAAGGTAAATGATCATTGTGGAGAGCAAAAGAGGAAATGTGTTTGCTATAAAGCATTGGATAACCATCCTTTGTGACTTAGCCATTAATTTGGCCTTTTAAATCAATCTGCATTTTTTACTTCTTAATTAACCTCCGAGGACCTGGCGTCCACATATGTGGACATCACATTTTGGGTTATTTAGACTAAAATACTCAATTTTGCTCTACTGATATCCACTTATGAGGACATTATACTGCCATTGTTCTATAAAACTTTTAAACGAATATCCTCATATGTGGCTCTTATGTTTCTTAAAAACAAAAAGAAGGTTAAAAAAAAGTTGGTAATTCTTTGTTTTTACATTCATTGGGCCCCAATGACCCCAAATATCAAAGACAAATTAAAAATGCGTGCCGTGGAAGAGTTCTTAGGAGGTTAAGAATAACCAGACTTTTTTGGCAAGTGTTGCACTTCCATGACAAGCAGATATCCCGGGTAAAATTTCAGTTTCCATCTGCTGATCATAAAAAATGCAGATCTGACCAAATCAAATCCCTAGAAATGTGTCCCATGCCACTGGAGGCTTCCATACATGCTCATCTAATCCCGACTTCTGTGAGATTATGGGACATTTAGGGGTCTAAGTAAGAACTCAAGGGCACTTTGATGGTTCCTACGTACACATTTCGATCCTTCCCAAGGACCCTGCGGTCCTTCTAGACTCTTGCTGAGAGACGCTTTTGTTCAACTGGTATCAGCTAACTCTTATCTTCCAAAACATCAGAGCAATCCAGTAAGGCAATAATCTAAAGCTGTTCATTTTTATTCAGATAGTCAGTCTGGCTGGTGTTAACTACAGTGTCACTGTAACAGCTACTAGTTCAAGTGAGATCATAGTTCCAGCTACTGACGTGACACAAATAATGAGATCAGAGAGGATCCAAAGAATCCCACAGCTCAGAGAGAAATACTGATGCAAGCACATCTTACTGCAAAGACCCAAACGAGGCGCGGGGGGGGGGGACGGGACGTCAGAGACGGAGATAAGAGGGGAGAAGAGGGGAGGGACAACAGGAGGGTGGGAAAAGCATCAGAAATGATGTGTGCAGCATCATGTCCTTCCTTATAGTCCAGACTTCGTCCTCGTTAGCTCACACACGACCCTCTAAGACCTCTCTCTGTATCTTCACATGCCTGCCAAATATCCAGTTAAAGGCTTTCACTATGGAGCAAAATCCCTTTCCTCTACCCTCATTGACGTGGGCGTGGCTTCCTCTCCTGCTCACATCAGTATCCTCCTATCCACTGCTCCACACAAAAGGAGGGAGGGGTGGAAAAAAAGCTTTCCGATGTTTTACAGAGGGAAAATGATGAGAGGAGAAGAAAGCAAAGCTGCCTTTGGTACATCTACACTATTGGATGTAAATCCTTTTTTAATGGGATCCAGGGTTCAGCGTGGAAGCAGAGATTACCGAGGGAGATCTGGATCGGGTGTGACCTGCATTTGCCCTAGACAGGCAGACAGGCTCACCCTCTGCACCACGCCCTAATGCAGTACAGGGGGCATGGTCGGGGCGAGGGCGAAGAGTTTAGGACTGAGTCCTCCATGAGGTTATATTTAAAACAATCCAGCTTACGAACCAATATCCATCTCATTGTGTTTTCAGCCCAGACGTCCTTATCACTACATCATGGAATAACAAGAGCTTCATAAATAACTCCTCCTCAAATGCCATTAATGATGAAGAAGAGCTGCTAATAAAGGATCAAATGTTTCTTACATTGGTTGAGCACTCGCACTGAAGCCTTTGCATTAAAACCTCACAAACACATGCTTTCATGCTTTGAAGAGACAGTAATTTACTATATATTATTGCTTTTATAATTATTATTAATAATCACAACTCTGTGGAGCTGTGGTACGCTCTAAAACAGTCTTTTATTAAACATTAAGAAGTTGGTTTATCTATTAAATGATATTTACAGGTGCAGGCAGGCTTTTTGTGAATGTTCTTGTGTGGAAATATGTCATTATGTATATGGCTATTTTGAAAAAAAAATCACATATGCATGTCTGTCTTGACCAGTGGATCTCTAGTTTAGTTTCCAGCGCGCACGTCACTTCTTCTCCCTGAAACCAGCCAATGCTGAGCAACAAAACACAATGTAAACAGTGATGGGGTAAATTCAGCCAGGTTGGGGTACGTTCAACAAAATGGAGAGATGATGAGGCCGCCGGGCACAGGTCAGAGGCCTTCACCGTGGTTACAGCCAGCTGCAAACAGCAAGGTGGGCAAACCGGGTTAGAGGTAGAAAGGTTAAGCCAGATCAAGACCCAATGTACAGATCAAGTGGGCATATGTGTGTGCACCTAAGCTTTGCTGTATCCAGCTAGAGATGGAGAACTGGAGATCATGAAAAGATTTATTTGTGTTTAGATGCATTTATGATTCTCAATTTCTTAATGTTTTTTTTTTGTTTTTTTTTTTGCACTTTGACCCTTTTGTTGTATGCACTTGACCCCCCCCGCACGATTGAAATCATTAACTACAACATCCCAGCAGCACTCTCTGACTGTATAATGGCTGTGTAATGCAAAGTGAAATGCGGCGCACTTTCTACGACTCCTCCACCCGCTTGTTGCTCCCACTGTGACCCTGTTGAGATCCCCTGATCTCAGGCATGTGACGAACACACAATGAAAACACTTTTCCATGGAGATTGTACCAGGCGCACCAGGGGCCACTGAACCATATATAATGCAATGATGGATGCTCAACTGTATGTAGCGCAATAGGCCACTGGCGAGTCAGCTGTACTGTATGCGATGGGTTGGTAGCGGCTAGCTAATGGGCCGGACCAACTATCTATTATAAACTTACTGTCCTTTTAGTTTGGGGAAACTTACACTAATATCTATAAAACTGTTTCACAAAGATGATCAGTCGTATTTATGTCTCTGCACCTAAACTTAAAACTCACCTGTCCGTTTCAAAATAACCATCGTTATATTTGCTCACTTCTTAACCACTACCCTGACATTTGAATCATTTACATGCTTTTATTGTGAAGCCCCGTGGAGCGTTTGTTCTCAAATGCCTGCATAACCATGTTGTTTTAGCAGATGGCATCACGTCACACCGACCCTGGCCTCTCTCCATTGGCTCCCTGCATGTTTTACTTTAACGCACAGCAGAAATGCTCCTCCATCAGGGCCCCTCAGCTCTGCACAACCTGCCTGAGGAGAGACGCTTTAAACCGTCGAGGACTTCCTTAAATCACTTCTGAAAGCATATTTTGATAAACTCATTAACGCAGTGCTGTTGTTTATTTTCCACTGTCTTGTTTGTTGTCTCCACTGTTGCTGTAGCTTTTATAGCTTTTATTCCTTGAATGGTATTTATTAATATTATTGACATTTTGCTTTTCGCCCCTTTCCCCCCATTAATGTTTGGCTTTCTGTTTTCATTTACCTCCTGTGTCCTGATTTTGTTCGTTTTTCAAAGCACTTAATAATAAGTCTTTTTAAAATGTGCTCTATAAATGAAGTCATTATAATAAAATGAAGTTTTTATGTACACACAGCAGAGGATGTGATCTCCTCATTGTTTCTGGGTATTTCAATATCACTTCTGTCGAGTATCAAAATGTGTGGTTGCAAAGAATCCCAGAATCTGCCCGTTTGAGGTTAAATGTACCAGATTCGATCATTTAAACACGTTCATGCATGAAAAAAATAGTAGTAGTATTGTATTAAAAGTAAAATCACCTCAGTTTAGGACTAGAAATCATTTTCACCTGCCTGATATTCACATCTCCCCTCCAAACTGTTGTCAGCAACACATTTCACCTGACCTCTAAACCTCAGAGCAGCTCCAGGTTCACTCAGAGGTTAACCTCGTTTTATAGAATCGCTGTTAGACATGGCTGCCTAATCCTCCTTAGCACAAAAGCACTCGGGACTGTTATGAGGCCCACCTCTCTCACTCTCTCTCTCTGCCCCTCCTTCCTGTCCTCTGTCCAATGACTGCTCTCCGTTTAAGCCATTACCTCCTCCCCGCGCACACTGCAACGTTAGCGATACACCGCACGCATTCAGCAAAAAAAAACTGGTCCATGACTTTTTGTGCATGTCACCCCGCAGTCACTTGAATTTCCCATCGCCTTCGGCACATGGTCTCGTCTTGGCTGCGCAGCCTCGTGATGCCCAAATCTGTGACAGTTGTTATTTTTTTTCCATCTTTCTGGGGAATCACAGCTGGTAAAAGCAAGCTACAATAAAGCGTGACTCTACCTTATTCTTAGATTTCATGTCTGTGCATGCATCACCTATAGCACAGGGGGTCCCGCATCTCCTCTGCTCAGCGGCTTTCCTGTTAAAGACTTTAGAGTGTTTTAAATGAGCCAAAATGAAAGCATGTAAAGCCATCTATGCTACTAAAACACTGTCGTTAAGGCCACATTTTAGATACTTGTACTCATCAGTATTTGACTGGATTCATTACCTTCTAATTTATTTAATTTGCTCCGCCTCCACATTTGCTCCGTTTATCTGACTGCTTCCCAGCATTCCCATTTTCAACCACAGGAGTCATTGCAATTGTCAAACTGGAAATCTTACCCAAAAAATAAGGGCCACATGGGAGACCTTTGACCCCTCTAATTGTCTGGCAACTTGGGGTCAGCTTTGTGTGTGTCTGTGTTTGTGTGAGTGTTTGTGCACATGAAGTGAAAACCTCTTGTATCCAGTTCTGCTGATTTCCTATTTCCCCATAAGCTGAAGGATTACAAGTTGCTCCATATGTTTGTAAAATTACCCTCTGCTTGGCTTCACACACTCTTCACTCTGCCAGAAACTGATGAAGCAAGTCAAATCAATCTATGAGAGTGATTAGGGACAAAGGCGGCGAAGAATTAATTGCTGTTATGTTCTGATTACCTAATCAGTTGATTAGATAATCAGAGCTTCACAGGTTTCTTCCTGACCATCGCTAAGTTGGACAAAGTTCCCATTTTGAAGACGACGCTCGAGTTTTAGGTCACTGCGGAGCGAAGAGGAAAGAGTTTGTTTCTTTTCAGCACCAAGTCCAAACATTTAATCTGAAAGCACAAAGGCAGCAAGTGTCCGTCTTTCTGTCTGTCTGTCTGTCTGACAGCCTCCCTTCCTATCTCTTTCTCCATTCTGAGTGTTTGGACAATCGCCGTACTGTGCGGCCGCCTCTCTGCTACATCTGCAAAACTATACGTAATGGCCAGGCCCTCTACGCTCCAGACGATCGGCCAGACAACGTCTGTCTGGGCCGTCATGGAGAACAATACGCACAACGAGCACATTCACTGTAAGCAGACACCCGCAGGAGCACGGCTCGTCGTCTTGTCTCAGAGGAACATAGCTGTCTTTCAGGGATCTATCGGCATGTACGTAAAATCACTTTCTGCTCATGTTATCAAAAAAGGAATTTTGTATATCTAAAGGAGGAAAATCGGATTTCCCATAGGGCCTAATCAGGTCCATAATACACCTCTCTTGCTATTTCCCACTAAAACATTGACCGTTAAATAATATCATGCAAAGAATTTTGCACAGTTGCACAAGCAAACGGTAACTTCAGTTTCATAAGAGGTCAGAAAGGTTCATCGAGAGCCACGTTTCTCTCCTTTTACCCTCACATAGTGCTCAACATAACAATTATTAATTCGTTAATACATTTTATTTATGAACCACTTTGCAAGCTGCTAAGAGAAGCCTTACACAACCGGTTACAAAGCCAAAGTTACAGGTTTTGGGATCCACATTAGATCATCTGTGACCTCTGACCCCTCTGCAGTACAGTAGGCCACAAAACAAAAAGCAACAAACAGCATCATTTGAAGTTTTTACAGCCATTAAACTGCTCTCCAGGCTGTTTGGCATCAAGAGACAGTCCATCTGAGAGAAAAGACATCAGACAGGGCAACAAACAAAGCATGACACTCATTTTGGGTGACTTATACACCTGCAGCTACATCTGAGAGGTTCACTCTAACACTGGCTGTACACTTCCTTCCATCTATCCAACCATCCACCCATCTTCTACCACTTATCCAGGGCTTCAGGTCACTGGGACAACATGAGCCAGTCCCTGGCTACCGCCTCCAGCTCTTCCAGGGGAATAAAGAGGCATTCCCAAACCAGGTGGATTGCAGGTTGGACATACCCAAAACACATACACACTAAAATGTGCTTCTTTTACAGAGTGTTTGGAGGCCAGCAGGGACAGAATCTGACTGGGCCAGAAAACACATGCAAATCATTCGTGTGCACACTCACCTGAGAGCTCAGTGAAGAAAACAAACTAAAGCAGACTGAATGATTTGTTTGGGATAAAAACAAGAGAAAGTTAAGAGCCGATCTGTGAACGAGCTCCACCTGCTCTGATCCAACACTTTTTACATGAAGCCAACTTTGTGTCCCACATACTAAACAATTTAACGGACAGCACACTGCACTGCACAAAACATAAGTTTTTTAAAAATATATTATCACAATATTCTTTTTTAATTCTCTTGACACTGAAATACCTTAATTTACACAAAAAATCTTCTCATACTCCCTTCTTCAATTTTTAAAATAAATAGGCAGTGGAGGCTGATAAAGAGAAGATATAGGAGACACTTTAGACTTAGATTTTACTTTCTGTACACGGAGAAAAAAAAATCTAAGGGTTTGTAATCACAGTCCTAGATCCTGGAAGAGATTTATTTTGGAGATTTTTTACGTTTCTAACAGCCAAATGTTAAAAGATGTCTAACAGAAATCTAAAATCAGTGTTTATTTGCGGTGCATTCAAACAAATATGTTAAAAAAAGGTGTGCATTTGTGCTAGCATATGCCCAAATGTGCTCTGTTCAGTCAGCTATAAATTATCTATAAAACACGATCTCATCCCTGAACTCTCTTCCATTTGAGGCAGGATTACACCACAGCACAGAAACCATTAAATCCACAGCTTTCTGTGGAAGGGCTGCAGACAACAAAAGGCTGAGACAAAGGCAACCTGTACTTCATCTGGAGGGCAAACACACCACTCGAGCTAGTGGAGAGATTTAAAGAACACACAAGTTTGTTTTTCTTTGTTTTTTTGTTTTTTCCTGGCTGAAAATGTTGTACATGCTTTTATATATTTTTTTTTTTACATTTTTCTAATGCTGACAGGCCATGTGTTTCGTCTGGAAGTGTGAGGTAGAATACACACAATAACACACACACATAATGTGTCCTAAAATACAGACGGTTACATAGACTTTCACTGAATCAACTGATTTCTCTGACTGCCATCCTAAAGCAACTCCACATGCAGGAACACACCTCCATAAACATCCATCAGTCCTCCGTTATCCAACCAAAACTGACCATGAAGGTAACAGAAATGGAGGCTTCATGTACAGTTCAGGCTTTGTGTGTGTGTGTGTGTGTGTGTGTGTGTGTGTGTGTGTGTGTGTGTGTGTGTGTGTGTGTGTGTGTGTGTGTGTGTGTGTGTGCTCCAGCCCTTCCTGCTGTGTTGTCCAGTAGCGGGGAGCCACCTGCCGGGATGAAGGGGGAGCTCTGAGCTGGTAACAGATTACAGAGTAACGCGTTACAACAGAGTGAGGGCCACGAGTGACCCTCTTTACACCTGCTTTGTTCATACGTGGACTCAAATGTTTCAATGAGGCTGAAGTCTTCGGTTTCTCTGAATTGTTTCAGTCAGAACAATTTAAGAAAAATAACTGTAACTGTAACCCTCACAAATAACACCTGTTCTCTTCTCTCTCACCCTGCTCTTTGTACTCTTTCAGCTCAATGCAGAAAAATCATATATATATATATATATATATATATATATATATATATATATATATATATATATATACGAATAAACTAATTTAAAATTAACTTCTTCCACACTAACAGAGCTCCACCCATTTTTATGGATAAATGATTGCATATGAGAAGAAGATTTACGCTTTCAAACTCGGGCCAAAATCACCAGAATCAGATTTGAAAGAAAGTGCAAAGTTTACATTTACGTTTTGGAGCTTGGAACACGTGAGAATAATAGTTTTGATATTCAGATGCTGATCAACTGCTGGAAGTGACTTTTACTTCTTATTTATGTGTTTTCTATATTTTTATATTATATGAATCAATTATGGAAATTTGTGTGTTTGTGAGCTGATTCAGGGTCAGCTTGAATACAAGCAATACCGGGAGTTAGGGATTTTTTTTTTTTTTTTTTTTTTAATTTAATTTAATGTATTTATAAATGTATTATATATTTTTTTATTTAGTCTTTTTCATTTCAGTGATCACTTGATACAAAAGAGTTTTGCATAAAAAATAACGATGAAAGATGTACAGAGAAATACGCACATTTTCACCATATTTTAATTGGAAGTTAATCATCATCTAAAAGTCGATCATATTCCCACCGAGTAAACAAAATCGAAACTACCCCAAAACATGGACTTTATTCTAAAGTGCTTTAAGCCCTGAGGCCTTCTGCTGTTTTTGCTTTCCAACAGAAATTGTTCACGATAGATAGATAGATAGATAGATAGATAGATAGATAGATAGATAGATAGATAGATAGATAGATAGATAGATAGATAGATAGATAGATAGATAGATAGATAGATAGATAGATAGATAGATAGATAGATAGATAGATGTAATTGAGTTCCTTTTAAACGTAACGCTCTTTAATTGTAGCATGAAAATCAGATTACTGCTCGAAAATCTTTAGAAGCGAACTCAAAACATCAACAAACACCATAAGTCACCAGAAAGCCAGAAAAACATCTCCAAACATCTTCCTTAAAGGGGGTCTGAAACTTATAAGAGCTCCTATCTTTCCTTTGTGATTGGTCGCGATTAGCCTTGAATGGTGCATTTGCCTAAAAACATGGAACCGCCACCGATAGAAAGAGGATAATAATGAGGAAGAAAACGCCTCTAATGCCAACTAAAAGCCTTTCGATCACGCTTAAAAGCTGTTCCCATAGCATTAAGAAATTTCGACTCCGTGGGTTTAATATTTCACATTAAAGAGATTTTTTTTCACTTTTTTTTTCACGTCACTTGAAGGCCAGACAGTTTTTCATTCAGCCAATCCTCAGCAGCAGGAAGCTGAGGCCCTCCCATTAACACCCCTATATGCAGCGCTAATGAGGGACACAGTGGCTGCTCTGTGTTTCACACACGTCCATCCGACCACCTTTATTTGTGAGGGCATGTTTTGAGGTACTTCACAATTGGTTTGCTTCGCGCACGACGAAGATGCGCAAAAGTGCTGCGTGTTTTTGCTTGCAACTAGTGCTTTCACGCAGGCGACGCGTCTCGGTACACAGCAGTGTTAAATCGACACTAGAGAGTGGGTCCACTCCTCTGAGTGTTAAATATAACACTGTTGAGTGTTAAATGAACACTTTTGACAGTGTTATATTTTTAAAAGTAACCTAGTCAGTGTTGAAGATTAACAAAGACTAACACTGAGCAGTGCTGATTTTCTAACACTGAAAAATAACTCAAAATGTTAGAAATATTCCAGTGTTTATATATATATGAAAAAAACATGAATATTAAAAAGCACACATTTGGACAGCAGAAGTCCAACTCACCTGTTTTAATCTTTAACATAAAGTGCATAAAGTGAAGTTACAGAGGATATAAGTTAATGCTGATTTACATCTGCGCCAAGCTTTTTATTGTTCTACATATGTCAACTTGTCCTTCAGCCAACAGTTTAGCCAGTTGTAATTTGTAATTTAGGGACAATTCTCTGAAACCAGCTCATTTTTAGAAGAAAAGAAAGAAACATAAAGCCTGCTGTGCTGCCGCTGCTGCTAATGCATAACTCCATACAGCTATGACCTCTGTGGTTGGGCAGGAATGAATGACGGGAGGTGGGTTCAGGAAAGAGTGCCATGAAATGTCACGATCTATTTTTTTGTGTTACAAAAACACCAACCCCCACCACCACCACCAATCATTTTCTGTAGTTTTTTTGTTCACTGTGTGCTCAGCCTTGATTCTGTGTGGTTTCTTACCAACGTACAACCAAATAAACTGAATTAATAACTATGTATTTACATTTTAATTATATTTCTCTGCGTTTGCTGACAATTAAAACAATTTGAAAAGACATAAGTGCACTTTGATCGTAACACACAAGCAACTAATGTGCATCCACATGTGTCACGGAGATGTTGACTCACCAAGAGGCTGTGGTTTGAAATTCATCAAAAAATGCATATATACCTAAATGCAGGCAGAGGTATTTTAAAAGCTCCAAAAATGGACTTGTGGTAGATACTTATTGATCCCATCACTGTGAAAACATGTGTTCTTGAAAACGGACATAAATAAACAATTTTCTGTGGAAAGTTATTCTGAGCTTTGCGACTCCTCGTTTGCGATTGGTCGAGGAGCCAATTAAAGATTCTGCTCACACCTGTGCTCACAATTAAGAAAACATCTGTCTGTCGCTAATCGAACCCCCGCTTTAGCTAGCCAAGTATAGCAGAGGGCTGTGATGTTATTAAAGTAGCCTTTGTTATGAGATAAATGTATTGGCTAGGAACCGGCTACTTAACTTAGTAGCTAAGTGCATAGTTGGAGAAAATTTTGTCACGGCTAATTATTTTTAAATATTTATAAACCGTTTTGTTTTGTATCATTTTTTAAAAGTATTTTTGGTCCAGAGCAGCTAGCTCCGTTTTGGCCTTACCTGCGTTTCCGACAGATTCAGCTGTCTCGCGAGCTCCGTGCGCTCGCGCCCCACTACGTACTGGCACCGCTGGAACTCGAGCTCGAGCCGGTACAGCTGTTCGGCCGTGAAGGAGGTCCGCGTGCGTTTGGGCCGATCCAAGTCCAGGCCCTTGGGCAGGACGATCTCTCGGATGGTGCCTTTGGCGTCTGTCCAGAAAAAGAAACGTCGATTCGGTTAAAGTAAGTGTTAACGTGAGGCTGTGGTGGTTATAACATAGCAACAGATAGCTGCTGAAAACGAAACAGAGAAAAACAGCTAAAAACTAGATTAATCGACTTTCCAGCAGCTGCAGACTTCAGAAACAGAACTATAAAGATACTAAACCGGCCAATATACGACTTCAGAGAGAAAACACGGAGGCAAACAGACTCTGTTATCAGTAATGAGCCTGGGTGTTAGGTGTTGTAAATGATGGCACATACTTTTAATGGTATGTTAGTTGGCTCTTCATAACAAGTAACCGAGTCACTGCCTTTAATCCACTCCCTGACGTTTCTTTATTGAACCAACGTGCCATGTTATCATTAAAACTGAATTAGTTGGGTTTAAACTTGCCCTGCGCCCAAAACGCAGGGACATACATGAGGCTTGTAGAGCTGAGGGCCATGTTGGGTTAACGTGCGTAAAAGATAAATAAATAAATAAATTTTAAAAAACCAAATTTGTGTGACGCATTGTCAAATTTATGGTACTGCGAGTATTTGGCTGTTGGTCAGTTCCTTTAAAAAAATTAAGTGTTGTATCACTTAATTTCTGCCCTGGGTCTTAAACAGAGCTACTAATGTGTTTTGTAACACTGCGACTCAGCTGCACAGAAGCTCTCTGAGCATCGTTTCCACTCCAAGCACCAGGACTGCGCGCCGTTATCTGCCCCGAACATTAGTTAGCGCGCACGGTTTCTATGGGTGGCAGCTTTCCTGCTTTTTCCTTGTGTTGACTTTTAAGTATTATTGTTTCATGTTTGCCATGACTTTTTTCCCTCCCAGAATAATGAAAACACCGGGAAAAAAATAATAATAAATAATTTCATACATTGAATCAGACCTAGTGGAGAGCCGAAAATTAAAAAGTCCTTGATAAAAAAAAAAAAAACCCACCCGTATTTCTTAAAAAAGAAAAAATTAAAAAGTTTGTTTGTTTTGTTTTGTGTTTTTAAACCACGTGTCCAGCCCGTGTATTTGTGGTCTCACTGTAGCTACGAATATTTGTTCGTATTTATCACAACGAATGGATGCACCGGCCAGACATGATCCCGTCGTTGTCCACGGTTTTTTCAGGTCATAAAATATGTACTCCAATAAAATATGAAGAGCTTTGAATAAAATATGAAACAAAACCGATTGAACTGGAGGCACATAGTGTTTTCTACGGGCAGGACATTGCTAACGGTAAGAGAAACGCATAGTGTGCGTAAAAACAAAACTCGTTTTTTTCTTTTGTTTGTTTTTTGTTGTTGTTAAGCTGTGCAGTTACATGGACTTGTTCGGCTCCTATAAATGTCAAACACCCTCTTCTTTGTAACGTGGAGTTGAAAATGTAAATAAAACACAGCAGGTAAGTTAAAATGAGGATTGTTGCGTAAAAGACAAAAGGCGGGTTGTTTTTGCGTTTTGGTGACAATTAGAAGCGTCTGTGAAACGCCGTGAATTCATCAGTTATGGTCCCTGCACGCCATGAGCTGTACTGAAAACGCATTTCAATCCCAGCCCTACCAACAGCTCAAACACAAGTGTTTGGTTACCCCCAGGTCCCTGATGCATAATGAGCTCTCCGTCTTTACGCACACATAGTTTATTTGCATAAAGTGTAGCCAGGCAAGAGAAAGGAAGGGGGAAAATCTTCTCTTCAGAGAGGCTAAATCTACTTAAACACAATCATACAGTACATACAGTTTAGATATGTCCTTGGTCGAGCAGCTCGAACTGAGCAAATATTTGCAAGCAGAGGAGGAAGCCAGCGGCTGTTTGCAGACCTGCTGACCTCTCGATGACCTCGGTGGCTCCGCGGAAAAGCCGGCCTCAGCTCGAAAAACAAATCCTACCGACGTTTAACCACACACTATCCCCACCTAAATGGCCTCACAGATCTGTCCTCCAGGCCTCTTTTTCTTCTCAGATGATCAAACTGAGGCAGCACAATAAGGACCGTATGTTCCAGCACTAGGGAGTGACGAGTGCTGAGGATTCACAATGAACACCTGACTGCCAGATCTCTTAATACAGAACTACGTTTGATTCAGTATGTCCATAAATAATCACAAACACTATTTTACATACAGATAAAACGCTCGAATAGAATCACCCAACAATGTTTAATTATGTGCAACAAAGAGTCAGAAATAAAGAATGACTCTGTTATTAATAAGCCGTGTAGGTGCATTTCTACAGGAGCACAGACGGTTTTTAGACCTCTTACATGGACATTTCTCTCCCTCTTCCTGCCATAGCCCTCCTAGTGAACTGTAGTAATTTTAATATTCTCTAAAGCTAAATATGCTAAATATGCTTTAGTGTGAGCCATGACAGCGCACGACAAAACGCTCGATGAAAGCTAAAACTAAACCAGCCAGCAGCCACAACATCCTCAGCTTTCTATAACCTGAAAACTGATAGGCCGACATACCGAGTCTGCCCACAGCGGTTACACACTCCTGCGAAATAGATCCCCATCGAAATAACGCTCAGATTTTATTTTATTTTTATTGTCCTCTCTCAATGCAGAGAAGCTGATGTTTATGTTTTTTCATAAATGAAATGCATTCTGGGAAAAAAAATCCATGCAGGAAACTCTTACAATGGCTCACAGTTTTCAAATATTCTAAGTATAAATCAATATTTTAAACGAGGTTAAGACAGTTATTTCATAACTCAAATTATATAATTTTAATTTAATTTGCAGCTGGCCTAAAATATGTCTAACTGCTGTTTTATGTATGTTTGTGTATTTTACATACATTTAAAAAAGTACATCATGTACTTTTTTCATATTTTTTTAGCTGTCATCGGAACACATGATTTAAGTTCTCTTTTTATGTTTTCCATGACTCTGAAAGAACTACCAGCAATCATTTACGAACTTTAAGGATTAGAAACGGATGTATTTTATTTTATTATTATTTTTATTTTCTTCTTGACTTCATATTTTATCGGAACTTATTTTCTCACGATCTTACCCAGATTTCTGACCTCCTGCAGGAGAGTGTGGACTTTAACACTTAATGAAATATTATGTATTAATATTTGTAATAATATAATGTTACTGACAGAAAAGGCAATACACACACACTTATGTGTGTTTATTTTGTGTGTGTGTGTGTGTGTGTGTGTGTGTGTGTGTGTGTGTGTGTGGTGTGTGTGTGTGTGTGTGTGTGTGTGTGTGTGTGTGTGTGTGTGTGTGTGTTTTAAAATATATATCAGTTCTTTTGCACAAACAGCGCGACTTCTCCCTGATTTTAAGTTTTAAGCCTTTCTTTTACTTCCTGCACCTCTCAGCTGTGATTTGAAGCAGCTGCACTCACTATCGCTTAAAGGCAAAATATCCCTGCTGTTAGGAAAATATAAGGCATCATCTCACTGAAGCAAAATGTCCCTGTTTTCATTATTGATTGGACTAATTAATTTTTTATGCTCTCACACGAACAAAGGTGCGGCCACAATTGATGCAACCAGTATTAGTCGATGATTTGTCTCAGAGGTTTAAGTTTGCATAAGTATGCATAAGTAAAAATGACTTAGAAAGCGAAGGTGTGTTTACTCCCCTACTGTTGCTGTTTAAAACTGTTATAGTTAAAGTGCACGCCGCCTGTTGTTACTACAATAGATACTTTTTTTTCTTTTTTTCTGGGTCTCTCTTCACCAGATGTGTCATGCTCACATCATACGCTTTGTTTAGAAGTTCAAGTGTGTGTTTGATAAACTTTCACAGTTTTGACTCCATATAAACACAAGTGTTTCTTCTTTTTATTTAATAGTTTGATATGATATTTAAAACATTTCCAGGAAAATTCTTACCACTGTCTAAAGTGTGTATATTTTATTTTAAATGCATTGCCTGGCTGCACTGTGTATCTGAAGTTAGTCTATAATCTAAACTGTTTTTGTTGTACATCCACTTAATTTATTTATGATACTCGTGCGTAAAATTTGACAGATCTTTGTCTGATCAGCAGTTTTAAGCACAGGACTAATCTCTTCGTTTTGTCCACTCACCTCTTACTAAAATTCTCCGGCAGTAGTCAGGGTCCACTCCCAAAAGTTTGTCATGCCCGTCTTCGCTGGAGGAAGTCGGCGTGGATGCTGATGTTCCCGGGGTGTCGGTGGAGCTCTGAACCGGAGACCGGTTCCCTATCTCGGAGCGACACTTTGTTTCCATCCTGTCCGGACACAGTGGGTTGGGACCACAGCGGTGGTTCCCATCGCCCATAGTCGTGGCCTGGTCAAACATCTACAAGTAAGTTACAATCTATAAGATTAGCTTTATCTCTCCCTCCTTACGTCACTTCCACTCAGTCCTCTCTTTCTACTTTCTTCACCTCTTTGAAAATGTTCTCCAGAGACGAGGAGAGCATGCCCCCCTCTCCCTCCAAAATAAAGTAGATCCAGTTACAAAGGAACCATGTGGTCCTGCAAAGGGACCGTGGTGAGCTTCAGGTGTTGCTGCATGACGCACGGTCCGGAGTCCAAAACCGAAGCAAGAGTTAGCCGGGCCTAGGGGGGGTGAGAGCGAGAAAGAGACCTCGATATCTTTTCTCTAACTATACGAGGTGCAGGAGGAATGCATGGTGCGGGCTGCAAGGGGGGCAACAAGATCTACGGAGGAGCGGGGAGGTGCCACTCACACACTGCTCACCCACATAGAAATAAAGTGTGAGGAGGCGCTGAAAAACCCCCCCACAGCGGCCACAGTTCACCGTGCAGAAGTCAGGAAGGAAAGTTTCTCCTGGTTTGTCCAGCGCAGCAGCCTGTTACTTCACTCCTGGTCAGATCGGCTGCCTCTGCAGATCCGTGACTGCATGTTGATGATGATGATGATGGTGAGATGGTCACATAAGGGGGTCGTCCTTCTCCTGCTTTTGAAAGGCGCACAAACAAAAAAAATGTCTGTGTTGAGACCCTTCTAGAGGGGAGTGTCGCGTAATGGGGTCACATTTGCTCGCAGAGTCTCGAGCACTCTTGTTGGTTTGTTGACAATTTGCTTTACAGCTGAAACATCACGTCTGAGCGGGGCGGCTCGAGCACCCTGCCTACATCAGAGCAGGAGAGACGGTGCTGTGTGGATAGCATTTGTGGTGACACGGTGCACTTTACAGAGGCAGGAACCAGACGTCATTTCCTGCCCGCACAGAGTCGCTCTCCCATTGGTCCACCGGCAGGGCATGTTTTCACTAGAGGATAAGCGGCGCTGTGGACTGCGATCAGGCACAGAGATATGAGACGATTGTTTTTTTTTCCTGCAGTATTTCTCTGGAAACAGCCCGAAGAAGCAATGCACGGGTTTCCCTACAGCATCAGCACCAGCTCTGACTTTTTATGTGTGTTTTTGTGTTGTTGTACGGCTGAACTCTGAGCTCCTCACTGCGGTCCAGAAAAACAATGAGTGCAGATGCACAATGAACAGTTCTGACCCAGTAAGGTAAAGCCTGAATTATTCTCAATATGTCTCAGTTTAGCTCGATTTTTTTCCCTCACTCGATCAGAGGCACTAGCAATTCTCAATGGAAGCCTCTTAACACCAGGAAGAAAAACATATATATATTTGAGCTGTGCAGTAAAATATATGCTTAATTTCCTGCTTATTAAATCCTGGATGTTCTTATCGGTCTTTGCCACATATTGGGAATAAACAGAAAGCCCCCTGCCCTGCTCGCATGCTGTGAGCGTTTCTAAATCTATTCTTCATTCACATGAACCTTCGAGTTCCCTTTTTCTTATTGAAATCAAAATATTACGATACTAGTCGTTTTTTAAAACCGAAATCATGATTTGGGGCCATTAAATAAATTTCTATATTACTAGACTGTGCTGTGCGTTGAGGACAGAGTCGCTTCAATACGCAGAACCTCAAAAACTGAGTTGGATTTTTTTCTGAGAAAGTTGTTGTGCCCCTGAATGTTGTTGTGATGAGGCCATAATTTTGTAAAAAAATAAATAAAAAACAAAGCTCATAGCTAAATAAATAAATAAAATACATGTATTTTTTTAAATGTGTGGTATCTACAAAATATTTTATCTGCATAGCTTTAGTTCAGAGATTGGATTTTTAGCTTCCAGCCAAAAGCAGCTGTATCCTGAGGATGGATGCAACAGCAGCAAAACACGTGTTTTGAAAATTTAATCCGGTGCCATAGTGTCACAATCTCCACTCTGAAAATGACCAAAGAGTTAAACCAACTGTCTGAATAGGCGTTCCGGTTATTTTGTCCACCCCCTTAGCCTGCACAGAATTGTCTGGTCTTTTGTTTATGATATGGATGGTAAGCACACTGCACGCTGTTAACACACAAATCTGTCACAAGCACTGAGATGAAGCAGCACAAAGTGAGGTTACAATTTGTTTTCCATTGGAGATAAAGCGGCTCATTGCCAGCGCCACTGTATATGCGCGGAGTCATCTTTTCACCGGTCTATTTTCTTCTGCCAGCTTGATGTTGATGGTGCAGCCTGTAGTTTGTTGTGATTGTGAGATAATTTCAGTCGCGGGCGCAACTGAAACATTGGATGGAATTTCCTCTTTACAGGTGAAACGTGTCTGAAAACAGCGCGGAAAAAGGGGGGCATTTTGAATGGGATTATATAATTATAGTTTTGCCGTGTGTGTTTTTTCTTATTTTTCTTATCCGAAGCCGTAATTACTGCGCACAGCCATGGGTCGTTACTCCTTTCAGCTGGCCTAATCTCACAGAGTATGAATAGAAACTGTCAATCAGACGCTGCACTCTGCGGAGAGACAAGAGGGGACTGATTGCTGCTGCTGCACAGCGACACACACACACACACACACACACACACACACACACACACACCTTCTTCCTCGTTGTCTCCAATGTTTTTGCCCTCCAAAAAACAGATTTTTCCCTCCATATTCAATTTTCTGAAGACTCCTCATAGCTTGATTTCTTTGGGTGTTTTTAGGAAACATTTTCATGTTTCTAATATGTTAACAAGTACAGATTATTTATTTTTTTATTGGCTGCTACATTTGATGCCTAATTGTACCCCAGTACTTCCATTCAGGCCTGGCTGCCGACTGACACACCTGCTTGTTTAGGCTTTTTAGAGAGCGTTAGATGGATGGACACATGCATGATAGAGAGATCAAGACGGGGACAACCCTGTGTTGTTAATAAACAGTGAACGTGCACAAACAGTGGTTGCATGAAATTAAAAGACACGGCTGAATTTGTGCAATAGTAAACAGATCGGTCCTCTTCAAAAGATGCCCCAAAACAAACAGGAGATACAGTGTTTTGTTTCACCTTAAATGCTTCATATCAAAAACATTTACTGTGGCGATATAGGGAAGCACTTAAATGCTGGTGTACATTTAAGAAACATTTGGATGCTTTTTATATGTTAATACAGCATCAATTTACACGCGTTTAATACCGAAGTGGTTCTGTGTAATGTTTTTATTCTAAGTGCCCTCATTCGTAATTTCAGTTAAGATGTTTGTTTTTTTTCCAACATACTGACTTTCTTAAACTTTCCTTTTGCGCTTCATTTTATAGTCTGCACTCGTCACTATTCATTAAATGTCGCTATCGCATTGGAAGTATAAAATAATGCATAATAATAACAATAATCTTTTTTTAGAAAGTTTTTTTCCTTATGCTGTGCTGATCTGAGTTCAGGTTTATCCTGAAAAACAACAACAACAACAACAACAACAACAACAAATTTCCCCCACTTTTGTTTTTTAGTATCATCATGGTGAGATCCAAATTTAATCTCCTGAAATCTCACTTACATTAAATCAAAGCGCATATTCTGCGTCACATGATACCGGTGTTTACAGCCACCCAGACCTGCGCACTGTTTGGAAAAGCTCGTGCCCAAAGGCCAAAAGAAAAAAACGCTTTATTTACACCATTCACCGACTGCCTCATCTGCGCCCCCACCACCACCACCACCGCCACCCCGTGTGCGGATTGCGGCCTCGTGGAGATGAATCTGATCAATCAGATCAATCAACAGAGATTACTGTAATCCCGGAGGTCAGTGGGAGGGCACACATCTCACACAAGCTCTGCGCAAACATGTCCACGTGTAAGAATCCGTGTAACGATTTTTATTAGAATTGTTAGAGTTTTCACTTTAACTTCATTTAATGAGCAAACCTGAGTGTTGCCTCTGTGGAGCCATGCCAAACACAGCTATGTGAATATAAAAAACAAGTGAAGTTTTTATCACAATTTAAAGGGGAAAAGTCTCCCACTGGAAGATTTCAAACGAGGACATAAAAGGCTGCACGAGCCTCTTAGAAACTCTTTTAAAACAAAAAACAAAACAAAACAAAAAAACCACAAACAAAGTGCGTTAGATGTCACACACGAGCCTCCACGGAGTTCCTGTTTGTTCGGTAAATGTGCGCGTGCAGTGTGTGTGAATGCTGCTGCTCGTTAAAACGGACGCAGAGGAGCTCTGGCCCGTTGAAGGTTTCTCTACAAAGTTTTTACGTACAAAGTGGAGGAAACTAACTTTAACAAGTGGTCCACAGTGTGGTGGTTTACACAAAAAATCCCAGGTTCAGTCCCGGGAGGAAAAGACCCGCCAAATAAAACCTGTGGAGTGACGCTCTGTAGACAAAGTAGCCTTCTGTGTGGCTCTAAGGTCAAACTGTTTGAACGAAATGTACCTTTTTATAAATATGATTTCGTGTTGGTATTGAAATGCGCGATTACTGCTCTAAAATCTTCTTATTTTATTTATTTTTTTGCCCGTGGACTACTGAATATAATAATAAGCATGAGAAATACACAAATTTCAATTTTAGATTCAGTTCTCCCCGTTTAAAATCTGCAACAACAAAAAGAAAAGAAAGAAGAAAAATCAATATTTTTTTAAACGGAAGGAAAACTTTTGAATATAACGCCACACTTCAAAGTTACACAAACTACACTATCGTTGTGGTAATGTTTTAAATTAGAATTTCACTTGAAATTAAATGAGTTTAACTAATAATGAATTTAAATGATTATTATTAGAGTTTTACAGCATTTATTAGAAACACACAGAAAATTATCAATGTGATAATTCAGAGCGCTTGTCTGGTGTCCTCATACATGTTGCCTTTTGGTTTCTTCCACGGGATCCAAACACCGCTGCTGCTTACACTGGTCCAAACGTGACCACATATGAAAACTACTAAAGTTATGTTAGTTGTGCTTCTGTCTCCTCACCGAGTATTTAAAGAGCTACTGACTCCTGCTTTTGTGCACGTCATTATTCAAAGACATGAGTTCACTTTAACAACAGGAGGAGTCTCAAATGACAAAGAAAACAAGAAAGTAGAAAATCACAAGGTTATTAGTTTAAATGCAGATCCGTGCAGCTCTGCATTTTCCCCCAGACTACTTTTTTTTTTCAGAGAAAGAAAAAGTTAAAAGCGAGCTGTGATCTCAGTCTTAGGTCAAACGGCTGTTTGTCCTTTTTTTTTCTTTTTTAAATGATTTTTAGTTTGATGCGGCAGCATCGGGGCTGGCGAATCCGGGTTTAGTTCAGGACTACAGAGGGTCCCAGGAGCGCAGAGACCTGTGATCTGAACACTGCGGACTTTCTTCAAACTTTTCTTTTCTTTGTTTTTGTCCCCAAAGCCGCCCATCAACTGATGAGAAGAAAACAAATCTGAAGGTCAAACGTAAGCAAATTAGAAATGCGTCAGTTTGGTGTTGTGTGGACGTTTGTGGGAGGGTTGCGACCTTTGAAACTGCGACATTACACAGTTGCAAGAGCGGCGGTTATTTAAGATTGGTTATATAATGTTTGGAAACGAGCTGGAGAGGAATAAAGGAGAGAATCCACAACATCCTCTCCTGCTTTCTCACGGTGCTGCGTCCGCTTTTATTTATTGATTTATTTATAGGAGAAATTCCAGTGTGGAAGTTTTAAAGCGGAGCGTAAACTCAAGAATCGGGAGTAATGGCACATCGTCCCGGTTATAATTTTGATGCAGGCCTGCAGGTTGTTAAACAACTAAACCTGAACACGATGAGAACTTTTGTTGTTGTGTGTGCACAGCCTGCCTGTAGATGTTGAGATAAAGTCTCTCTCTAAAAATATATATATTTATATTATTTATATTTCTACTTCTACACTTCATTTAATAGGATTGCTGTGTTGTCTGTTGTGTGGGTGCATGCTGCTCTAGGATTAATAAAGTTTCTCTGATTCTGAGTCCTGACAGACATATATGGAAATATGAGGTGGATGAGACTTTTTCTTCAACCTTTGTAATCCCATGTATTCAATTAAAATTATAATTGAACACAGACAAAAATATTATTATAATTCTAGATCATGATCCAAGAAAAAGAAAAGGAGTGTAGTCTGTACTGTTTGGGACATTTACAGTAAATCACTAAATCTGACTAAGAGGAGGATGTCATGAGGTTTGTGTGTTGGACAGAAACATGAACTGAATTCTTGTAAAGCTTCCATGAACCGGTTACAAGTACATTTTGTGTTCAGTCTCATGCGAAACTTTTCTCCACAAAGATCCTGTAATGTCGAGAACATAAAGTAACCCTAAATCAAGTGAAGACTTCACAATTCATCTAAATTTTTTAGAGGGTAAAAAACTTTTTTTTTCCTATCCACTGAAGTCAAATAAAGAAATACTTTGTGTAAAAGACTGAATAGACTTTCTGCAGGATATCTGTTGTGCAGTGACAGTGGAGACTGCCACCAAGCATCCTTGAAATGCACTGACAGCGGACACAAAGAGCAGCCAGACTCAAACATATACATTTTTTTTAATCCATTTTCAACATTAAAAATACAAATCAAACATACCGGGAGCAACAAATAAACTGCTACATTCCTGAAACCTATCGAGCACTTCAGCTTTACACTAAGATGGATCTCTGACCTATCGTGCACAAACAAACATCAAAATAATCTATCCAATCTTTACTATACCCAGTGTGCGTGGTCTAATAATAAGAAAAAAAATTACACGCTAAATTGAATTCTTTAAGGCTGAATGCAACCAACAACAGAACGAGTAACAACAAAAACATGAACATTAACCAGCAGGAAGGAGATGTTAGGACTTCTTTCAGAGGAGATTATAAAGAGACGGCAGTGCAGCCAGATCATGGCACTTGATCTTTTAAGCACAAATTTAAGTTAGCAGAGCTCCCTCTGATCTGCAGTTGCACTGTGAAGACGGCGCTGGGACAGAGAGGTGGTGGAAGTAGTGGTTTGAAACCTGCAAACTTCCAAAGTTTAGGTGCTTCCGGTTTATGACCCCAGATGTTTGAGTCCTGGGTGGCTCGGACTAACACTGGCTAAACCTGAAAACTGCTCGGGTGACAGGATGCAGACGGATGAACAACGGGGAGTTAAGAGACAACGCGATGTGGCGATGAAAGGCACTTTTCTGAAGGCTTCATGGATTAAAGCAAGAGATTGGAGCTTGAATAGGTGAAAGGAAAAAGCCCCTCAGAGACTTAAATACCAAAGGATGGTGGTCAGTGTGTGTTAAAGCACTGCTTTAAGGGTCTACACATGGGCAGGAGATGTTGGTCCAGGGAAAAGTTTGGGATAAAATAATGAAAATGTTTTTAAAATGATTATTCGATAATAATATAACAACAATATTTAAACAAATTCATCAGCCAATTCTTTCACCCCAGTTTAACACCCTTAAAACAACTACAGGCTATGCACACGTACACCGAATATTTGATTCGATCTTGTTTTGGTTACACATTTGTTTTTAATTTGGGGAAAACTGGTGAGTCAACAGCATCTGTAGCTCAGCAACAACAACAACAAAAAGAAGAAGAAGAAAAAGAAAAGACGAGACTTAAAACACGAGAGGTAAACGTCAGATTTTGATGTCAGCTCCTCTTAAATGGTAAATGGTCTGTATTTGTATAGCGCTTTACTTGGTCCTAAGGACCCCAAAAAAGAACGAGAAGGAGCTTTTAAAGTACACACACCTATCACACAGAGTGAAAACCAGCTTAGAAAATCCTGACATATGTCAGCAGATCAGTGCCAGATAGCAGGAGAGCAGGTACTGAAGCATCACTTTCCCCTCCCTCCAGTGTGGCAGCTGTACATTCATTCCTCACCTACTGAAACAAGCCTATGTTTTATTTTGAAAGGCAGACTGGGGAAAGTGAAATGTTTGGGGCAGGTTGGTTCAAATACAACAGAAATATTAGGTATACCTGCTGAGATGGGTTTAACATGAACACTGAAGATGCAGACACATTTTATATTTAGGTCTTCCTTTAAATAGAGAACACTGCAGCACAACTGGTAAAAGATGGCCTTGAGATTGGAGCAGTAACGGATGCAGAGTTCTTTAGCACCCCTGATAGTCACACAGAGGTATTGCATGTTAAACAATGTTCCTAATTCGCTCTCGTCCTCCCTGAATTGCGCAGATTAGAGCCTTAATTTAGGGTCAAGCTTTTGAAGTCGTAAATGAGCCCTTGTTTACTCCTAACTCTATGAATCCAGGCGGGCTTTGCACATCAGAAAAAGACTAAAACTGAACCACAAGTAGTTGTGAGGCTGTGCTGATTTACAGGCAGACGCTGCCCTCTAACGGATGAACAAGGAAAGCACAACAGTTGAAGACAGAAAAGCAAGAGGACTTAATTACATGTTCCTTCAGAGTGAAGGTCAGAGCTGAGGAATGTTTTTCACGTCTCAGGATGAAAACCATTTCTGAGGTCCAGTGAACAGTGAATCACACCAGAGGTGGAAAAGCTGCACAGCCCGTGGCACTAATAGTGTGTGTGTGTGTGTGTGTGTGTGTGTGTGTATTAACGGGCAGCTCAGGAGGTTTCTGTTTCTTTTTCTATCTGTGAAGATGGCAGGTGTGTGAACTTCTGTAGGCGTTTGTGGATGTGTGAAACAACTGGGAACAGAAGGCTGACATTTAGTCAAATCCCTGCCAGTCACTCTGCTCAGAGTCGTACTCGAGCTCCGGACCGATGCAGCGAACGCCTTCCAGCAGCATGGGGGTACCATGGTGACGATCTGGACAAGAGGCAGAGAGACAAAAAGAAATCGTTACTCTAATCAGCGCGATTCTTACATTACAATATGAACTGTAATGAGAGATTAATCAAGGCTGTCGACTGCTAAGGGCATGCTGGGAAATGACCTGCTTCACTAGCCTGAATTTACTGTAAGAGGCATTTAATGAAACTAAATAATCTAAATGTTAATTTAAAACAAAATAAATACAGATTCTGATCCTGCACATATTCAAGACTCTTGTAGCTTTCTTTACAAACCTAAATGTGATAAGTCAATAGTTATGTTGGAAATTTACATTTGAAAAAAGTAAAAAGACCTTTGATCATGTAGTACTATATGGCCCAGTGTTCAGGCATGAAACTGGTCTGCACATAAAAACTACAAATTTTAAATATGAACTTTAAGGCTTTTAGACGTGGAGGCGGCTCTTTGTGATTGAGCATAAGAGTCGATATCCGGCCACTAGATGGCTGCAGAGTCTAAAATCTGCAGAGAAACAAGTCCGAATTTCTGGACGTTCTAGTACCAGGAAGCCTTGTGCTGTTAGTTTAGAGTGGATGGCGTTATGAGAGTGGCTGTCCCAGCACGAAGCCTGAATGACCTAAAAGTAACAAATTTTATTTCTCGCTCAAATTAAAGAAACATTGGATATCTATAACTTTTTCTTTCTGATATCTCTTCCTGTTTAATCTCCCTTCCCACTATTGCCAAGTGCTCCCTCATACAGGACTGTGTGATTGCTGGGGTTTCCTCTCTAATACTGTAGTGTCTGTACCTTAAAATATAAAGTGCCTTGAAGTGATTGTCACTGTGAATTGGTGCTGTTTAAATAAAGCAGAACTGAATCGAATGTGGTCCATGAACTAAATCAATTTGAAACCCTTCAGCTAGACACAACCACTGAAAGTCAGGCACTGGAAATGTCTGACAGGAGTCAGTTATTTGGAGCTACATTACAATCTGACAATAACCTTTGATGGCATGTTCTGGTGCAATAACAATAAAACATCGTCAGCCTATTCCAGCCACACCTTTGCACATTATGAACAGTTTCACAACATCAAAGTATTTGAGCAAACAGAGGCAAAAAAGAGAGTGACATATTTTCCTTCCTTTAAGTCTTGTTGTAGAGCATTTAGAAGTGGAAACATGACCTGTGAGCACTTGGCTTTAAAAAGCTCAGGCATCGGTCTCAAACTCATGTATATAATCCACGATGTGCACACGGTGTGAGAGACACAGACCGAGCGGCTCCTTTAAGAGAGGCAGCCCCCTTTTTCACCCCCCTCCTCCTTCTCCCCTGAGGCATCTACTCTACTTCTCCACAGTCCCTCCCCCCACCCTGCAGCAGCAGGCGCATGCTTTTTTTCGTGACTGCAGGATACACATGCAGCAACGCATTGGTGGTTCAGTGGTAGAATTCTCGCCTGCCACGCGGGAGGCCCGGGTTCGATTCCCGGCCAATGCAATTTCTTTAATTTTTTTTCCCCCCAGCCCTAATACTGCCAAAATTACTGCCAGAAGTCTGTCGTAGACTTCAAAATACACAGCTGAATGTACAGTTACAAAGCTTAAAATTTTCACAAGTAACACATCCCCTTCCCCTCTGGACACACGATATATGTCCATGAAATAACTAAACTACTCATCCAGGCCATCATAGTCTAAGGACCTTGGAAAGAAAAGCGTCTGGACTTCTTTAAGTTGCTTGAAGACGTTTCACCTCTCATCCGAGAAGCTTCTTCAGTTCAAAGGGTCAAATGGTGGAGAGTCCCAGATCAAACTACTCCCACACGTTTGCGAGCTTGTCTGCAGCCACTCCTATTGTTATCTTACCTACTTGCAACATGTGAAACTCACTAATCTGCTTTCTAACAGTACATGTTTTGATCGTCACCGGTGAGTGGCTAAAGACTTAAAGCACTTTGACATCAGGTGATTCTTTTTACCATACTGTTTTGGATACACCGTTTTTTTAAGGTATTAAGAAATAACGTATATGGGCTCCAACAAACGACCACCTTAAGAATAGATGAACATAAAAATAACTAGCAGTTCAAGCTTTCATCAAATTAGATTAAAATATTGGGAATGTCTATTACAGTTTCCCTACAAGATAAAATCACTTTTTACATTTTAATAACTAACTAAAAACTACCATTAGGACGCTTCCTATCAGCCTCACTGGATATATAATAATTAACTATACATCGGATAACAACCATGTGTATTTATACAAGACTAAAGGCTCAGCCTGCAGCTGAGTTGTATTATACTCCGTCACTGATCTGATGTGAGCGGTACAGCTGACGTAGAGTTTAATCCATTGATCTGGTTTTCATCCAGGACTCAGTTACACACAAACATCTGAACAGATGTTCAGGCCACATTATGAGGATAAAAATAAACACTAAACAACACAGCCATCATTCATCCTCAACTACGCAAGTACCACACACGCACGCACGCACGCACACACACACACACACACACACACACACACACACACACACACACACACACACACACCACGTTCTGCTATATTTACACAGACACAGATGGAAAAACACACTGCGCACCCCCTTTAACTAATTCTTTAACTAATTCTCCATCTGCTGAGAGAAACGCCACAGACTAATTCAGTCTCACTGACATGGATTGAAGAGGAGGATGCAAATTTATTATTACAGCCTCCGCGCAGCAGGACAGAGCAGAACAAAAGATTTATGGATTACAAGAGCCATATTGTTTCTGTCGTATCCCTCACCACAGAAAAGGGGACTTTTTAAAATGATTTTTCGGTTAGTATTTCTGAACATTTTTGTTTTTATTATTTTAAAAAATTTGACCACAAAAAAATTTAGCCTTTCTTTTTTAGTGGTTCATTGTGACTTACTTTGGTTGTTGTTTTAAAAGTTATTCAGACCCAAAAATTCAAAGTAACCAGCAGGTGGCAGCAGCACACCAGAAACAAGCGACCTTTGGGATTATCTGTTAGTTCTCCCTTTAAAACCAAAGAAGAAATGACTGATCATTTATAAATTAAAAAGTAAAATATAATGAAAATACACTCACAGGACACTTTATTAGGTACACCTTACTAGAACCGCGTTGGCCCTCTTTTTTACCTTCAACATTGCTTTAATTCTTCATGATTCAACAAAGTGCCGGAAACATTCCTCCGAGATTTTGGTCCATGTTGACATGACAGCGTCACACAGCTGCCGCACATCCATGATGTGAATCTCCTGTTCCACCACATCCCAAAGGTCATGTCTACATGGATAAAAGCATCGAGCTGCTGCAATGTGACTCGCTGAGTAGGCGCTTTCATTGATGCGTCCTTGAACAGGTGTACTCAATGAAGCGGTCAGTGAGGGCAAATTCTGATGTTATGTAGTTTGATCATTTAACTTTATAGGTCATTTAACAGTCTGGGAGAACTACCAATTATATATTAATTATCAAATAAATCATTTATCAATAAGTTAATCAGGTATTTATGTATTTTACCTCATGTAAGAAGACATGGAGGAACAAACAAACAAAAAAAAACACTTTTAAGAACCACTTCAGATTTTAGAAAACCTGTGGAAAATGTATGATTTGTTTCCACAAGTTTATGAAATTTTATTAATCAAATTAAGTGATAAAAACTAAACCAAATGGCTCCTGGTCAGTTTGTCCTCTACACTTAATGAGGTAAATCGTCTTTGGCCTTCCTTCGAGGTTTCATGAGCCTTAGCAACTAATCTATGGAAGCCTTCCAGTCATTTCAGTTTAATAAGTTCCCAAATGATTAATGGTTTTATAATAGAAAGTCTCACGGGCATAGGTAGTCGTATGGTAATGACTGAAAAATCAATCAACTACACAATGCCTCAGCTATAAAAAAAAGAAAAAGGTCTTTTATAGGATACAATGTGGTGTATTTGTAACTATTTATACAGAAGAAGCAGACAAGATTATATTATCACATATATGTTGTTAAACACAACCTTACCCATGACTCTGGCGTGAACTTTAACTCTGACGCAGACGTCGTCGTTGGTCTCGCTCAGCAGCCTCACCTCCTCACACAGAACTCCCTCGTGCTGGGTTATGTACTCGCACGTTATCTTCAGACCTCCTGGAGAGACATGCAGGACAAAAAAATAGCAACAAAGACAGAAAAGAGAGTAAGTTTCCTCTTTATTGGCACATTTTACTAACGCACGCACATCTCTACTTTATCGTCTCTGCGTGAGATGTTTTTCATAAGGATAATTCGAGTGTCAGACAATCCAGAACAAAATGTCAACAGGATGGAAAAAAAACAAACACAACTGACTGATAAGCACATGAATATATACACACACACACACGCGCACACACACAAGACAAACATAGTAGCACACCTGTTAACATAATCAGGCTGAGAGTAATATAAAGGGTGTGACGATAAACTGAAAGTAAAGGTCAGTAACCTGCTTCAATTACAGGCATGCAGTCGGCATGACTCCCAGAAACCTCTGACCCATTTCAGCTGTTTTATTGGCCAGGAGAAGCTCACGTTCATGCTAGCAGTTAAAAAATGTCTTTTTTTAGCCCACACAGGTGGCAGATGTTTAGGGTTTACCGACTATTGCGGCATGACGGGCGGCAGGAACACAGAGAAACACAGGAAAGCGTCTGAAAGTCAGATCTGTTCCTATGATTTATTTATTTTTTTTCAAAGAAGGATCTCTGTGCTGACATGAGCTGAACTGTCTGCTGCTGTAATCCTCAGCCATCTGGAACTCTGCAGCCTGTGACTGTGCTGCCGAGTTACTTACTTTTTAGCTTAGCTATGCTTTCGAAAAATATGACTGCCACTATCCTTCAACACAGTCCGAACTCTCTGAGGCAGCTTTCTTGTAATGTCTTCAAGTTGGAATAGTTCTTGAGGGTTCTTGAAGGACAGTCAAAGCCCTTTTTTGGATGTTTCTGCCTTTTATTATGTTCTCTGTCAACACACTGCGTCAATAATGTTGAGTTACGATGAATTATAATCTGTTTTTTAATGCTGTTGCCAATCAGTCGATTTCCAGTTGGAACTGCACAGTGGATCATTTTGCAGATCAACATTAGCCGAGGTGGAGGTGGCAGAAAGCAGATGTAAGATTTTCACTGGGAGTGACAAGAATGGACAAGATTAGAAATGAGTGCATCAGAGGGATGGCTCAGGCAGTTTGGTGGCAAAGTTAGAGAGACAAGACTGAGATGTTTGCATATGTGCAGAGCAGAGACAGAGGATATATCGGACAAAGGGTGTTGAAGATGGAGCAGGCAGGCAGGAAGAAAGGAAGACAACAGTTGAGGTTCCTGGATGTAGTGAAGGACATGCAGAGGGTTGGTGTTGACAAGGTGAGGTGGAGGAAGATGATCCACTGTGGCAATTCCCTAAAAGGAATCGGCCGAAGAAGAAGAAGAAGCATGGTGTTACTAGCAATTTAATGTCTATGACAACAAAGAGTATAAAACCTCAGCATTGGTGCCCTGGATGGTTTACCTGTCTTGTGATCATTCACTGGAGATAGGTGAGATAGTTGGTCAGTGAAAACGTGTTACAGAATATGAAATGTCTCATTTTCCCTACATTTTGATATCAGGTCATCTTCGAGCCATGATTCCTCAAAGCAGTTTTCTAATATGATCATAGTCTGAGGTGTTCAGTTGGGAACTTTTTTTTTTTTATGAGATTTTGATATAAAATGACCCAAATGTATTGTAAACACAGTACCAATGACCTTTATACCACAAAAGGTCTGCCTGACTCACAGTTTAAACAGGAAACTAATGACTGTAAACTGCAAATGCAGCTTGTTTTACATATACTGACTGGGAAAGAACAGGGCTTCGTGTCACTGAAAGTGAGGGCTGAAGGATGGCAGCTGATTAGTTTAACAAAATAACTATCAACATGTACCAGCTTATCTCACAGCTTTAGATAAGCATTTAATTGAGTTTTTAGCCTGTATTTCACCTCTCAGGCAACATACATGTGAGCTGTTAGTGGAAGACATTTCCTCCATTTAATTGAGATTATTGCAACTGTAGTAACTGCTCTGCTCCCAAATTACAGAACGTATGATAACTCATCTAATCTACAAACATTTCTTCTGTAGCCAAGCCTCTGTTTTTATTGCAACACATTTTGTAGTTAGAATAATGATAAAGGTACAACTAACGTCAATAGCAGCCTGCATGCAGATCATTCTAGTAACGCTACTCTGTGTTGTTATTATGGTTTTTTCTTCTTAGCATCTGCTTATTAAACGCCGGTAAGTCTGACAATATTACAGAGTCTGGTCACTGACTAAAGCCGGATTTATGCTCCTGCTTTTGTCTCTGTTAGCTCTCAGAGAGAGGGATCATGGGAGTTCAACCAATGCAGAGGCTACAGAGGTACACTCGCCTGCAGTCCTCCAAAAACAGACAACACAATGTAAACCTTGTGCGATGTACTCTGGAGAGGCTACAAAGCTTTGTATAGCAGCGCACAGGCTAACAGGGCATCATACGACTCCTAAAGGGATCAGCCAAACAAAGAAAAAGAAGATGATATTATGGTTTTAAAAGCAATAGGAGTATAAAACCACAGCATTGGTACTAACATATTAGACTTTAGGCCAGCCTGTTGTGCAGTCCTTATGCTATATTCACTAATCTGTTACTACTGATTTGGTTTTATTACCTAAAGCGAATCTAAAATAATCACATCTGACATAAAGACTGCACTACATGAAAAATGATTTTCCCATTTTTGACTTTTTCAGTAATCATTAAGCTAACATGTTACATAAGACTGATCATGATGGACAAATCCCAAACCAGTGACCTAGTTTAGCTCAAAGTCATCAGTCAAAAGATGCGACACAGACAGGCATTGATCATTTGAACGTAATTACAAATTTACATTATTATTACTTTTCACAATTTTAATGGAAAACTGTTTTTTGTTTTTCCATCGCTCGTGACCTCACCCTCTTGTGCCGGTGTGATATCAGTGATCCGGAGGTGTGGACCGGGTAGCGGCGCTGGACACACATTTTTACCCAGAGCTGGGATCTCAGGCAGGGTGAACACTATTTCATACCGGTGCTGTGTCTTCAAGAAGCCGACCTGTAGAGAGGGAGAAGAGGTTTTAAACAAGAGTCCAGCACAGATTTAGAGATGAAGGCAAATCATTTTGTTTTCTTTCTCCTTCCTTTATTCAGCCACATCAAAGGGAAAGAAAGGTTAGCTGAGCAGAGACGGTCTATATAGAGAAGAAAGTGGTTGAGCCGTGCTCTCACATTTCATAGTGTAAGCCTATTACGGGTACATAAAAATGATTTATTTTATGGATACATATAAGCGCTCCACTACAGGGCTGAGTTTTCCTTGAGAGAGTCCTCTAATTGAAATGATTATCTGTGGCTTCAGTGATTGTAATCCCATCACCTCTGCCAGATTTTCATTGTAGCCTGATGGGGAAAGAAAACCAAATTACCCTCTGAATTTCACTCAACTCCAAAATCATTTTAGTGATGTTAATCGCGCGTGTGTGAAGCCTTCAGCACTTATTCTTCTACTCAAGTATGAAAGCCATCAGCTCCAGCACCCAAACAACTTTAGCACCCAATGATGGTAGACATTTAGCATAGCCAGGATCAAGTGCAAGAATTGCAACAAAAGAAAATTAACACATTTGTTTGATTTCAGTACTTTTGAAACAAAAAAAGGCAAACAGAGAATAATTTTATGTTTTCAAACGTGAGAAATTTAGGCTTTTCCAAGTTCTAATACAAACAAGTTCCACATATAAACAACGCACATAGCATTCAGCAACGTGTAATTGCCTGAAACTTGCATTCCTTCCAGTGGCCAGGGGAGACTTTTCTAACTAAAGTCTATGGGAAAATTATTCTCTTCTAAAGTGATTTATGATCTTAGTAAAAACACTCCAATGACGACCTTATGCTCTTTCAAAGTTGAGCTAATTTCAAATCTTAGGTAAAACAGTATAATACTCATTTTTGCAAATGAAGGTCCAATTTGGTGTAAAATAGACAATAATCCTATACATATAGCATTAGTTCACAACAATAGTCATCTCAAGGTGCTTTATACTGCAGCATAAAGAGGTTAAAATATTACACAACATTCTTTTTTATGCAAGTCACTACAGCATGAGCATACAGTATCACTCGGTTTCTAAGTCAGATCCAATAGTGACTCATTACATATAATTTAACTCTATAAACCAGAGAGTGTAGATCCATCTTCTTCATATATTTATTCTTAGGTTTTATTATATTAAAATACGAATGTATTTATGATTTAGACAGCTGCTCAGGTACCCAACAGTTGATTCTGTTCATCTGGACGCAGCATTTTCAGTGAGCAAAACGTTTCGGCACTCATCCAAGTGGCCTCTTCAGACTGTAGTGACTTGCTTAAAAAAAGGATGTTGTGTAATATTTTAACCTCTTTCAGACTGAAGAAGTTGCTGAAGAAATTATTAGCCCTGGCTTTGGTGATTGTAATCCCATCACCTCTGCCAGATTTTCATTGTAGCCTGATGGGGAAAGAAAACCAAACTACAGGGAGTGCAGAATTATTAGGCAAATGAGTATTTTGTCCACATCATCCTCTTCATGCATGTTGTCTTACTCCAAGCTGTATAGGCTCGAAAGCCTGCTACCAATTAAGCATATTAGGTGATGTGCATCTCTGTAATGAGAAGGGGCGTGGTCTAATGACATCAACACCCTATATCAGGTGTGCATAATTATTAGGCAACGTCCTTTCCTTTGGCAAAATGGGTCAAAAGAAGGACTTGACAGGCTCAGAAAAGTCTAAAATAGTGAGATATCTTGCAGAGGGATGCAGCAGTCTCAAAATTGCAAAGCTTCTGAAGCGTGATCATCGACCAATCAAGCGTTTCATTTAAAATAGTCAACAGGGTCGCAAGAAGCGTGTGGACAAACCAAGGTGCAAAATAACTGCCCATGAACTGAGAAAAGTCAAGCGTGCAGCTGCCAAGATGCCACTTGCCACCAGTTTGGCCATATTTCAGAGCTGCAACATCACTGGAGTGCCCAAAAGCACAAGGTGAGCAGGTCAGCCACTAATCAGAAGGTCGGTGGGTCGATCCCAGGCTGCATCCTGGCTGCATGCCAAATATCCTTGGGCAAGATACTAACCCCGTGTTTGCCTACTGGTGGTGGTCAGAGGGCCCGGTGGCGCCTGTGTCCGGCAGCCTCGCCTCTGTCAGTGCGCCCCAGGGCAGCTGTGGCTACAATGTAGCTTGCTATCGCCAGTGTGTGAATGTGTGTGTGAATGGGTGGATGACTGAATGTAGTGTAAAGCGCTTTGGGGTCCTATGGACTAGAAAAGCGCTATACAAATGCAGGCCATTTACCATTTACTCAGAGACATGGCCAAGGTAAGAAAGTGTAGAGTACACCCAGCACAGACACACGCACACACAGGCAGGTATAGCCAACTTCCACGTTTATTGATATATTTGTATTTTGACAGCTGACTCAGTCGCACCGTCTGACAGCTCGAGCCCAGCTGATCTCCTCTGGCCGCTCCTCCTCGTCTCACTATAAACACAGCGGAGGAGACCATCATCAGTCCATAAACAATATCAGCTGTTCTTACCGGCCTCGCGGCGCCGCCCCGTTGAGCCTTCCGCTCCACTCCTCCCCTGCAGCTGCGCCCGGGGCCACGCCTCCGCCACACACCCCCACCGCCCGTTCGAGGCCGGGGAGCCGTCCGGCCGAGCCAACTCCCCCCCCCCCCCCCCGCGAGCGAGAGAGGAAATCGGCCACTGCCATCTGCGCCCCCGGCCTATGGATCACCTTGAACTTAAAGGGCTGCAACGCCAGATACCACCGGGTGATCCGGGCGTTGGCATCCTTCATGCGGTGGAGCCACTGCAGCGGGGCGTGGTCCGAACAGAGGGTGAATGAGCGTCCCAGGAGGTAATAGCGCAGGGAGCCGACCGCCCACCGGATGGCCAGGCACTCCTTCTCCACGGTGCTGTACCGGCGCTCGCGCTCTGCTAGCTTCCGGCTGATGTACAGGACAGGGCGGTCGGCCCCCCTTACCTGCTGGGACAAAACGGCTCCCAGCCCTCTGTCCGAGGCGTCAGTCTGCAGAACAAAAGGGAGGGAAAAGTTAGGAGTGTGAAGCAGCGGCTCTCCACAGAGAGCCTTTTTCACCTGCACAAACGCCGCCTGGCACGGCCCCGTCCACTGGACCAGATCCGGGGCACCCTTTCGGGTGAGATCGGTCAGGGGGCTGGTTAGCTGCGCAAACCCCGGCACAAAGCGACGATAGTAACCCGCCAACCCCAAGAACCGTCTCACCTCCTTTTTCGTCCTGGGGCGCGGGCAGGATGCGATAGCCGCCGTCTTCTCCACCTGTGGACGCACCTGCCCGCCCCCCAGGTGGTACCCCAGATACTGCACCTCCCTCCGTCCAACCGCGCACTTCTTCGGATTGGCCGTGAGCCCCGCCCCCCTCAGGGACTCCAGGACCGCGGCCACCCGCAGCACATGCTCCGCCCAGGTGTCGCTGTGGATGATCACGTCATCCAGGTAGGCGGCAGCATACGCTGCGTGCGGACGCAGTACCCGGTCCATGAGACGCTGGAAAGTGGCCGGGGCCCCGAACAGGCCAAACGGAAGTGTCACGAACTGGTACAAACCGTACGGAGTGGAGAAGGCCGTTTTCTCCCTGGCCTCGGCAGACAAGGGAATCTGCCAATAGCCCTTGGTTAAGTCCAGTGTCGTGAAAAAGCGGGCCGTGCCTAACCGGTCCAGGAGCTCGTCGACCCGAGGCATGGGGTAGGCATCAAAGCGTGACACTTCGTTCACCCTGCGATAGTCGACACAGAACCGTATAGACCCATCCTTCTTCGCCACCAGAACGATGGGGCTACACCAGGCGCTGTGCGACTCTTCTATTACTCCCATCCTCAGCATTTCCGCCAATTCCCTCTGCACGATTTTTCGCTTGTGCTCCGGGAGCCTGTAGGGCCGTGAACGCACCGTCACGCCAGGCTGCGTCACGAAATGGTGCTCGATGAGGGACGTCCGGCCGGGCAGGGGGGAGAACACGTCCGCAAAACGCTGTTGCAACGCGACAACATCCGCTCTCTGGGCCTGTGTGAGATGGTCATCACAAGGGAGGGAGGCGGGAATGATAGAATTTGGCACCTCAGGCCCCAACTCATCTCTCTCCTTCACCAAGCTCACCAGAGAAGCGGTTTCAACCTCTCGCCACAGTTTGAGGAGATTGAGGTGATAAATCTGCGTGGCTCCTCCCCTGTCCGACCGAGCGACCTCATAGTCCACGTCCCCGACTCGCCGTGTGACCACAAAGGGTCCTTGCCACTTGGCGAGCAACTTCGAGCTGGAGGTAGGGAGTAACACAAGCACTTTATCTCCCGGTGAAAATTGCCTGAGCCTAGCCCCTCTGTCATACAGGCGTTGCTGACGCTGCTGAGCCTGGAGCAAATTCTCCCGTGACAACCTCCCCAAAGTGTGGAGTTTTGCTCTCAGGTCCAACACGTACTGAATCTCATTTTTGGCGGGGCTCGGACCGTCCTCCCAGCTTTCTTTAATCAGGTCGAGCACCCCACGTGGCCTCCTGCCGAACAGCAGTTCAAAGGGAGAAAATCCCGTGGAGGCCTGGGGCACCTCCCGCACTGCGAATAACAGAGGGTCTAGCCAGTGATCCCAATTGCGTTCATCCTCGTTAATGAACTTCCGAATCATGGACTTTAAAGTCTTATTCAGCCGCTCCACCAGCCCGTCAGTCTGAGGGTGGTAGACGCTGGTCCGAATAGATTTAATGCCCAGTAATTCGTACAGTTCCCGCAGTGTACGAGACATAAACGACGTGCCCTGGTCAGTCAGTATCTCTTTCGGGATTCCGACTCGGGAGATGACCTGAAACAGTGCCTGCGCCACACTCTTTGCAGAGATGGTGCGCAGCGGAACTGCTTCCGGGTACCGCGTTGCGTAATCCACCAGGACTAACACAAAGCGGTAGCCGCGTGCACTCCGGTGAAACGGCCCGATGAGGTCCATGCCGATGCGCTCAAACGGGACCTCAATGAGGGGGAGAGGGCGCAGCGGCGCCTTCGGTATGGCCGGCTGGTTAACAAGTTGGCAGTCCGGGCAGGACGCGCACCATCGGCGCACATCCGCTCGGATGCCCGGCCAATAAAATCGGGCCGTTATTCGCTCCAGAGTTTTCTCATAGCCCATATGCCCTGCCATGGGGTTATAGTGGGCCGCCTGGAAAAGAGTTTCCCGGCGGCCCTGCGGCACCAACAACTGGGTGAGTGTTTCCTCTGTCTGAGTGTCACGACTCACTCGATATAATCGGTCGTTTAATAAGACGAAACGCGGGTAGGTCTGCGCGGCCTCAGGGCGCACCACGTGACCATCAATAGCCATCACTTGGTCAAAGGCTGAGCGTAGGGTGCCGTCACGAGACTGCTCCAGTGGGAAATCGCCCATGGGGGACACTTCCGGGGCCGGCGGGACGTCCCGTGAGGGACCCGCCAGCTCCTCCCCCCCGGAGTCGGTGTCGGACGACCCCGCGTCACCGCTGAATGCCGCGCACACGCTACACCCCGCTTCCGGTCGTGATCGCACCCCCGCGTACTGCCCCAGTAGCTGATGAAACCCCGGCCAATTGGTACCCAGAATCAGGGGGTGCGACAGGCGCGGGCTAACCGCCGCCGTTACTCTATGCGTTTTGCCCTTATACTTTAATAACAGCGGCACAATGGGATACCTGTGAACGTCACCATGCACACACCTCACCTCCACCCATTCTGCCTCCAGCAATGCCCCGGGGCGAACCAAGCTTTGGTGTACGAGGGTCTGCGTGCAGCCCGTGTCCACCAACGCCTGGCGTATACCCCCTCGAGTCCTTACCGGAATACTGTATGTCCCTCCTGGACCGGGGGAGGGTGCTGGGGCGCCAGCAACACGAAACACCTGCCCCACTTCCATAAGCGGACAATCCCTCCTCAGGTGCCCCGGCTGCCCGCACTTCCAACACTCCGGCCCCGGCGTCTGTGCTGCTCTCCGTGGCTCGGGGGCGGCTCCACTTGGCTCGGCTGCCCTGGACGGCACCAACGCCGCGAAAGGGTTAGTGGGGCTCAGCGCCGGCAGCCGCTCTGCCTGCCCTGGTGCCGGCACACGGCGTCTCGGGGCCGGCACTGGGGCCTGTTTGTTCGGCCTCCGTCCGGCGTCCCCGGGTTCCCCTGCTCCAGCGGCAAGGTGGTCTTCCGCTAGCGTCACCGCTACCTCCAGGCTTGCGGGCCGGTGGCACCGGACCCATCTCGCCGTCTCCGCTGGCAATCCCTCCGTGAACTGTTCCAGCACCACCTTGTCCACCAGCTTCGTCTCGCCCTCCGATGCTCCCGGTTGCAGCCAGCGAACCGCCGCGTCGCGCAGCTGCCGGGCCCAGGCGAATGGTCGGTCCGTTGTAGCCAGCCGACAGGCCCGGAACCGCCGGCGATGGTCTTCGGCGGTGAGCCCCAGCCTGTCCACCACCGCCCGGCTCACGTCCGGGAAGCTGCTCCTCGACGCCGGAGGCAGACTCAGGGCTGCTGTTTGTGCCTCCCCAGACAGCAGGGGGAGCAGCCGCGGAGCCCACTCCTCCCGCGGCCATTGGCAAGCCTCCGCCGTGGCACGGAAGGTCTCCAAAAAAACTTGTGGGTCGTCCCCGTCCCCCATCCGGGACACCGACACCGACAGCGGCAAGGGCTTCGGCGTGGCAGCGGCCCCGACCAGCCGTTCCAGAACTTGCGTCTGTCGGTCCGTCTGCTCCCGCAGCGCGGCCAGGTGGGCACGCTGGTCGGCCGCCTGATCCCGGCTCATCGTCGCCATCTCCGCCAGCATCTGCGCCAAGAATTGCAGAGGCTGGGCGGGTGGCGTGGCCTGTGGGTCGGACATTTCCCCACCGGCACTGTCCTGGGTTTCGGCACCACTTGTAGAGTACACCCAGCACAGACACACGCACACACAGGCAGGTATAGCCAACTTCCACGTTTATTGATATATTTGTATTTTGACAGCTGACTCAGTCGCACCGTCTGACAGCTCGAGCCCAGCTGATCTCCTCTGGCCGCTCCTCCTCGTCTCACTATAAACACAGCGGAGGAGACCATCATCAGTCCATAAACAATATCAGCTGTTCTTACCGGCCTCGCGGCGCCGCCCCGTTGAGCCTTCCGCTCCACTCCTCCCCTGCAGCTGCGCCCGGGGCCACGCCTCCGCCACAGAAAGGCTGAAAGACGACCACCACTGAACAAGACACACAAGCTGAAACGTCAAGACTGGGCCAAAAAATATCTCAAGACTGGTTTTTCTAAGGTTTTATGGACTGATGAAATGAGAGTGAGTCTTGATGGGCCAGATGGATGGGCCCGTGGCTGGATTGGTAAAGGGCAGAGAGCTCCAGTCCGACTCAGACGCCAGCAAGGTGGAGGTGGAGTACTGGTTTGGGCTGGTATCATCAAAGATGAGCTTGTGGGGCCTTTTCGGGTTGAGGATGGAGTCAAGCTCAACTCCCAGTCCTACTGCCAGTTTCTGGAAGACACCTTCTTCAAGCAGTGGTACAGGAAGAAGTCTGCATCCTTCAAGAAAAACATGATTTTCATGCAGGACAATGCTCCATCACACGCGTCCAAGTACTCCACAGCGTGGCTGGCAAGAAAGGGTATAAAAGAAGAAAAACTAATGACATGGCCACCTTGTTCACCTGATCTGAACCCCATTGAGAACCTGTGGTCCATCATCAAATGTGAAATTTACAAGGAGGGAAAACAGTACACCTCTCTGAACAGTGTCTGGGAGGCTGTGGTTGCTGCTGCACGCAATGTTGATGGTGAACAGATCAAAACACTGACAGAATCCATGGACGGCAGGCTTTTGAGTGTCCTTGCAAAGAAAGGTGGCTATATTGGTCGCTGATTTGTTTTTGTTTTGTTTTTGAATGTCAGAAATGTATATTTGTGAATGTGGAGATGTTATATTGGTGTCACTGGTAAAAATAAATAATTGAAATGGGTATATATTTGTTTTTTGTTAAGTTGCCTAATAATTATGCACAGTAATAGTCACCTGCACACACAGATATCCCCCTAAAATAGCTAAAACTAAAAACAAACTAAAAACTACTTCCAAAAACATTCAGCTTTGATATTAATGAGTTTTTTGGGTTCATTGAGAACATGGTTGTTGTTCAATAATACAATTATTCCTCAAAAATACAACTTGCCTAATAATTCTGCACTCCCTGTACCTTCTGAATTACCTCATCCAAGTGACTTCTTCAGATGGAAGAAGTCACTTGGATGAGAAAATGTGTCTCCCACTAAAAACACTACGTCCAGATCAACAGACTCCCCTTTTGGGGATTTATTTAACTGGATGATTGAGCATGCATCAAGAAGCTGCTCAGATAGTTTAGGAAGTTTAAGAAATTTGAAATTTTGTCAAACGTTTTCATTCTCTGACAGTTTGTGCACTTAGCATGAGGCCACAATCACCATCATCAAATGCACTGATGGGAGTGGAAAGTTCTGCAAAAAATCTACTAACCACTGTGACCAGATTTCTACAAAGAGCAGCACAACTCAGCAGGTCAAAATCAAGCGGAACCAATGTGGGAGTGAGTACTGTACTCGCCAAATTGTTACAGGGTAAGCACAGGTTTTACACCTTAGGCCTAGATTATACTTTGCAGGATATGAATACAGTGAGCTGGAGACCCGACGGTGGAGTAGTCTTTTCTGTTATACACGTTTGATTTCTGCTATATTGGGCCTCTCTTCCTCCCACCACATTCCACATTAGGTTCAGTTCAGTCTGCCATTCTGATAACCCTCTGCAATAAATTAACACCCAGTGACAACTATCACAACCACAAAAGCTGTAAAATGAGACATGCATTTTTTCAGTGATAAATTCAGTGTTATTTGCAATAACTAGCCTACCGCTCTCCTCATGTTTGTGTGAATCATTTGAATACCCTTCTCCCAAAATTGTTGTGCACTGAAAGGGAAACCTCCACCCAGTTTAGTTTGAAAAATATTCATTGTGCCTCTTTATAAAATCTGAGCAGCAGATCTTCAACACCAAAAGAACATTTTGCACTGATGCTGCCCACAAATCTGGTCCATAGCAACCAACTGAAAACATAAAACTTGGTAAAAGATCTGTAGAGTCAGTCAATTATCCTGCATTTTATGCTCAAACCTGAGATAAAGAGTATTATAGTTGGCATAGTAAGTGCAAGACAAAGCTGCAAAAAGTTAGTGTGGGATGATATAGTAGTAGAGATATAGAAGTAGCAGCCTCATATTAAGCAAAGAGAAAAATTCATGAGGGGGAGTTATCACAGCAAGTGGTGAAGAAAGCTGTGCAGAGGAGACGAGATATACAGATACATCGAGAGTGAGAGAGAGAGAATGAGACAGCAGGGCCATGCAGGCAAGGAGAGATAAGCGTAAAGACCCTCCAGCTAAAGCTGCAAACGGCATTTTCAGCCCCACGCGACCCCTGGTTAAAGCAACGGGCAGAGCAGAGGCTCCAAACAGCGCTACAGAGACAAGAGGGAATGCTGAAGGAGTGCTGCAGAGAAGAACAATCGTTCTGTGAGTGTAGTCCCACGCACGTCCACACACTGTGAAATTCAAATTTCAGGCTCCACATTAAAACAACAAAATAAAGAGTTTAGGCAGGAAAAAGCCCAACCAAACAGTTGGAAGTGAAAAACTCAGCGTGAACCATTTCAGTTCATAAGAAAAAGAAAGCATTCCTGTTTTTGGTATTACAATATATCATGTGTAACACTGGAAGCGTTCACCCACAAACAATGGTCCGATTCAGCTGGCTGACAAATACCACACATTTCAAGAACTCGTCACCCCACTTCACCAAGACAGTTCAGTCAGTACTTATGAACACACAACACTGACTGCTGACTACATGTAGAAGCAGGGAACGCTTACTTGGAAGACATCACTTGTGAGAACAAAAAAAAATTCTCCGTAGACCGAGTGAGCCACTGACTTGCAAAGATTGAGCTGTAAGCTATTTGTCTGGTTACATTTGCTTTATAGCTGCTGGCAATACTTACATAACACATAAGAAATTAATTTTTGCTGGACTTCAAAGGGCAACTCCATAGAGTCAGCTTCATTTATTCAGAGTGCCGACATGCAGCTTAAGCAGATTATACTAGGAGCACTCAATAACTCAATCAGTTACCAGAGTAACCAAGGTTACTAAACAACATATAAGTTTACACTGCTATGTAACCATTTCAGTCAGTGCTCTCACTATACAGGGAGTGCAGAATTATTAGGCAAATGAGTATTTTGTCCACATCATCCTCTTCATGCATGTTGTCTTACTCCAAGCTGTATAGGCTCGAAAGCCTACTACCAATTAAGCATATTAGGTGATGTGCATCTCTGTAATGAGAAGGGGTGTGGTCTAATGACATCAACACCCTATATCAGGTGTGCATAATTATTAGGCAACTTCCTTTCCTTTGACAAAATGGGTCAAAAGAAGGACTTGACAGGCTCAGAAAAGTCAAAAATAGTGAGATATCTTGCAGAGGGATGCAGCAGTCTCAAAATTGCAAAGCTTCTGAAACGTGATCATCGAACAATCAAGCGTTTCATTCACAATAGTCAACAGGGTCGCAAGAAGCGTGTGGAAAAACCAAGGCGCAAAATAACTGCCCATGAACTGAGAAAAGTCAAGCGTGCAGCTGCCAAGATGCCATTTGCCACCAGTTTGGCCATATTTCAGAGCTGCAACATCACTGGAGTGCCCAAAAGCACAAGGTGTGCAATACTCAGAGACATGGCCAAGGTAAGAAAGGCTGAAAGACGACCACCACTGAACAAGACACACAAGCTGAAACGTCAAGAACAGGCCAAGAAATATCTCAAGACTGGTTTTTCTAAGGTTTTATGGACTGATGAAATGAGAGTGAGTCTTGATGGGCCAGATGGATGGGCCCGTGGCTGGATTGGTAAAGGCAGAGAGCTCCAGTCCGACTCAGACGCCAGCAAGGTGGAGGTGGAGTACTGGTTTGGGCTGGTATCATCAAAGATGAGCTTGTGGGGCCTTTTCGGGTTGAGGATGGAGTCAAGCTCAACTCCCAGTCCTACTGCCAGTTTCTGGAAGACACCTTCTTCAAGCAGTGGTACAGGAAGAAGTCTGCATCCTTCAAGAAAAACATGATTTTCATGCAGGACAATGCTCCATCACACGCATCCAAGTACTCCACAGCGTGGCTGGCAAGAAAGGGTATAAAAGAAGAAAAACTAATGACATGGCCACCTTGTTCACCTGATCTGAACCCCATTGAGAACCTGTGGTCCATCATCAAATGTGAAATTTACAAGGAGGGAAAACAGTACACCTCTCTGAACAGTGTCTGGGAGGCTGTGGTTGCTGCTGCACGCAATGTTGATGGTGAACAGATCAAAACACTGACAGAATCCATGGATGGCAGGCTTTTGAGTGTCCTTGCAAAGAAAGGTGGCTATATTGGTCGCTGATTTGTTTTTGTTTTGTTTTTGAATGTCAGAAATGTATATTTGTGAATGTGGAGATGTTATATTGGTGTCACTGGTAAAAATAAATAATTGAAATGGGTATATATTTGTTTTTTGTTAAGTTGCCTAATAATTATGCACAGTAATAGTCACCTGCACACACAGATATCCCCCTAAAATAGCTAAAACTAAAAACAAACTAAAAACTACTTCCAGAAACATTCAGCTTTGATATTAATGAGTTTTTTGGGTTCATTGAGAACATGGTTGTTGTTCAATAATAAAATTATTCCTCAAAAATACAACTTGCCTAATAATTCTGCACTCCCTGTATAGAGCTTAATATAACTAGAAGTAAAAGTGTTATATACACAAATCTCCTACGTTTCTGTGGATTTGTTTGCACTTGGATGCACAGGGGTTCTGGTTGTAAGCAAGAATTGCTCATTTACATGTCCAAAACTACTAGAGCAACCTTTGCAATCACTTCAGTTGTATCTTGGTTCAGAAAAGGCCTTTTAAAGAGTAAAATGGGTGAGTATGATCAGCCCATGCAGTAAAGTTAAATAGGTTCCTTTAAGCTATGAAAACAGCTGGCAAAAAGTTGAAAATACATTAATGTAACTTACTGTAGGAAAGGGGTATTTTTTAGCTCCCGTTTTAAACCACCTCTTGTGATTTAGTCCAATATCAAAGATCAGCTCATTTTATGTTGCAGAAAAATGCTGTTAGGTACTATAATCGTTTTGAACCTTTGCAATCTACATTACAAACGTTGTCGCTTAGAAGTTGAGGGTGTAGCACACTTCTGATTACAAGGTGTTTGCACAGGTCGCCTAGTGCAACTCAGATTGGTGCAATCATTCAGTTTGGCAAAGGGCTGCAATCAATCTGAATCAGTCTGCGCCAATGAGCCAATCTCCTTTGTGACACTTATTTACATTAGGAAACTCGAGTTGGTTGTTGAGCACCGATTTCAATTTGCAGTTAAATCACCATCCTGCAGCAACTACGTCATGCTTGGTTGATTCTGGTTGGACTGTAAATGTAGTTAATGTAAATTTCTCTTTATGTAGTTGAAAAGGGATTTGTAATTCACCCGATTATCACAAACGGATTGCACATATTTGCCAACTTGACTCCATTCAATCTCAAAGTGATAGCGGACTGACCATTAACTCACCAAAGTCAATGTGAAGCTGGCAACTTTTTGCGTGTGGTCACAAACCAGATCCCTGGCTTCAAAGCAAAGATTTAAAAGACAAGGAGACTGCAATTTGCACAAAGTCATGAAAATCAAAATACTATTTTCCATGCTGGGAATGTACCATTACAGTGTACAAAGAATAAATATGTCAACTGCACCAAAACTGGTTAAAAAATGTCCATTTACATTCCAGTACTACACGTCATTAACTTTTTTCTTGTCTCTCCCATATTTTGTGTTCTGCCCTCTTTATTCCCTACCTCATCCTCTTCTTTTCATCCTCCAACACATCAGAGTCAATGGTGTTCCCTCTCTAATGGTTAAAAAGTTGAAAAGGAGTTTGTCCTTCCCATCTTGTTCATGCTCATCTTGTCCTAATATTGTAGGGCCTTTATGTGGTCAGCAGTGTGGTTTGGTGGTGGTGATTAAAACTGTGCAAAAGATCCCAGATGGAGACAAGGAGAGACAAACTCAAGGGTCGCAAGTTAGTCTAAATAAATGGGAGGAAGGTCATCCGGTGCGGAAAGGGCAGATAAAGCTGCTGTGGAAAATGAAGCCTTCATTATACTTTGCTGTTGACACAGACAACTGCAGACCCAACCGCTGAGTAGTCTTTCCTGTTAGATTTCTTTGAAGTTTGCCACCTGGGGCGCTTGCACAGTTGGTGCATTGTAATGTAAATTCTAACGAGTCCGTGCGGTCACACAAAACAGGAAGGCGCACGTTCTCTCCCACTCACCGTCTGATGGGGAAAATGACGTTTCGTTAAAGCTGAAAGTATAAACAAGGCTTAAGAGAGGAGCCAACACTACCGCTTTCATTGTTCCTTCATTGTTCAATTCATTGTTTCATTTTCCTTACACAAAAAGTCTGTATGTAGGCAAAATCCTTGTGTTCACCGAATTACTGGAAGGCCCATCTCTTTTAACTCTATTTTGGTCTCCATCAGCTCCTGAGTGGAATAAATGGCTCTTTTGTAGGTAAATTCCCCCTGTGTACTAAACAACTACCACTTCTGCAGTGTTTATCTTGAAGAAGAAATCTTTAAGCGTCAAGAATCAGCTTTTGTTTGCAGATGTGTTACTACAAGAACAACCTCTAACAACAAATCACTTTTTAATATACTAGATGTATTAGTTCCACTTGAAGCTAAAAGCAGCTTCTCCTATTTTCATCTTCTTATTTTGTGTTAATCTTTCCAGCAGACAACCACACACTCTTCACTAATTAGCCTTTAATCTGGTTACTTAGTAATGAGATTACTGGTAATCTGCATGTAGAACCACTAATGTTATGCAGAGCAACACCTCACCTTATGCACTACAGAAACTAAACTTCATAAACACTTTAAATTTAAAAACGTGTGGCTTCTTCAGCCGGTCTTTGCAGCACTGACAGCTGCTCATTTGCATCACCGCGACTGAAATTTCTGTGCAGAAACACTGAATAGAAAATCTGCCCGACCCGCACCTGACACATGGACATACACAATTTGTGAAATGTAAATTACCTTCATCAGGGCTGCATTCATACAGCTGTTGGATGCATAGCGCTTCCATCCCACGCACACCCACTTCCTTAGTGGTATGTCTGCAGGGATTGGCACCTTCCTTCTCACCCCCTAACCAGTTCATTAGCGATGCCCCCTCCACAAAACCGAGCTCACAATATTCTGGGCCTGCACTTACAGAGCTTTTAGAAACACGAGTGCACAAACGGGCCGATCTGTGACTGAGAACTAAGTGTCTGCAGTCCATCCACGCGCTCACACACAACTTTTAATCACAATGATCTGGCTGTGAGTGAGAGTTAACACTTCAAGAGGCTTAGTAACATGAACTGAACTTTAAGACATTTCAACTTGGTTTCTGGTAGGGCAGTTATCATCTGAGGAAAGCTTAGAATAGTCACACGCACATTAACAAACACACTTTTGTTACTGCAAAATTAAACGTATGCGCAAGTTAAAAAAAGAGATCTGTAATCACTCATCTGCCTGCTTTCCTGGGAGTTCGGCTGTTAGTCTGTTCTTTACATTGCTTCCTCTTTCCCACGTTGTCAAACTCAATGCTGACATCATTACCCTAGTCCAATCATCTTCTTACCAGCCTTCTTTTAGCCAATCAGCCTCCACTCTCTGCTCTGTCATTCTCCCCTTCAGACTTCAGACAACCCAAGCCTCCATCCTTACCACAATCAGTGTCTAGACTACGGGGGTCCTGACTAATAGCCAAATACATTAATTTTTCCATCTCAATAAATCAATAACTTTTTTTTTTTTTTTTAAAACACACCTAGAGTGTTTTAAAAAAAGCAAACCCATGCCATAAAACTCCCATCACACAGTTTTTGTGCTGATGTTAATACAAGAGGAGAGTTGGAGTCCTGCAGGTACCGACTCATCACAGCGTCAGTGACTTTTACACACCAGGAATCAGCAACCTCGCTCTGTAAATGGTCTTCCACTTTGTGCCCCAGTTGTTGTGGTTTTTAAACACTTCAACTTTGCAATAATACCAGGAAGGAAATCTCATAAACTGACTTGTTGCAACGGTCACATCCTATTACAGTACCATGGGCTTTAGAATGGCCCCTTCTTTCACAAATGTTTGTAAAGGCAGACTCCATAGCTAGCTGATGGGTTTTATACACCAGTTACACTTGTACGGTGGCCCTGAGAGGTCAAATGCACTGCAGCTAAAGTAAACAACAGTCAAAAGAAGAACACTGAATAAGGCAGACAAAACAGTCCTACTCGCGGGCTACCAACAGCTGCATCTATGAGGTGGCTGTACCTCAGGTGGTAGAGGTCACCTATTAATCGGAACGTTGGTGCTTTGATTCCCATCTACTCCAGTCTGCACACTACTTCAAGATACTAACCCCAAGTTGCTTGCTGATACATCAGAGCAAGAATGCATGTGAATGTTAGATAGAAAGCACATACAGAGAAGCTTTGAGTGCTAAGATGGAGTAGAAAAGAGCTACATAAGAACCATTCCATTTACCATCTATGGTATCAATTCAGAAATCCTAGGTGACTTTGCTTTCTTAAAGTCACAAGTTTTTCAGAAAACTTGACCTCTGGCCCCTGAGGTCAGATTCTCGTAGATGCACATGTGGTATCAATTGAAATTCCTACGTTGCTTTGATCTCGAGTTACCGATTTCACAACTTGGTTGTTGGTGTTGCCCACCTGCTCGCCCATCCATCAGGGTTACAACCCCATCTGACTTTTACGGCTGAGGGGTAACATGTAAAACCACAAAAAGTGCAAAGTTCCAGATAGTAATTAAGAGAATTACCAAAATTATTACAATTCATCTGTAAGGGAGACACAATGGCTTTAAATTTCATCTACATGAGCTGCTCATGGTTAACTAGTGAAGGCTGAAACCTGAGATGCAGGCTCTTTTTCCCAGAAAAGTTTTTCCCTTTAATAAACCTTGTTGGTAACCTCTGTGTTTTATAGCTCTAATGTTGTGGGAAGTAAGTAATTATTTCTCTGTTGTCACCATCATGTTGCTGCAGCCGCTGTATGTTGACAGGGGTGGTTAGGTTGCTATAAGAAGCCAGAAAGTGTCTAAATAAGCCCAAGTTTAAGTGTAAAAGGCAAGAACAAACTTGCCTATTCAATATAACCCAATGTACTCCTTACTACATATTCAATATTTTATATATACATTAAGATAATAGCTGCTGGCTAGCTGGCTAGTAAGTTGTTACCCAGGTGGCTTACAGTTAAGCTAACACAACGAGAGCAGGAAATAAGACTTTAATTATTTGAGTCATGAGTGGTAGGCACACAACAGTAGCATACATACTGTTTTTACTCCTCCCGTTTTCATCCTGTATGTGCTTGCTGTTGGTTGAGCTTGAAGTTCCTGCTGTGCCTTTGAGAAGATACAGCGGACGGTCAGCTTCACACATGGATAAGGGTGTGGGGGAAAAAAAGTCCATCTTTGCTTGCCAATTACACTGAATTGAGAAAGTCGACCACTTTATCGTGTTTTATAACACACAACAGTTTTCATTCAACATTATAATATGACTTTGTGACTTTGGGGTTTGATTATTTTGGGACACATGTCTGGTATGCAAATTTTATGAACCTGCCCTAACACCAAGAAAATAAGAATCAAATTTATGCAGCGCTTTCTCGCTGCATCCACCTCTTTGTTTCAGAGTTGACCACAGACACTTAGCCCGAAACAAGAATCTTCATACTGAAGTTTGCAGTTATGAATCTGGAAAGTTACACTCGGAAGACTTTAAAGGCACCGTTAAAAAAAACACCAACAACATGAGAAAAAGAGATAAACAACAACAAATCTGTGACACTACTTCAAAGTGAGATGTTATTTCAAGTTGCTGTTTATGTTATTTTAAACTTATTTACCAAAGAAAAAAGAATGTTGTAATAACAAAGATACATTGATTAGTGAACAAACATTCTCATAGACTTAAAAATTAATCCATTAAAATGACATTGGGGAGGGCACTTGTTTGTGGAAGCCGCCAAATTGCCCTACAATCTTGATTACAGTGTCCCAGATGGACATCACTCTTCTGCCTAATCGCGTTTCATTTATGTGACTAAAGACCAACTACATACATAGTACGCCTTATAAGTCACTTTGAATTTAAAGATCACCCCTGACCTTAGGTCAAAGGTGATCTTTAAATACTCGTCCACAAGTTTGAGGTGCTTGTTACACTGAAACTTGGGCTTTCTGGCTTATTATAGTAACTTAACCCCACACTCCCCCATCAACAGAGTGACTGCAGCAACATGCTGGTGACAACAGAGAATGAATTACTCACTTTCCACCATAATAGAACTACAACACACAGAGGTTACCAGCAAGGTTTATTGAAGAGAAAATCTTTTCTAGTAAAAAGAGTATCACTGCAACTCATATTTCAGCCTTCACCAGTTAACCATGAGCACATTTATGTAAATGAAACAACGCTTGACTCAAACACGAGTTTCTGGAGCCAACTTCAGTGATCAATTTTGCTTTAGTGGCATGATGAACCTGATGTTTACGATGAATGAACATCGGATGGATTGCCATTGAAAGCTCTCCAATATTTTTAGTAGATCAATTTGAATATCCTATCTCCCATCGTTCTCAAGTTATACTGTTCACGACGATAACACCCCACTCGACTTTTTACAGCTGAGCAGTAAAAAGCTGTGGGATTTGTAATCTTCAAAGATTCATGGCAATCCATCAGACAGTTATAAACACATTCCTCAAATTCATGACGTTGGCAGAGGAAAAGCAAAAAAATTTCTGGGAAGTATTTTTAAAAGATGTTACTGCTATTCAAAAATAAGTTGTTGAGACACTTCAGTTTGGGTCTAAAACGGTGCAATATGTCAAAACAACTGAACATAGTAACAACATTATGAATTCGAATCTAGCAATGCATCTCTACTGACAGATATCCCACACGTTACATTCACAGATAATAATGTTGAAAAGAAAAATAAAGAAAAAAAACAATGAAATGAATAAAAGTTGATGAACAACCACCTCTATAACAAAGCAGCTGTAAAGAACTGTAAAAAGAAAGTAAAAAATAAATAAATTGTGCAGTTAGCAACATGGTTCATTATCATTACTATCATCTAAAGATCAAGCCTGTATGATAAATCACCCTGTGACAAGTGTCACAGGGTGATTTATCATTAATATTACAACAATGTTGGGCCTTAGGCACCTTCCTTTGTTGTTGGTTCCTCCAGGGTTTAAGAGCCGAGAGCAGAAAGATGCGCTGTCCGATATCATTGTTCTCTAAACTTTAAAGCTGACAGAGAAGATTAGCAGGAATGAAAAGACTTTAATCTTGGACTCGATGTTTCACAGATACTACCTATCAATTCTGACAGAAAGCGAGGGGACGGGTACACCAGATCAAAGACCTACCTCTCTCTGTTATATCTGCCACTTGAAAACATGCCATCCAAAGAAATTAAGCCCTTATGTACTATTTCTGAATTTTTAAGCTAATACGCCACAAGAGATATAATCTGTGAAAAGTAGATTTGTTTTTTGAAAAAGAAAACAAAACTTAAAAATATTTTTAATCACTCCTTTTATAAATGTAGCCGGTTGGAGGCTTCTTGTTAGAAAGACATGTGCCAGAGAAGTAAGATCTTGTATTGGCAAACCTTTAATCAACCTTTTTACAGCCTTTGTTGACATCCACTCTGAAACTACACCTGCACCCCATGACAATAAAAGTGGAATTGAATTTGGTTCTCTGGTGTACGTGACACGCATGACGCAAACTGAATAACAGGCTGGAAGCAAACTGGTGCAGAGTGTTTCTTATCCAGAGCGTGTGATGCTGCCAGACAGCTGAGCTTAGGGTGATCATTTTAAGTAAGTGCCTCCGAACATTTCCAACGCGTCATCAGCGAAGCACCTCATGACTACATTAATTCATAACAGACAGACATATAAACAAAACACACATAATCACCAGACTAAAAATAGTCTTCAGTCTTCCTATCCTTCACAGACGGAGGTTTAACATCTTTATTGCTCTTGATAATTTCCCCTTGTCAAATAATTGCACAGCATAAAAGAAAGAAGTAACACGTGTGCTTTTAGTGTCCCTCAAACCACCAGTACTCTTAAAAGGGAAAATGAAAACCTAGGAGCAAAATGGAAAAATATGATCAAAAAGAAACTGCCTGTGAGCTGCAATCGCTGATGAAACTTGGTTCAGTATTTTGTTTGTATATCATCAAATTATCACGATCACAAATTTCTGTTGAAATATGGCGATATCTTTTTGAGACTCTAGCCTACCCCTATTACTTAAACATTTACAAATACTAAAATTTGAGAATTACATCAGGAAAAAAACTACAAAATAAAATAAGTACTGACTTTTCATAGCATGTTGATGTAATTTTTGACTCTACTTGTTACAAAAGCTTTATTTTATTTATTTTTTAATGCCACCTAATCTAACACGTCCTCTTATTAGCTCTCCATATCCACGTCTAGTAACATCCTCTAACTAAAATATTCACACAACTTAGACATTGTTTTGTGTCTACACTAATCACACTGCTTTTTATTTTGTAGACTGATAAGATAGATTGATCGATCTAATGTGTCATGTGAAAACTGAAAACAGTCTCAATCATCCCGAAGACTGAAGAAGTCACTTAGATGAGAGATGAAATGTTTCTCCCTCTCGACGTCCAGATGAACAGAAGGGGTTTTATTCATTATTTTAGCGCTCAGTACTGTCATCTATAGCACCAAACAACAACAGCATGGCACTTACATTGAAGGTGAGACAACGTAAGACATTTTTTCTTCCATTTATATAATACATGTAGCAGCCAGAGGTCAGTCAATAATTGTCCTGCATGAAGATTTTGATAATTACTGACTTTTATTATGAATCCCTAGAGAATTTTATTCATATTAATCCTCCTTCAACACTAACAACAATCTGAAGCAATTAAGTGGAAGTGGTGGTCAACCACAGATATGGAAGAGCCATACAGAGGCGGTATGCAGTAAAGGACAAAGGTGACTTTATTTTCTACAGAGGCTAAGGTCACTGAACATCTGCCATCCCTTGGTGTGCAGTGTGTCTACCATATGGTGGTGGCCAGTGCTTTTTGTTGGGGCCTGCTGAGGAGAAGCTGTCCGCACAGCAGAGAGGAACAGTAGACAAACCTATAGAGGAACGGCCCAGCAGTCGGGTCTGAACTTGAAAAAGCTCAGCAGGCAGTAGAGAGAAGAATGCACTTGAAGCTGAAATCAGCTATGATCAACCCTGCACACCCACTCTGTGGCCTGAAGGTTATCAACAGCAGCACCTTCAGTCAAAGACTGACTGCACCAAAGTGCACATCTGATCACCTCAGGAGGTCCTTTATATCAGCTGCCATAAGACTGTTCAGTGCACAGTGATAATAATATGATTTTATCCACATGTTTGCACATTTGCATGTTAATCACCTACTGTTTTATATATACTGAAGTACTATTAACTTTTTTGAAAGCATTATTATAAATGAGTAAAGGCTATCTTTCTTACTACCATTCGTGGGTTCAATGATATAGAACTGATGAGAAACAGAGTAAAGTGAATTACCTCAACTGCCGTCTGACAGTCAGAAATAGCATCTTATATTAGACTTCCTGTAAGGCGAGACTGTGGTCTGACTGCAACTAATACAGACAATACATAAGAGGAGAGTGGTCTTCAGACTCTTTAGCAGGACACAGGAAGTGAGATAAAACTGTTCTACAACCGCACCGATAAAAACGCTAAAGAAAAACTTTACTTGATTTAAATTCAGCCGTCATTGCCTTCAAAGCTCCTTGTGCAACTCTGACCTTCTTATCTACATCTGGATATACTCTAAAGTCCATTCCCATGTTCACGTATCTTCTCCTCTGTGTCTAATCAGCAACTTGAAATTCATCTTAGGAAAAAGAAGGTTGCAGAGAGCCAAATTTGGCAATAGGGCACAGTGATGAGCTAAAATCATGGCCATATTTCAAGTCATTTGGATCAAATGTGACATGTCAGGATGTTAGAGCAGAAACCTCAACTTCTGCAGGAAGAAATTTCAGGGCACAACCCAGGAATGTTTAAAAATAAACAACAATCACACTTCTCTGACTCCTGACCTGATGTAGGCTCTTCCACTAAAACCTGCACCACGGTCGGACAGAGACTCGGCTCTCATCATTAGCGATCGTCCTTAGTATAAAAGTCAAATTGGTTTGAAGAATGAGTTCACGTTTGTGCTCAGCTGGTGGTCTGAACAAGATGTCAAGGAAACAATCTGTCAAGTCCTTAAAGCCTCACAGTGCTTCACAAGCAGAAGACAGGAATTTAGCTGTGGTGGGTTTTGTTTGGGGTTTTTTTGGTTTTCAAGGAACAAGTTGTGAAACTTTTTGACTGCACTTGTTATAAAAACAGTTAAGGTAAAAAAAAATTAAAATCAAACTGAGCTACATTAAAAGACATCTCTTTAATCTTCAGTAACTATTAAGTGTCAAACTATTACAAGGTTAAACTAACCTTGACCAAAAAGTTGCCATCATCTTCTGGAGTCACCATGACAACGGAGTCATGTAGCTTTTCATCGAAATGAACGTGTGAAGATGCAGCGTGGGGTTCCTCTGAGAAGCGCACGCCTCCTGCCTTAGCACAACCTGAGGAAGAGGAAAGACGGAAGAGCAGCTGAAGGTCTGCTATGTACAAATATTCACACTGCATCCCTTTAAAGGGAGAAAACACACATTAAGCAGCCGGTTGTTTCCTTTAAGTGATGTAATGGAGAGTTGCTGGAGAGCACTTCACAATCACTCATGCGCATGCTTTGCTAGTATGCACCCTCTGGGTGCTTTAAAGCCTTGAAAATGCACACACAAACACACATCAGGCACAAAGATTTTATCCCCTTCAGATATTTTTTTTTTTTTCTTTTTCTTTTTTTTTTTTTTTAAGTGACCATCTGACTGGGCCAACGCTCATTTCGCAGCATGAGACAAAGACACCAAACACATACCCAGAGTCTTAAAGCTATCTTTACCCACAGGATAAACAGGGTGATATCACATTACAGACACCTATATGTGAATCTCACTGTTACCTCAGTGTCAAAATAAAAGAGTTAAAGGTTTGCAATCTAAACTTCTGATTTGGCCTTAGATTTTCGTGTTATCATAGGACACACTGACACATTTTTATTTATTTTTCCTCTGCCCAGGCATTCATCCCCAGTGTGAGAGAATGGAAAATCCTTTTCCAAATAAACAGCCCTCCACAAAAAATAATAATTCCCTGAAAAAACAAACAATTTGTTCAAAGGTCTCCTCCATAAATTTGAGCCCCTTTCAAAGCATCTCCTTCCCAGAGCCTTTCAACACCAGCTAAACAGCAAGACAGGGAGAAATAGTACAAAGAATATACCTAAGCAACTTTTTAAATATTTATGAAATACTCTATTAATAGGACGATATCCTTTAAGCCACCGTGAATGCTACTGCCCATAAAAACACTTTAAGTGAGTGATGCTGCAGTGTGTGAGTGCACGTCTGAACCCTCAGTTGTTATCACACATGAGCTTCCAGAGAGTGAGTCACAATATCAGAGATATCAAGTCAAGAAATTGTCCTAAGATGCCCTATTTTAACATGTAGACAAAAATCAGGAGATAGTCCCCTCAAGAAGCTGGAAATACTCAGTTTGGTTTCGGGTGCTGCCTTAATAGAGTATAAGGGAGTCAGCATACATCACGCCCACTCCATCAATTCACTAGATAATCACCAGTATTTATCTCACGTGGGCACAGTTCAGCATCACTGGGGAGCTTGCAGGTTAAAGACGGTTAACTGTTGTGTGTCCTTGTAGCTATGTTGTGATCCTCTAACACTGTGCAAGGCCATGCGAGTTTGGTTAATAGAGAACTCTGAGGTGGTCATAAACAGACGAAACAATGCAGCAAAGAAAGAGGGTGGAGTTTGCTTTTTTTGTTTCTTTTCAATATAGTACGATTATAAGAATGTCTGTATGTTTTGTAACGTTCACACGAGGTCTGCAGCATTAAGACGAATCATAGCGGTGGAGCAGCAGTGCTATGATTGGTGCTAGCAGACTGGAGGCGCCCTCTGACATCTCCTGTGGAGTTAAACGATAGTTAATTACGGTTTACATATTTAAATATTCCTAATGTATGTTGGGCTCTAATGAGCGTAAGATCCCCAGCTCGGTCCCAGGAGGAGACAATTCCCTTCAAGGTCGAATCAGGAAGGAGACCTGGCATGAAAAAATAAAAATCTGCAACTCAAACATGTGGAGCTACCTGCTGTGAATAAGGAAGCAGCCCAAACTAGCTTTATATACAGTGAAAACTATCTGCTGCTTCCTGTCAGTGCTTTGCAAGGATAACGGTCCTTTGTGTTAATATTCAAGATGTTAGTTTCTAAAGATAACAAGGAGGCGCACTCACAGCCGGTCACTTATAGCCACTAAATCTGAAGAGTTTGAGGAGTTGAACTTGAACTACTTGATCGATAGCTTTACTCCAAAGAATCCCAGAAGGAGGTCAGTGCTTTAGCTGAAGTAGGACATTTTTTAACCACTTCTATTTCGATTAAACAGTTTCTGACACCTTAAGATGGATATACTATGCTTCAGATGGCATGTAAGGAGCTTTACTTTCTCTATTTATCATTTAACATGTCATAATATTAAATACAACTTCAAACTAATACAATCTGCAATAATGTCATTGTTTAACCAACCTCTGTCTGCACAGTTGTATGGTAATGGTAAATGAACTGGTTCTTGTTAAGCACTTTTTTAGCTGTACTTGAGCACTCAAAGCCCTCTATACAATCTCACTCACAAATTCATACAAGCTCTTCTACTTCTGCTGTAGCATTCACACATATTCTCAAGGAAGTTGTTGTTGTTGTTGTTGTTTTTAAAACTGTGTTTTATCTCTGTTTAATCTCTAAAAAAGACTGTTTGACAACAAGGCCCACATGTCTAACTTGGATTTCATAAAGCATTACTTCACCATGGAACAAACTTTGCTGGGTTACTTCTTTGGCTTAGGTGTGTTTATGTTCGGAGTCACAGTGTAACAGGCCCATGCACCACCACACTGAAAAGCTATCTGGGATCAGCATTATTAATTCAGTGAGCTAAATGTCACCAAAGTCACACTCACTCCAATCAAGGCTCATTTACAGCAGTCAGAAAATTAATGTCTTTTTTAATACATTTTCTCATTCGTGGTGTGCAAGAGAGTAATTTAAACCACATTTTGTTTCTTGCCAAACTGACAGTTGGGGAGATTTATTTCTTTTTCTGAAGTCAAGTCTGAAGTTAAACTATCCTCACATTTACTGGCAGAGGGTTTCCCTGCCCTTCAGATCTGGACCAGAAATGTTACTTTAATTTAAGCACAGGGTTTTTGTCAAACATCCTCTGCCAAATTATAATAAGCCAACAGTTGGTGAAGCTGATACCATCTGAATTAATTACCAATCTAAGACAGTGAAGCTAGGCAATATCCTAGCATTTGTCTTGAAGAGCAGATTAAATCAAAAATAATGAATTTCTTATCTCACAGAAACAGGAAACCAATAGTAATCTGAAAATAAAGACATATCAGATTAATATAAGCTAAATTTATATAAAGGCCAGTTTCCTGACAAGTGAGCATATTAATATGCACAGGTTCAATTTGTGTAAGGTATAACTGATCCAGCTCATTTAATTATGTAGCACAACCTAAACCTACTTTTTTTTTTTGTTAAAGTAATCAAATAGAATTTTTGTTTAAGGCTAGCTCCTGTAAAAATAACCAAAGCCCAGCATGTGCAGCAGAGCTAGTAAAAAGAAATGAAATAAAGTAAAAACTTGGATATTCTACATTCATTAGGTAATATCAAAGAAAACATCACGTGCAATGAACTTGCAATTGTGTTGCCTTTGAAAGGTACAGGAACTAGAACTGCAACAATTTGGATGGTTGGATGGCACAATGAAATGGCAATAACAAGGAGACAGTCTACAGTTTGTGACTGTATGGGGTCAAATTGGTAATTTCATGTTTGCAATAATCTGTCAATTAACTCTAACAACAGGGCGAAAATATCAAATTTGTTGCTGTGTACAATGAAATCATTCATATTCAACTCATATTAAATCCTTTAGATATATTCAGATACTCGGTAAAACCTGGATCTGAAACTAAAATTCCTCTATAAATAGTGATGTAGTCACTGCAGGATGGCAAATTAACTACAGGAGTTTAAGCACTTAAAGAAACACAAAGAAATATAACCATAATACAACCACTCAAGAACCAATTTAGTCAAGTGCCCTATTGTAAGACATCGCAGACCAGTCGCACTCATCAGCACAGACTCACTCCAGTTAATCGCACTGTGTTGTGATCTGTTTGTGAGTGACTGCACTAAGTCAGGTCTCCATTGTTTGGAAGCAGCCTGGCTCCCAACAGGCAACCGGGGCAATCACCTTGTTATTGAACACTTGTTAACTAATTTGCCTCAGACAGCAAAAGAGTTCAAGTTCACCGAGCAAACATCAATTTTTCCTTGGGGCAAGGAGGTTAATGTCAATAAAGGTTGCCGGCAGCTGCTACTTCCTTTTCAGTGGCAACGGTGAATTCATTTTAAAACGTCTTGCCTTAACAAGTAAAGAAGTCAAAAGATATGAAAATGTTCTTTCATCTTTTTCCAGTAGTTCTTCAACTGATTGGCCTCTACTAATGCTAACCGAAACTGGTATTGATAACTTATCTTTACACCAACGTGTTGCACTTTCTCAGAAAGTCACTAACATTCATTTTCTAAACAGAAGCCCTCTAGTGTTTCAAGAAACTTATTTATGTGGAACTAGTCTCTACTAGAGCAGTTTTGCATGATTTACAGTTTAAAATAATCCACATTTATCCATTAGTGGGACTTGGTGGAGCCCCTCAATTCAACTTGTGTCTGACACAAGTTCTTTTAGCTCCTCTCCGTTTGAGCAAACCTTCCTCTAATTGGCTGTCTTTAACAAACAGCAGGTTTTAAGAAGATGGGTGGAACTTCTGTGGTCATATTAAGCGCTATATGACTGACATAGCCATGTAAGGATACCCCTCTCTATGACATCATTCAAAGCCAACAACAGAAAAAAACTGTCTGCAGACAAGCATTTTCAGACATTTTAGGCCTAAACTTTGGTCTCACAGGGAATACATATACATACACAGACATCATTATGCAAAATGCTGGCTATGTTGGCCCTAACAGCAGAGATCACTGTAACATCCATCCATCCATTCTCTTCCACTTATCCATGTCAGGGTCATGGGGGGCCTGAAGTCTATCCCAGCTGTAGCAGTATAACTGAAAATATTAATAAAGCAATAAGTTGTTTTTATAGATACAAACGTCTGCTGTAAGAACGATGAGTACATATTTTTAGAAACAAGCCCCGACGTGACCGTGCATACCATAAGTGGCTCTCCAGTGCAATCCAGTATTCAAACTCATAGCACAAGACTGATGCATTTACCTTTAGTACATATACTAACACAGCCAGCTACATTTACACAAAGCACAGGCATTACTGTCACTCTAGTTCCATTTAACTTTTATTCAGACTCATATTAGAGATTAGAAGTGCTTGCTATCAGCAATCTGGGTCACAGTAATGAGTTTGTGGAGTTACATCATGTTCCATATGTGCAGGATCACTGTGTAGAAATAGAACTGGAAACTGAGGAAGGATGTTTCATATCCAAAGCTCTTTATATCAAAGAAAACAACAAGAAGCCTTTTAATATTAACAATATCCCATACTCGAAGTTCTAAAACAAGATAAGCAAAATGTAAACTAACTTTAAACTGAATTTATTAGCCTTGTTATCCTAGACAACGCTACCTTATAAGTCTCCAGATAAAGGATGAGAAGAGTCAGAGTATGTCAATATTATCCGTAAAATGAGTTTTCTTATCTGATCTGTGCCTTTTTATGAATTCAACACATACCACAGTATTAATAATGAGTCTTTCCCAAGTCACGATATTCACCCTGATACTTCCATATTTGATTTTAGGAGCACAGTGTTTGGCATCAGGTATTTGACTTTCAAACATTTTTCAGTACCGTAAATGTGCTCATTCAGTTCTCAATGTTACTATAAAAATACTCTAATGATTAAAGGAATACTACTTGTTTCATGTTTAGGGTAATTAGTTTAGGCAAAGAAAAAAAATAGAATAAATCTGTGACAAAAAATTCCCAATTTTAAATCCTGTTCAAATAAAAGAAATTATTGATGTATGCTACATTTTAAATACGTCAACACTTCAAAGTCACATTATAACGTCACAATTAAAAGGTTTATCTTTACATTTGGAGCAGTTCATATAGGACTGGGGAGTGTGCAGCTACTGGGATTGTCTCAATTGACAATGAAGATCAAATTGAGATAAACCATCATTTATAACCAATAACAATACACACATGAAACCTATATCTACAAAAAAGAAATAAATAAACAAAAAAATGCTGTAGCAGGTCCAAATGCAAGAAACTGAATAACCTCTGAATGATGGACCTGAAGTTTTTGGATTCAGGTGAGTCACCATTATTAAACCTGTTTTTTTTTAACTTACGTGATTTTTTTTGTTTGTTTTTTACAAAAACCTTTTAATAATTTAATTAGTTCATAATTTATGTGCACATTTTCTTTTTACCTTTATTGAAGACACCCAGAGGTCAGAGAGGTTTTATCTGATATCATCATTTGTTTTATAGAACCATTACAAATGCATTTCTGAATCAGCTATAAGCTTAAATTCATCAGCTCCTGTAGGAGTAATGCTTTATACTGATCAAGAGCAAATCTTTTAACATCTACTAGACATTTCTTGTATCTTATTTTGGAGTATAGAGTACCAATATACGTGGGAAACTTAATAACATTTGAAAAATAGAGCCTAGAGCTCTCTTTTTCCTTTTTTATTCAAATAGAAGGTGAGTGGATACAATGATATAATGATCACCACACATAATTTAAACTTCAGCAATAATATGTATGCATTTTTTCTTTCTTTCTGAGAAGACGTAGCTCTCTATCAAATATTAAGCTTTACTATAGTCATCTAAATCACATGAGAGCACTTTTCACCCTGCTATAAGGCTTTTTGAAGGCTTGAAGTTCATACAATATGGCTTCATGGGAGAGTAATTACTCATGTAAAGGCAGACTTTTTGCAGTAAAGCAGCCTTTCACAGTCAAAACGATATGCTATAGCTTGAAAAGTCCGATTAAGAAATGTGCTTTTATCTACAGCGAGTCTACCTGAACTTTGACTCCATGTGAAAAAATTAGCAGTTTAAGAAAAAAAAATAATGGCATGAGTTGTAAATCTAAGAGCTGTAATGTTTTGCTCAGAAACTAACAAATGACTATGACGCTACATGTGTATTTACAGATCCACTCGCTGGCCACTTTATAAGGTACATTTGTTCAACTGCTCAGTATTGTAAATATGTGATCAGCCAATTATCTTGCAGCAACTCGATGCATTTAGGCATACATACTAATAATGACTTGAAGTTCAAATTGAGCTTCACAATAAGGAATAAAAGTGACTTTAAACATGCTGCTAGTGTTTGCTGTTTTTATAGCCTGGTTTCACTCAGTGGTGTGGTAAAATAAGTGTGCTGCTTCCATATTTGGTGGGGTTGGTTTTCTCATCTATTTTGAAGGACTCTGCTTTGTTGGAGGTTTCTAGAGTACCTTCATTTTTAGATACTAAATGTTTGGAGCCTGGCACAGTGTTTTCAGACACGCCCGGGCTTGTATAGCATCGCTATAGCAATGATATGACATTTTTTATATTATATTTATAATATTATTATCACTGACCATATGATATGGCCCAGCCCTGGTTGTTACTACAGTTAAGATTTACCACTGATATTTTTATGTCCCTACTAATATTTTGGGGGTGTGAAACATGGTCTCACAAATGCAAAATGTAAAGAACAATAATTAGAAATACAATTCAATGAAAGAGCAGATCGGCTGAGTTCAAAGGACACAAGGGGATGATTGAAGAAGACTTTTAAAGGGCAATGACTGCTCAGCAAATTAAGCATGATCATCTTAAAGAAACTGAAAGCTGCAATAAATACAACTAGTAATAAATAAGTCATAGGTTATTTTTTTTTTTTTTATTTGTTAAAGGAGGATGGATAAAGATGAGTGTTTGCCACAAGCTGGCGAGCCAGTTAGGAGTTCAAAGAAAGAACGAGACGTTTTTACACAAACAAATCACAGATGATACTGTTCTCACAGATGGAAAAAAAATGAGTCATTGAAATTTGACTAGCTGTTAGTACACTTGGACGGCGCACCTAAGTACAGGCTATGTGGGGTAAACATTATACATGAAGCCTGTTAAAGTTTTTTATTTTTTTTATTTGCAGTAGTAACCATGCTCACTGTTTGGTTAGGTCAGGGTTTTCACTCATTCGTTTGAATTTAGGCTGATGTTCTTCACTATCTGTTGCCAAATTCCAATTTCATACTACAGCTAGGCAGATATCACTCAAGCTAGTGTCCCAGCCTGAGTAATATCTGCTGATATATTATACAATGCAGCTGCCTAAATCCACAAAGATCCATAAACCTCAGAGCCACAGCAGCAAATAAAAGGTCAGCAGATCACACAGCCTCTACACAAACAAAACAAATCTAACAAAGCCACTAAGACAAACAAATATATATCTATGGTTGTTATCTGAGCTGCTGTTAGAGCTGTCCAAATCCCGCTTTAACCCCTGGATCGTACCAAAAATGCATCTGTAGCTCACAGATAATGTGTTTACTTGTGTTTTTATGTAAACAGGCTTCTAGATTTTTATCAAAAAAGATTTTATAACCCTCTAAAATGCTAATCTTCTTCAACAGGGTGATCCACTCTTGCCAAAAGTAATGCTGCAGCCATCCATCACCTCCATTGCTGATTTAAAACTGTAACTTCCAGAGGCCTGTACATCTAAAATAGCTCATTCATAAACACTTTTCAGTTTTATCATTCATCTGGTGTCATGTTCCTATGAATGCTAAAGATCTACTCATCCAGACAGACTTGGCGGTAATTTCTTTCACTAATGAATCCACTCACAAAGATCAACAAAGGCAATTCTTTCTTAAAGACACTCAAAAAAATATATCTGCCCAGATTGCCGACTTTAAGTTATTCCCCATATAATTTTTGTTACATAAGTACAATGTACTTACATTTAATTTAATCTGGTCAAATGAAATTCACTAGACCAAGCACATTTTTCTTAATGATGAATTATTTAAATAAATTAACCTTTGATTTTATATATTTAAGTTGCATTTGACTGAAAACCTATTTACAGATAACCTCTTTAACACAAGCATTTCGTGTGTATTTGAGGTACTTTCACATACAAGAACTGCATCAAAGGCGCAGATCTGAGCCAAACCCTAACCCTATCATTATCACAATACTGAGAGCTGGCACTGCTTAGACTGGTCTCATATCCCCGAGTTAGCACAAAAAAGAATGTGTACACACAAATTAACACGCAGCCCTGCTCAACTGGCTTATTTCAGATTAATATACATCTACTTATGTCCTTCCACTAATCTGCCCGTCAGCATGTCCCTTTCTGCTTTGCTGAATATTACTGTAGGCTGTTAGCCTATCAGTCTAATCCTGGTGGGTTTAGGAATCAAGTGCAGTGTTTGCAGACTGGACGTAAAATATCATTACCTCCAAAAATTGCAAAAAAAAAAACCCCAAAAAACCCAATCAGCTGTTATTAATGAAAAAAACTGCAGTTAATAAAAAGATAAAAAATATTACCAGTGTCTACTGTTAACATCACACCAACTAACTGCAAGCTTCAATATTTGGTAACAACTCTGAAATGACCCACCTGAGACTCTCACATTTTACCACATTTAGTAGCACTCTTTGTGGGAAGAAGAGAAAAAAACCTTCAATTTTGCTTTCAGCACACTGCTGGGCATGGTTAAAGTGCGATCACACACGCTCATCTATGTCTTCCTGTCTTCTTTTAGCTTCTTTTCTGTCGCCTTTACATCCACTGACCTCGGCCCTAAGTAACACAGACGTGTCCAAGCCCATGAAGTGGTCCAAGCTACAACAAATATAAAATTTCATATGAAGACAACTGAGGGAGACTGATCCCGCTGATATGCAGCAGATGAAAGCGCACAGTAATTTACAAAATCCTCCTGGGAAAAGATTTTTAAAAAACAAACAACAACAATAACATTTTGTGTGTTACAGATTACCACAGATACTCGCACACGGCAATGTTCAAAAGGACAAAAGAAGATGATTGAAATCTCCACAGTAAAATTTTTACTGCTTATTATAAAATACTTTTACTGTACTAAAGGTAACAACTTCTAAGACACACTCTTCCTGTGATATCTGAGCCAATCCAAACCCTGTAAAACCAGCCATCAGTGAACCTAACAAAGGTCTGCAAAGTGGTCTGTGAAGGCAACAAGTATCCATAACTACTGCAAAGGAGATTAAGTTTTCATAGAGATAAACACATAGTCATTGTTCCCTGGCATGCCTCACTGTACCATTTCTGCTTTTCAATCAAAAAAATAATTTAAGTCAGGCTGTGTCATGGCTGAAATGGTTAATCTGTGGTTATGCGTCATCATGAATTCTAACAGGGAACTAGTTACTCTATTTTTTTCCTTTCGTTTACCTTCTAATAAACAATGAATACAGAAGAAGTGCTACGTCAGTTAGCCAAATATGAAGCATCTAAAACTGTAGCTCATGTCCAAGATGAGTAAAACTGTTTTTTTGTTTGGGTTTTTTTTTTTACGCATCTATATATAGTAATGTGAAAATGAAAGTTTCACACGACTACTCATCATTTCCTTTCCTATCCTTTCCTGTGAAAAACAAACCCTTACTTACCCTTTACTTACTTAAGAGGGCAAGTAGCAGTTTAGATATTCCTAATCAAATCTGTTTGATTAACTGATCATCAGCAAATGTGAGCACCTCTATAAAAGCAGAAGTTTTGGCAGTCTGCTGGTCTGGAGCACTCAGGTGTATGTTAACACAAAGCCACAATGTAAGCAAATTAGCCTCATGGTCAGACCATGTAACGCTCAGAGAACCTGCTCAGAAAAAACAACAAGTGCGACATTCAAACATTACAGGCCTCAGTGGCATGTTAAATGTTAAAGTGCATGAAAAAGTTAAAGTTCATCATATTAGACAAAGACTTAACAAGTATGGCTTGTTTGGAGGGTTTAGCAAGAAAAAGCATCGTCTCTCTAAAAAGAATAAACCAACTCGGCTGTAGCATCTGAACAGGAATTACAGGAAAATGTGTTTTGGACAGATATGACAAAGTGGAAGTGTTTGGCCATAATACACAGCACCACGTTAGGAGAAAACCAAACATACACAGCACAGTACAACGCATACCAAATGTCAGCATGGTGGTGGAGGCATGATGATTTGGGCTTGATTTTCAGTCACAGGACCTGGACATCCTGCAATCACCGAGTCGACCATGCACTTCTCTATATACCAACGTATTCTACAACAAAATGTGAGGCCGTCTGTGTGACAGCTAACGCTTAGCCCAAAGTGAGTCACACAACACGTACAGCGGCAAATCTACAACTTACAACTTGTGTGTACTCAGTTTTTCATATGACTGTGCGTGATTTCCTGTACCAAATGTATCAGCAAACTGGTTTCCTCTTTCAGTACCTCCCCCCCTTCCCAAATAACTTTATGCAAATTATTTTTGCAGTCTGTTGCCACACGACTGAGTTATTCAGTAGAACTTAAAAAAACAAAAACATTCGAATCTCGGGTTAGTGTGGGCTGCCTATATGTTGAATATTACAGCCGTTGCTGTTTGTCTGTCTGTCTCACCAGTTTAAAGTGGGCATTTCCTGTTTCTAAAAATTGCAGGCAATCACACCATCATCTGGCACATTACTACAGAATGACTTAGAAGTACTTTTAAAGAATGCATACAACAGTATACACTCACTTTTCTTTGCAGTAGCCATCTCACAGGAATGAGTCCAATACAGACACACTTAGTCACACACTGTCACAGCCTTGTCATCTCAGCAGTCCGACCTCAAAACAACTCTGCAAAAAAAAGGGAAAAAAAAGAAAAGTTAAGAAGTTAGGAGGCAATCACACAAGGGGGTGACAACAGAAAACAAGAGGAAGATTTACAAAGATTTACATGAGCGAAAAGTAAAAACAGTGAAATAATGGCTGGACTCCCTGTGCTTGTTCCTAAATGCTCAACCCCCCGTTAGCGTGTATTTCAGCTGAGAGCACAGCTGTCCTGTACTAGTCAAGCCAGGAGAACCAGAGACTCCCGACAGAGACTTCAATTAAAGGAAAACAACAAAACAGTCTAAGAGGATTAGCTAGGGGCTGAGGCTGCTGCTGCCAGTGGGCTTCGCACAGATGGAAAATCTTCATTATAAACACGGAGAAACTTTAACTATATTTATGCAAAGTACAGTGCAGCACAAGGTAGTCATAGCCAGTACATGAAAGACATAGCATGCAGATCTATTTAATATACTACTACGATAACACTCAAAGATAGAAGTCTTATTTTCAGGCAGTACTGCTGTTATACAACAATAACCAGCAGGCCTGACAGAGTTCAACAAGCAGCAGCTTTAAATAATTTTAACCAACAGGTGCAAGAACTTGTGACATTGCTATAGAATCTTTTTAGAAGTGGCATTTGTAGTGCATCCAATTATTTGATCTGGTGACACAATTTTTAAGTTAAGTCAGGTGTTAAGATTTGGAGCAGCTAATGCTATTATTAGTACAAAAGGATGTTTTATGAAAAGTATGGAAGCACGTGAGTGCCACTTTAAAAAAAAAAAAAAAAAAAATGCTAAAAAAAGTTCCCTCATTGCTTTAACACTTTATCATTTTAGGCCTACATTACAGAAAAAAATTGAATTGAAATTGAATTGAAAGCCTTTATTCTCATTACACAATAATATTCCCTCTCACACCCACGCACATCTTCATACATCATTTTGAAACTTTATATTTCAAGAGAGGACGTGGAAGAAGTTTTTTCCCCCTGTGAGCACAAAACTTGATGAGTTTTCTCACTGAGGAAACACTAACTGTAGTAAGTTCAGAGCAGGGTAGGGCAACACTGACTTTGGTACAGTAAACAGTAAAACAACCAAAAAGAAAGAAATGTTGAAATCCATAAATTGGAGTAGATAGGACCGATTACTTTAAAATAAGCCTGAGCCGTTGATCTAAAAAACAAAAACTCTGGTAGAAAATGTTGGTTTTTCTGTGTCAGTCTGACAATAATAAACCTAAATCCTTGATACAGTACATTCATATATTATAGCACATGAATGGATTGAAAACAAGCAGTCACAGATACAAACCGTCAATATGAAACCATTTTCTCCAATGGTCTGTGTAATTTACTCAAGTGTCAATGTCATCACAGTAGAAACCCACATCACGAAGGGGAAAAAAAGCTTGGCTAATATTTGTTATTTACGTGCACATTTTTGTACATACATACCACCAAGAATATTAAGTGATTTATTTATTTGCTTTCATCTGTCTGAGGTGACACAATCAAACTATCGGACAAGCCCTGTGCTCTTATTTTGAAGGTTCAACTACCTCTTACCAGATAGCACTGGCTCTTCCTGTCTCTCGACAAGAAGCCTCATCGGGAAAGTGTTCCAAGGCTCACCCCACAGCTCGAAAATATATCCAATTTTGTGCTGCAGCTGGTGATAGTAGGTGTACTGACTTGTGTTAGTGTTGTTCCTGGATCATCATAATTAATGTTGGTCCAGGCTAACACGGCCAGAAATCAATCACATTGTTGTGATGTCACAGTATTGTGACGTGGAAAGAAACTTGCCAATGTCTACTCAGGAAAAAACAAACACCAACAGGGTCAAGGTTAGTGTTTGCTGTGATGGTGTTTCCACATTCAACAACTATGACATCACAGCAATGCGACTGGTCACTTGCAATGTTGAACCTGGAGCAGATTAATTATGATAATCGAAACACCAAGATATCAGATTGTGCAGTGAATTGTACTTGCCAATCTGCTCTGAAAACCTTCTGTGAGCTGGAGGGTCACTCGAGCCCAAAGCTGGTTGAAAACTGGATCTTGTGCTGCTACACTGTTAACTTCTTAAAGCTCCAGAACAGAATTAGTGCAGTAACAGGTGACATTTAGCAGGATTTGTTTACAGATTTAAGAAAAAACGTGTGTGTCTCCTTTCGCATCACAAGCGCCCTGCTGAAGCTACAGCTTTTATTCATTTTTTAAAAGTTTTACTTCTAAGACATCAGGGGTCAGTTGAGATGGTCCACAGGTTTGTTCCACCAGGCTGCAAGAAAATTTAAGCTCATTAATTTGAGACTCTTTATGTCATGATAATAACTAATCTCAGCTCAGACAGAAAAATGACTCACATGCATGTTAAATGGGTTTTTTTGCCCATTTTTAACAGAAAAAAAAATTGTATTCCAGTTTGGAATTGTCAAAAAACAAATGCTGCTGACGTTTAATCAGCCCTAGTAAAGGTTCCTGTCCAAAATAAAAGATTTGCCAAGTCTGACCTTGTTCTTAGAAGTCACTAAGTCCCTTTAAATAATTTCTAAAGGAACCGATGAGGTCTGTGAGACAAATGACCCCAAGAATCCCACTTACTGCTTTTTTAGCCAAAGGGAGAAATAAAAGTGGACCAAGTGAGGACCAATGCCAGACTCGACACTTTTCTTGCTGCAAATGGTAAGGTAAGGGTGTAACAGCCTGGAACAGAAATTTTACAGTGTCACATCCACTGAGAGTGCTGCAAAAATCAGACAATGATCCACTTTTAGTGGGGCAAAATACCAGTTCTGTTTCAAGCACCTAAATGGGTCGCTAAGATTAGAAAGCCACTGATGGGATTCAAATGTGCACACTTTGAGCTGTAGAATCAGGGTGGTGACACATTAGGTATATATGATTGGATAGATACACAAAATTTTACAAGGTTAAAAAGTGTTTACATGGATGTGTTGGGTGATCTGTGTCACGTAAAATACCACAACATATAGCTTATTCTAGGTTTATACTTGTGTTTTTGTTGTGGTGGAACACAACTGGGCAGGTTTTAAACAAAGCACAGGGAAAAAAATGTGAATGGTCAGATTATTCTTTAACCTGCTGTAAGACTGTTGTTTATTAAGGACATCCTGTTTATTATTATTATTTTTTTATTACTGTTTATTATTATTGAGGACATCCTGCTGTGACAAGTTTCAGATATGTGGCTAAACTGTTGGCTTGGTCACAACCTGTCAGACCATATGACTAATACTGCATTCCTTGCACTGTTTCACTTCACTGTTATGCAGTCACAAAGTTCACAAGTTTTAATTTGACTAGTATATAATTTTGTTATGCTCACAGTCATTTTGTTAAAACCTGCAAAAACAGATCCCAGGTTGCAATAAATTACATGATCTTTTTCTTCTGCAATACGCTGGGATTTCAAAGAGAGCTACTAAAGAGTTACTGCTATTTGCTTAAAACTTGGGGGTACTGGATTCTTTATGAATGTGTTTCTAAGCAAGGCAAGTAGGACAATGCAATGCTATACAATGTCACGCATTCATGGCAGGTGGGGCTAAGAAAACAAATGTCACTGTTAATTACACAAAGTTACTAAATACTGACAATATTCGCAGCAGTAAACATGTGGGTGGTCTACAGCAATGTTTAGGTAGGTGTTAGGGCTGTTCGATATAACGATGTCTATCGTTTCATTTTACGCTATTGTTTGTTTCGTGGTGTCGCAAAATAAACTGTTTACGGCAATATTTTTTCATTATTTTGATGGTCACTGTAGTGGCTATATTAATTTCTTAACATTCCCTCTTTCTCTTACATTTAATATAACCACACTACAAACAGACAAGCGTTTGTTTTTATGCGTTGTCGTTAGCAACAACGACGGTAAAACCACCGCGTGTCCGCTTGTTCCACATAAGCCTTTCACAATAAAGCTCAAGATCCTGTTGAGACTTTTCAAAATAAACTGAATCATGTGAAAGATGCAGTGTTTACGGATGAGAAGCAAAAAAGAGCCGTCAGGTGCTAAAAAATAAACCTTATGTAACGGAGTTAAAAATACATATGAAAAACATGCACTTACCTGTTCTTAATTATCATTTTAAGTGTGAATTTTATCATTTTTTTTATTGTATTTTATTTTGAAAACCCAGAAACCGGATCTCACTCTAACGTTTAGAAGCTGCTAAGGCTTCCGCTTCTCACAGCGCGCGTTTGCACTGTGAGGGTAAGTCCTGTAATGAAAGGCTCTGGCATTTTTATGGTTTCTGGTGTGAATGTTGTTACATAAGTTGTACATGTCGATGTATATAGGTTCATATTGATGTTAGAAAGTTTCTGTGTAACTGAAACAAAGGCGGGTTGCTGTTAAATAGTGTTTCTGCCGTATTTATGCTCTTTGGCAGTTAGTCTTTGTCAGCCCCCTAGTGGTTGCTGCGCATAGCAGGAAATGTGTTTGGATGTACCGTTTTTCTGTGCTTTTTGTGATGTTGTTTTACATTGTAGGAGCTACAATTGCTGTACCATCAGAAGACACCTGTTGAGTGTTTTATGTCTTCTGCAGGTACGTGAGCTTGTTAACAGCCATTTTGTCTGTAAAGCACAAGCAAGTGAAGATGTAATGCGCTATTGTTAATTTGACCACTAGAGGGAAATGTTTAGTTGGTGATACTTATGTTATCCTGTTATTCTGTTTTATACGATTGTGAAATGTATTTTATTAGTCATAAGATTTCTTTTGTATACAAGCTCAGTATGACAGAGTGTAAAATGAGAGAAATTATTACTTTCCACCTTTTCTTTATTAAAAGGTTAATTGTAAGTCTGTTAAGACAGCGCGCGTTTGCACTGTGAGGGAGCTACAATTGCTGTACCATCAGAAGACACCTGTTGAGTGTGTTTTATGTCTTCTGCAGGAATAAATCGTGAAAAGCCAATCTTTCTGAGCGTCTGTGATTTTTGAAGAGCTGGAAGTGTTACACTGGTGCCGTGACCATTCGGATCTTCAGATCAGCTTGATGCTCATCGCCGTGGCTGCTGTTCTGCTCCCCTGCTGTTCACAAGTTGAATGTGGGTTGTTGTAACCAAGTGAGTTTAGACAAAAAAAAACAACCCAAAAACAAACAAAAAGGTGAGGGATGTGATTGGAATAAGACAAGGGTGAAAGTGTCTGTGTTTTGATATACAACGTGTGGTTATACGTTCAAATTATTTGGACATTATTATTATAATTTTTTTTCTTTCCCTCGTTTTGCTGCTATTATACTGTTATTTTTCTTATTTTTATCTACCTATTTTATTTTATTTTATTTTATTTTTTCTCTCCCTAACGGGGTGCACATGCAGTTATCATCTTAAGTGTGTGACTTGACGATGGATAAATTTGTCACTCCAGTACTACATAAGGGTAGAGGTGCCGGACTAGTTCATGCAGTTGACGCCAGTAATGTCACACAGTTTGGTCCTGTGAGCAGTGACACTGGGCTAGGCCAAAGCCCGAGTTTTATTCCCATCGGTAGGGGTATGGGTGATAAGCCCCAGGTTTCCACTCCAATTAGAGACAGTGATGCTGTACACAGTTTTACTGACATGGTTGAGCAAATAGGAGCCCAGATAGGTGAATCCATTGTTACTAAACTGTTGTCAGCTGGCGTTGTGAATCTGACTGGTGACTCTAAGACTCAAACTGAGCAATGTAACAGTACCGCTCGAGATGTACCGCATGTAACTGTCCATGTTAAGCCCAATAGGGAGCTTCAAGTTTTTAGGGGTGATGGCACAGACAGATGTTCGGTTCAGGACTGGATTGACATGGCAACAACCTATCTATGGAAGCAAGAGGTCCCCATTCATGGCCAGGCTGATGAAATTATTAGCCACTTAATGGGGAAGGCCAGAGATGTGGTCAGAGTGGCTCTTCGTAGTGACCCAGGTCTTGATGTTAAACAGAAACCTGATCTGATCTTTGGTGTCCTTCGCCATTATTTCAGTGATTCTTCGTCGTGCCTCCCTCTTGCTGACTTCTATGCAACACTCCCTACCAGAGGTGAAAACCCAGTAGATTATTGGATAAGACTGAACAAGGCTGCTGAACTAGCCATAGAGGGGCTACGCAGACAGGGGCAGACAGCGACCCCTTTAACCCATGAAGTAGCATGTATGTTTGTGAAACATTGTCCTGACCCCGAGTTGTCTTATGTCTTCAAGTGCAAGCCTGTCCATGAGTGGACTGCTCGAGACGTACAACAAAGGATTGATGATTATCAAAGGGAGGTGAGAGCTAATGGTAGAGCCAGCGGTGCTGCACCGTTGAAGGGCTGTAATTCTACGATCACCGCCGTGCACCCGAACGCCTCACCTGCAGCTGCTGTGCCGGAGGGATGCTCCCGAAGCTTCTCGCCCCCATCCTCAGGTTTTCAGGGGTTGGTGGACTCGTTCCCCTCCACCGCTGCAACACGAGAGCCCCTTATCGAAAGTCCGAGTTTCTCCCCTTTGACTGCGGTGAGTCAAAATCTTCAACAGTCAGAGGAAAGGCTCATGGGTCAGATGGTGGATATGTTTCAGGCCATGATGGAGAGAATGCAGCACCACAACACTCAGACACCAAGGAGAGGGGCGTTTAATCAGTTCTCGCGAAATAGACGGAGGAGGGAGGATGCCTGCAGAGTCTGCAGTGATCCAAGACATACCACAGCATCACACTGCCTATCTGATAAACTGTGCTTTTCATGCTTTGCTCCTGGCCACGTTCGGTTGTCCTGCCCGGCTATTACGTCTACCCAGGTCCAGCCGGAGGGAAACTAGCCGACCTGTATTCGGTGGGAGGCAGTGCAGGTCTTACAGGAAACTCCCAAACTGTCGATACCTGTGATGCGGAGTCAGTGTATGAAGAGGCAAGACAAAAATGCAAAGATTCTGAAGTTATTTTTCAAAACGTTCACAAAGTCGGCAATAGTGACAGTCTTTTCTACACTCCGGTCACTTTCGGTGGGCTTTTGAAAATGGGTGGTATGCTGGACAGTGGATCCATGGCCTGCAGCATGAATGAAGCAGCCGAGGTGACGCTGCGTGAGTCTGGACTGATATCTGATCAAGACGTTATCAAAGTGGATGTGACTCTAGTTGGGTGTGGAGGACTACGTGTGAAGCCTAAGTATGCCCTCAATGTGGAGATGGAGGTGTATGGCTGCAAAATGATAGTTCCCATCCTGGTGGTTCAAGGGCAGCTTGATCACCTGATACTGGGGACGAACGTCATTAAGCACATATTACACCAGTTTAAACGTTGTGAGCCCTACTGGAACACGGTCTCCAGTAATTGCTCTAAGACCAACCTTGAGACTGAAAACTTTCTGTCTATGCTTTCTGGTTTGACCCCGTGGAAAGATTCGGACGTCCCGGACAAAGTGGGCACGGTTAGGTGTAACTCAGCTGTGTCCCTTGAACCGGGTCGCGAATATCTGGTATGGGGAAAACTACCAAAGAACATCAATGTCTCCCCTGGCAGTACAGTGATGACAGAGCCCTCGTCATCCCGCTCAGCACCCAGAGGGATTTTGGTTGCTAGATTGGTTACTCCCTTGTGGGGTGATAGATGGGTCCCATTGAAACTGATCAATGTGTCTGAGCAGCCTGTACATCTGCGACGTAACGCCAAACTAGCAGATGTGTACTCCTGTGTGGCGCTTGAGGACTTTGATGCTTCAGCGCTCCAGGAGACAACTCTGGCTAGCAGCCATCAGTCGGCCATGTCGCCACAAGTCACGCCCACCTCCATGACGGAGAAACTCAAACTTGTTGGGCTTGGTGATGTTGACATAGAGTCCTGTGAGACATCGGGACAGTGTAAAGAGAGGATGGCTGACCTGGTTTTGCAGTACGAGGATGTCTTTTCCCGCCATCATCTCGACTGTGGGGAAGCCAAAAACTTTGTGCATCGCATCCGCCTCTCAGATAACAGACCTTTCAGACTTCCCTACAGGCGTGTACCCCCAAGCCAGTACCAGAAGCTGAGACAAGTGTTGACTGAGATGGAGGAGAGGGACATCATCAGGAAATCGACCAGTGAGTATGCATCACCATTGGTGCTCGTGTGGAAGAAGAATGGCGATCTACGCATTTGCAACGATTTCCGGTGGCTCAACAAGAGAACCCTGAAGGATGCCCATCCTCTTCCACATCAAGCAGATTGTCTGGCTGCTTTGGGGGGAAACAGCCTGTTCAGTACCATGGACTTGACATCTGGCTTCTACAACATGATGCTGCATGAAGATGACAGGAAATATTCTGCCTTCACCACGCCCATGGGTCTATATGAGTATAATCGGCTGCCGCAGGGACTGTGCAACAGCCCTGCGAGCTTCATGCGCATGATGACCAGCATCTTTGGTGACCAGAATTATTTGAGCCTGTTGTGTTACCTGGACGATCTCCTGGTGTTTGCTCCAGACGAGGACACTGCCTTGCAGCGCCTGGAAATGGTGTTTGAGAGGCTGCGCGGGCATAACTTGAAGCTGGCCCCCAGAAAGTGCTTCTTCCTGAGGAAATCCGTGAAGTTCCTCGGTCACATCATCGATCAAAATGGAGTATCAACAGACCCATCCAAAGTCGAAGTTATCGCGAACATGAGGAGCGTGGACCTCATGGACACTGATGGAGTGACTCCTTCCCAACGAAAAGTCAGATCATTTTTGGGGATGATTAATTACTACCAACACTTTGTCCCCATGTACTCTGCTGTTGCCAGACCTCTGTTTGAGCTCCTGAGAGGCGCTGTGAAGAAGGGCAAGGGAACAACTAAGGTGAGGCGGCCATGCAGGAAGTTGAGTGCTTCGGATTGGACATCCAGAGAAGAGGAGGCTTTTGAGAAGCTCAAGAGCTTGATGTTAAATACAGTCGTTTTGGCTCACCCAGACTTCTCTCGCCCCTTCTTGCTTTCGACAGACGCATCACTGGATGGCATTGGAGCAGTGTTGGCTCAAATCCAGGACGGTGGAACTAAGCCCAGACAGATTGCTTTTGCCAGCAAATCCCTGTCTCAGTCTCAAAGAAACTATCCAGCACACAGGTTGGAGTTTCTGGCGTTAAAGTGGTCGGTCTGCGACAAGTTCAGTCATTGGCTCAAAGGTCACAAGTTCACCGTCTGGACTGATAACAACCCCTTGACCCACATTTTAACCAAGCCAAAGCTGGACTGTTGTGAACAACGCTGGGTGGCTAAACTTGCAAGCTATGACTTTGACATTAAATATGTCCCAGGCCGTCAGAACGTTGTGGCAGATGCCCTGAGCCGATTGCCTTTTGTGAAGGATAATGTAAGTGACAGACTGCTGGCTGAGAGATGTGCAGACTTCCTTAATGAGGCAAAAGATGTTTCACATGCATCAATCCAGGGGGCGTTTCGGTGGTCCACCGACTGCAAGGTGAATGGTGGATCCGGTGGTGGAGCTTCCATCATGTCCCAAGGCACGCAGAGTCTGCATCCCTTGGTTCTGGCTGAAGATGCTGTCACAGCTGTTTTGCAGTCACATGTCGAGTGGGATGTCGGCCCAAGAGGGAGAGCAATAGAGGCTTTACATCACCTGCCACAGATGGTGTCCCCCGGTCTGGAGGCCTTACCTGCCCATTCAGAGAGAGAACTTAGGGACGCACAGCTGCAGGATGCAGTGCTTTCCCGCGTCGTCTTCTACGTTGAGAGACACAGGAGACCCTCGAGGAGAGAGCGGGTAGGGGACCCAGTCCTTGTTAAAAGATACCTGAGCCACTGGGAGAAGCTGGTCCTCAACAACGGCATGTTGTACAGAGTCTCCAGAGACCAGATATCAGGTAACAGACGACAGCAGTTCGTGGTTCCCGACTCGTTGAAGGCTGAGGTCCTCCGAGGGATCCATGATGATGCCGGTCACCAGGGCCAGTTCAGGAGTTTAGACCTGGCTAGAAAGAGATTTTTCTGGTTGAACCTTGGGCGTGATGTGAGAGACCATGTACGGGGATGCCAGCGCTGTGTAGTCAGTAAGACTATCGAACCAGAGGGGCGTGCTCCTTTGGTCAGCGTGTCCTCGTCCAGACCGTTGGAGTTGGTCTGCATCGACTTTTGGTCGGCTGAGGCCTCACACACGTCCGTCGACGTCTTGGTCATCACAGACCACTTCACTGGCTGGGCGCAGGCCTTCCCATGCAAGGACCAGTCGGCTAAACAGGTTGCAAGGCTTCTCTGGGACAGGTACTTCTGTGTATTCGGGTTTCCGGAAAGGATACACAGCGACCAGGGTGCTAATTTTGAGAGCCAATTGATAAGTGAGCTCCTCAGAGTCTCTGGTGTGAAGAAGACACACACGACACCTTACCACCCGATGGGGAACGGCAGTGTGGAGCGCTTCATCCGGACTCTGGGTGGAATGATTCGTGCCCTACCACCAGACTCGAAAGTGGACTGGCCACGTCGCCTACAGACTCTGACGTTCATGTACAACTGCACCGCACATGAGACAACTGGATTTGCACCCTTTTACCTAATGTTTGGTCGCACGCCCCGGTTGCCTGTTGACATTCTGTTCCGCTCTGTCCTGAGCGATCCAGCTGTTACCTGTTATGACAGGTATGTGGTTTCCCTCAGGGAAGATGTGAAGGAAGCAATGGTCATTGCACGTGCCCGAGCTACGCAGGAGAAGCGTCGTCACTCGCAACTCTATAACAGGAGAGTGAAGGGTTCCAGGATTGAGGTTGGTGACAGAGTCCTGGTTGCTAACAGGAAAGAGAGGGGAAAGAAGAAGGTTGCTGATCGGTGGGAGTCAACGGTCTACACCGTGATCGATGTGAACCACGATACTCACACTTTCAAGATCTGTGATTCTGTTTTCGGACGAGAGAGAGTGGTCCACCGGAATCTGCTGTTGGTGGCGAATTTCCTGCCCCTGGAGGATGATGCTGGAACCTCGGATCACGTCTCCTCTACGTGGGATGTAAACACGGCGCCTGAAGATGATGATGGGGCTGCGTCTGGGGAGGGGGATTTGAATGCCCCTGCTGTGAGCTGTGTTGGTGCTCATGGTAACCGCTCACCCAATGCCATGGGTGGGACAGCTGACCCGGAGGTTATCTCTGAACCTTTGGACCCTGGAGAGAGGACAGTTGCATGGGTGTCGCAGTTGACGGAGTCCAGCCGGTCTCAGGGAGATGTTACTGATGTTTCAAGCGTGGATTCAGTCTTGCCAGCCGCATCGGCCTTGTCTGTTGAAGTGGACTTTGACCAAACCGGTTCTAGCATGGCGTCCCAGGAGGTCAATATTGCTACGAGCTGTGGGGAGGGTGTACAAGTATGCTCTACTACACCTGACGTAGTGGTGGATGTAGTTGCTCCTGCCATTGCTGCTCAGTCCCCAGTGGTTGACTATAGCCAAACCGGGAATGGTTCCCAGATCAGAACCAGACTTGGGCGACTTGTCAAACCTGTGAATAGACTGATCCAGACAATGTCAAATCAAGTCGTGGTTCGTGACAGGTTTGATGTGAAGTCAGTTTGCAAGTCCTTGATCCCATCCTTCTCTAACTAAATGTTCTGTTTATATGCCTACCTGAATGATGGGATTTGTACTTGCTGTTATGTACTCTACATTTTTGCTTTTGTTTTTTTTTTCCTTTCTGTTGAGCCATGGTACACACCTTGTAAGGGGTTATTAGTAGGGTGTATTTCGGGCACCCTGCTGCCAGTTGCTGGGTTGGGAGTTTGGCGCTGCTCCCATCCCACTTCATCCTTAGGGATACGTTTAGTTGGTGTCTGTGATTTTTGACCTCTGGCTGGTTGGTGCATACTAGTGTGGGTACCTGAGGCTCAAATTTGATAAAATTCAGTGGGGGTGAGTGTAACGGAGTTAAAAATACATATGAAAAACATGCACTTACCTGTTCTTAATTATCATTTTAAGTGTGAATTTTATCATTTTTTTTATTGTATTTTATTTTGAAAACCCAGAAACCGGATCTCACTCTAACGTTTAGAAGCTGCTAAGGCTTCCGCTTCTCACAGCGCGCGTTTGCACTGTGAGGGTAAGTCCTGTAATGAAAGGCTCTGGCATTTTTATGGTTTCTGGTGTGAATGTTGTTACATAAGTTGTACATGTCGATGTATATAGGTTCATATTGATGTTAGAAAGTTTCTGTGTAACTGAAACAAAGGCGGGTTGCTGTTAAATAGTGTTTCTGCCGTATTTATGCTCTTTGGCAGTTAGTCTTTGTCAGCCCCCTAGTGGTTGCTGCGCATAGCAGGAAATGTGTTTGGATGTACCGTTTTTCTGTGCTTTTTGTGATGTTGTTTTACATTGTAGGAGCTACAATTGCTGTACCATCAGAAGACACCTGTTGAGTGTTTTATGTCTTCTGCAGGTACGTGAGCTTGTTAACAGCCATTTTGTCTGTAAAGCACAAGCAAGTGAAGATGTAATGCGCTATTGTTAATTTGACCACTAGAGGGAAATGTTTAGTTGGTGATACTTATGTTATCCTGTTATTCTGTTTTATACGATTGTGAAATGTATTTTATTAGTCATAAGATTTCTTTTGTATACAAGCTCAGTATGACAGAGTGTAAAATGAGAGAAATTATTACTTTCCACCTTTTCTTTATTAAAAGGTTAATTGTAAGTCTGTTAAGACAGCGCGCGTTTGCACTGTGAGGGAGCTACAATTGCTGTACCATCAGAAGACACCTGTTGAGTGTGTTTTATGTCTTCTGCAGGAATAAATCGTGAAAAGCCAATCTTTCTGAGCGTCTGTGATTTTTGAAGAGCTGGAAATGTTACACTTAGACTCAAACGTTAGAACAGGCCTTTCCCCGCAGCACGCCATGTAATAAATACTCACAAAGAAAACAGCAGCCATTACAACTTATGTCTAAAAATGTATAGTTTCATGCATCAGTTAAAACAGTCGACTCCAGGTACATGACGCGCAGCTGGAAACACTTCACGCAAGTCGAGCTGCCCGAGATTCACAGAATTTACAGAAAATGTTAGATTTTTGTGATTTATATCGTACCATAGATGTCTTAATATCGGGATATGAGATTTTGGTCATATCGCACAGCCCTAGTAGGTATTAAGTAACATCCATATGAACCCCAGACTTTCCCTGCAAAAGACTGTCTTGCAATAACATAAATCAATGCCATTTGCTTCAGCAGTTTTAATTTTGTGGCTCATCACCTGCTGCTGTATTTCCACACTGACTCAACCTGTGAAATTGCAAGGCCTTGTTTCTTCAAAGGGCAAACCTCATTTATATGCATGACCCCTCATTTAAACCACTAAGCCCAGCCAGGCTTTGTCACCGTCAATGCTGTCACAGCTCTGCACCACGGCCCATAAATTAAAACTGCAGATGCCACAGAGAGCAGCAACAGGTACTTGTTATTTTAAGGAGGTGATTTGCTCCCTGTAAAACAGGAACAAACTGGCAGCAACGGGAACCATAACATATTTATAGTTAGCATGTCCTGACTACACTATTACGTGACCGAAGTTGTGGACCTCTCTCACACTTTTTGCTGCACGTGGAAGCCACCACAGCACAAAATTACACTGATGCATGAATTATGAAGTGAATGTACGCTTGATTTAGGGAACATCTAGGTACTGGTTTTGTTTTTGCCAAATCCACATTGGTATTTGAAATATGAGACAGCTTAGCTGGCAGTGAGTGATATTTTCTTAAGCTTTTATGTGTTTGTACGAGTTATTCAAAGGACTACTCTTTTTTTTTTTTTAACTCAGAAGCTTTCAAAGACTCTGTCAAGTCTCATTTAATCGCTTTTAAAGGCACCACTTGCATCTAAATTTGTGCTGATGAATTTTATGTTGCTTTATGAATACAGCTTTAAATGCAGACCATTAAAACTCTTACACCCAAATTCAGCCACAGCCATGCTGGTTTTTCCCCGAGCTTTTTCTGCAGAGCAACAAAGAAAGTACAAGTGGGAGAAAAAGCAAGAATGACTTTTACACAAAACATGAAGCATTAGGAGCTAAATGTGCAAAGGTGAGGTCACAAATAAAGGGCTCTGTTAGTTTCTCTGGTCCACTTCTTTGTAGTAACACTAGAATTATCACACAGTCGTCACAGTGAGTAAAGCGTGCAGCATCGACAATTACTACAATTGCACATCTGTCTACACAAAGACTCCCTTCTCATCCAGCCAACCAGCCAGGTGGTTTGTTGCGTTCCTCTTAAAAAGTTACCGCGTTTCACAAACGGTCGGGGCTTTCTTTTGTTTTGCTTCCTTGTTGCTTACCTTTACTCACACCATACGGAAGTCGTACATTTAACCGTGGGGTTAAGTGGAAACCTTCTCCGAAACACGTAGCAGCAGCAGCAAAAGCCTCTCTGAAAATCAGGCGGGCACCAAACCCTCACCTCTCGCCTCCGGTTCTACTTTCCTCAGTCGGATGATTTCCGCATTTGGTCACGTGGTGCGGCTGCGGGTGTTGCGCTTCCAAGTCTATATTTTACAAAAGCGAAAAAGGCGGTGGTGCAAAAGCAGAAACGTTCCTCTCTACTCTATGTGCTGCAAAAGAGTGACAGTCAAAGCTGGCTGTAAAACACTCCCAGTCTCCTCTTTCATCCTCGGGGTTTACTGTAGCAGATAGCGCCATCTGGCAGTGCTTTCTGCGCATGGGCAAACTCTAAATGAAGTTCTGTCCCTGACTCTGAAGATGTGTTTTTATTGCAGATACACATTACATCGCTTGCTTTAACTTAGTTTTATTAAAAGATATGTCTTCAAACATCACAGCTGCCGGCCAAACTTAAACTATTTTTGTGTAATAATATGGCAGATTTTTGGAAAGAGGTGAAAGCTCTTAATAACTGTAAACCATCTCTACCATCAACTGTTGAAGGTGTTTCTGGGGCAGATAACATTGCAGCATTATGGAGACAGCATTACAGTGCGTTGTTTAACTGTATAAAAAGTGATCCATATGAGGACAATCTTGACATGAGTAATGACACAATAAGTGTAAGGACACATGAAGTATATGAAGCCATTCATAGGTTGTCTGATAATAAATCCTCTGGTTTGGATCACATCACTGCAGAACATTTAAAACATGCTAGTTTAAGGCTAGCTCCTCTTTTAGCACTCTGTTTCACTGGGTTTATGATTCATGGCATATTACCAGACTCAATGCTGTGTATTTTACTGGTACCAGTTATGAAAGACAAAGCTGCAAAAGTGAGCTGTTTGGATAATTACAGGCCGATTGCACTAGCCAGTATTTTATCTAAGGTGTTAGAAAGAATCCTGTTTGATAGAGTTAGTGTGTTCATCTCTTCTCTGGATAATCAGTTTGGCTTTAAACCAAAGCACGGCACTGACATGTGCATATATGCACTCAAGGAAATAGTCAGGTTGTATAGGGCTAAAAATTCATCTGTCCTCATGTGTTTCATTGATGCCTCTAAGGCTTTTGATCGAGTGAACCACAGAAAACTTTTTGATAAATTGAAGACACGGGGAGTTCCTCAATACATCGTGAGGATTCTCTCTTACTGGTACGCTCATCAGAACATGCAGGTTAAATGGGGAAGCAGTATTTCTGCCCCCTTTGGTGTCAGCAATGGTGTCAGACAGGGTGGGATTTTGTCTCCAATTTTATTTAATTTATATGTCGATGATTTGTCCATACAGCTGAGAGCCTGTAACACTGGGTGTATATTAGGTGAAGCACTGATAAATCATCTTATGTATGCAGATGACCTGGTTGTTTTTAGTCCAAGCAGTGCTGGGTTACAGGATCTTCTTAATGTCTGTACTGAATATGGTGTGCAATATGACATTGAGTACAATGCTGCTAAAAGTGCTGTTTTGATATGTAGAACCAAGCAGGATAAACAGCTAAATTTCCCTTTGTTTAAACTGGCACAAAAAACTCTTGAAGTTCATAAAAAGGTGAAATACCTCGGTCACTTTATTACTGAGCAAATGAATGATGATGATGACATATACAGACAACGATGTAAGCTCTATGTGCAGGCAAATACTATTGCACGCAAATTCAGCTTTTGTTCACTTCCAGTTAAAGTGGCTTTGTTTAAAGCGTATTGCACACCGCTATATACTGCCCCCTTGTGGTCATCCTACAAACAATGTAGCATGCAGAAGCTGCATGTTGCATATAATGATGCGATGAGAATCCTTTGCAGGATACCTAGAAGTGGTAGTGCCAGTCAGATGTTTGTAGCTGTGGGTGTCTGGACTTTTAAAGCACTTTTAAGAAAATTAATGTTCAGTTTTAGAGAACGACTGGATGGTTCGAGTAACAGTATAATTTTAGCACTTACAGATCCGACAGTGAGTGGTTCCCGTTACTCATCCAGTCTCAGAAAGCACTGGTTAAAGTGTTTGTGTATTTATTGATTTATTTTAAGTAATTGTGTTTTATGTATATTATGGTTTTATATTTTTACAAATGCTTTATATACTTATTTATATACATATATATATTTAATGGTATACCTTGTGTTGTGTGTGTGGGGGGGGGGGGGGGGGGGGGGGGGAGTTGTGTGTGTGTGTTTCTTGTCTTGTTTTTATGGACATGTAGTCTGCCAATAAAGATTGAATTGAATTGAATTGAATTGAATTAAACCAAACAAACAAATGTTAGTTAGTAGTACTGACCCACTGTCCTAAAACCCCAGTTTATTAGCACTACTACTTCATTTCACTGCATTGTATTGGTCCTGTATGCTTCACGTGGAGCATCAGAGACGGTCATCTTCCCAAGACCATTTAGTCACTGGACTGACGTTAAAAGGCTCAGACAGGATTACAGATACTTAAAATGGACACCATAAAGAAAACATGCTTAGCTGATGCACAGAGGAATCATGACATGTTGCACGCTTTCTGTGGTAAACAAGTTAAACCTTGGTGCGCACGTGCAGTCATTTGCTTTGTCATTCAATAACATTATGCTGCTTTTATTTATGACATGGCCGGGCGGATCCAAAGTGGCCCTCTGGCCGGTGGTGGTCCCCGGACATTTCGCAAAAGACGTGGTTTAGAACTCTTTACCATGCTGCACCCTTGCATTAATCCTCCTCCGCGAACAATGTCAGGTTAATAACTGGTGACTGAAGGCTGCCACGTAGATACGACACCGTAAACTTGCAGTTTTAGCTAGCTTTTACAGTCACGTTAAATTGGCATGATACACTAAAATTTGACCTTTCACACGAGTAAATTTTAAATTTGAGAACAGATTAGTGGAAAACGTCAAAAACTAATAAAAAAGGCATTTGAAAGCATTTACCATATTCTTTAATAAACAATCATGGCTTAAGGCACTTTGCATCTTACATAACATTACACGTTATATCAAAACAGACAAGGAAGAAGAAAAACACTGATAACAACAATGATAAATATGATTTGAAAACATGTCAATTCTATTAAATTTTATTTATATAGCGTTGAATCACAACAACAGTCACTTCAAGGCGCTTTATATTGAACAGTAGATCCTACAATAATAGATACAGAGAAAAACCCAGCAATAATTTCACCCCCTATGAGCAGGCACTTTGGCGACAGTGGGAAGGAAAAACTCCCTTTTAACGGGAAGAAACCTCCGGCAGAAGCAGGCTCAGGGAGGGGCAGCCGGTCGCTGCAGATGGCAGAAGGCAAACAGGATAAAGACACACTGTGGAAGAGAGACAGAGATTAATAGCAGGTACGATTCAATGCAGAGAGGTCTATTAACACATAGTGAGTGAGAAAACTCAATGCATCATGGGAATCCCCGGCAGCCTACGTCTATTGCAGCATAACTAAGGGAGGATTCAGGATCACCTGATCCAGCCCTAACTATATGCTTTAGCAAAAAAGGAACGTTTTAAGCCTGATCTTAAAAGCAGAGATGTCACTGCAAAAGATGTTAACGGATCACAGTGGTCCCTTTTTTTTTAACAGCGCATTTCAAAAGTGGACAAGAGGGTCACTTACCTCCGCCTTCGGGTTGGGAAATGGGTCCTGACTGTTGTTAGTACTTGTGCGCCAAACAACAATTCGGAGTACCCAGCCTTCTTGTAACTGGGTGGGGTGCTGGAGAGCACCTCATCTGGTGACTGTTGTTCTACTGGAAGACTTCAATGTTCACATGGGCAACTACAGTGAAACTTGGATGGGCGTGATTGGAAGGAATGGCAGCGTTTTAATTTAACAGAGCTCACTATTTTAAAATGTAAAGATGTCGAGGAGGCTCTAGTTTTAAACACACTTTCCATGTGTTAATTCATAATACTTAGTCTACTTATTACTCTGTCGATATTCATTAGCCCGGCTAGCTCAGTCGGTAGAGCATGAGACTCTTAATCTCAGGGTCGTGGGTTCGAGCCCCACGTTGGGCGCAACATTTTTAATCCCATGTGTCATCACCTGAATTTCTTTTCTTCAGTGACCACATGATCTGCCTTCCATGTTTGAAAAAAAATTTTTTTTTAAAAAGCTATATACTACCCCTTGTAACTTTCAAAATTAGTAACTCCCTGATGTTTTCCATGTGGTCTCTGTGGCGCAATCGGTTAGCGCGTTCGGCTGTTAACCGAAAGGTTGGTGGTTCGAGCCCACCCAGGGACGACAAATTTTTTTTGTTGTTTTTTCTTTCTTTTTCTTCATGTCTTTGGGTTAATGCAACTTTACAAACCTTTGCAGTAATTTCTGGACCCCCACCCTTTCCCCCTTGTAAAACGTTATTCACAATATAGAAAATTACTCTAAAATTACAGAAATACTATATTTCTGCTTTTACTGTCCAGTGTGAGTTGCCAGTTTTAAATTTGAAAGGTAATTACAGAGAAACTGCAGTCTCCTGCCTTCCCTTTCTGCTGCTGCCCACCCCCCTCACTTGAGCGCTTGTGGAGTTCCTCCATTTTTATTTTCCCGTTTTTGCTTGTCTTGTCAAAAAAGCATCAAATAAAGGGAGCAGCCATCGTCCCTGAGTGGGTTCGAACCACCAACCTTTCATTTAGCAGCCGAACGCGAAAACCGATTGCGCCAGAGACAATATGTGGCGCTTCACTAGCTTTGCCACAGTATTGCTGTGTGTGCTCTCAACAAGGGGGGAAGGGAAACAATCAACACTGCACCATGTCGTCTCTGTGGCGCAATCGGTTAGCGCGTTCGGCTGTTAACCGAAAGGTTGGTGGTTCGAGCCCACCCAGGGACGTTTCCTATTATTCCAGCCTCACTGTAAAAGATTATAGATATTTGTAATGCAACGGGGGAGAGCTGGAATCAGAAACACTGAGACAAGGAAAGGTATTCTGCATGTAACGGCTTAAGATGTATTTTGAATTCAAACGTCTTGATGCATACTCAATCATTCAGGTAAATAAATCACAAAAGGTTGATGTTGTTCATCTGCATATAGCGTTTTCAGTGGGAGAAACAGATGAACAGAATCAACCTTTGGGATCCATATCTAAACCACGTGTGAAGCACAGCTTAAAGACATAGTAAGAATTTACTTTTACTGTACCACTACACGATTTGGTATTTCACAAACACATATTGAAATGTTTCTGTTTTAATAAATTCAAACTAATGGATTTATTTCTTTTAAATTAAGTAACACTTATGAACTACTTCTCCAAATATGGTAGGAGAAGAAAAAAGAAAATTTCACGCGCCCAACGTGGGGCTCGAACCCACGACCCTGAGATTAAGAGTCTCATGCTCTACCGACTGAGCTAGCCGGGCAACTGCCTGAGTTTCGGGGATTGGATCAAATGAAGTGTCTGGTTCCTAAGTATCAGCCTCTGAATCTTTCCCATACCTTCACATCCAGCGAAGACTGCTGTGATCTTTTGTGATGACAGCCCAGGTCCAGTTTACCAAAGGATAGGTGGACACCGGCTCATATTAAGTAAAGGGCAAACCTTCATAAAACGGACAGAGCAGTGGAGTAGCCAAGGAAATAGAAAAATGCAAAACTCAATTACTAAAATATAATTTATATCGCAAAAAAGATTTAAAAGTGGTTGGGTGTAGGTGTTCTGGTACCTCCTCTACATGAGGTATACCCAATTGCACGTTTGTGCAACATGATTGTTATAACATGGTTGGATAAAACATGGTTATAACATGCTTGGTTATAACATGGTATAACCAACATAACTGTCATAAGAGTTGCACTGCACGTTTGTGCAGCATTCTGCATTACCTGGCAATAACAGTGATATAGTCCCTGGGTGGGCTTGAACCACCAACCTTTCGGTTAACAGCTAAACACGCTAACCGATTGCGCCACAGAGACTGACAACGTGCAACCCACAGGTGTCGAGACTGGACGGGGGACTGGGGGAGGTGATTCCGGTCTTTTTTGGTTGTTAACAGCCGAACGCTCTAACCGATTGCGCCACAGAGACTGACAACCCGCAACCCACAGGTGTCGAGACTGGACAGGGGAGTGGGGGAGGGTGTTCCGGTCTTTTTGGTTGTGGGGTAAACGATTGTGCAACAGAGACTGAATAAAGCCAAGCAGGGGCGTCGAGAGAGGACCGGGTGGCTAGATGGAGGTGCTCTGGTACTTCCTCTCCATACCGCCTTGATTGTTTAAAATATGTGACTTGTAGGTCACACATACTTGGCAGCAAGTATGCAGTTGCGGACGAACAACAGCACCCCAAAGATGCATATCACCCTTGATAAAACAGTTGACTGCGTTCATCAAACGACCGTCCTGGTTATAACATGGTTGATTATAACATGGTATAACCAACATAATTGTCATTAGAGTTGCACTGCACGTTTGTGTAGCATTCTGCATTACCTGGCAATAACAGTGATATAGTCCCCTGTTGTGGCCATTTTTGTTGAATGTTTATAAAATGCAATTTGTATTCATTTTTGTTTTTTCTTTAAAGGTGTAAGAATATTCTGACCTGGTTTTGTTATGTAAATTTGTAATTAATTTTATTGGAGAAGCTTTTGGAAAGTGATTGGTTTATTAGGTTATGGACCCTCCCATTAATCAAGAGATTAAGAGCACCCTGGATGGGTGTGGTAAAGAGCTTTTGTTTTTTGTTTGCCAAATGTCAGATGGGAAGACGGGAGGGGTAGAAAAAGATTTTTTGACCACTTTTGAAATTGTTAAAGCAAATTAAGTTAACTTTCGTTTAATTTTAAGTTTTAAGAAGTTATTTGGCTGATTTCTGTTTGTATTTTTTCACGAAATAAACGGCATATGATTTTTAAACAATGGAGTCAGAAGTGCGTTCTAAAACAAACCTCCCGTTGCCACCCACGGCCTTTTCTTGGACTTTTTTGGTGTTTGGAAAGTAAAAGGCCGCGACATTTAAGTCAAAAAATCATTTTGACTGGCTTGGATGTCAACTTGGAAGATGGGAAAACTTGCAAGAATTGGACTTGGAAGATTGGATCTTCGCAGAATGGACTGAAAAAATGACGCAAAGTTCGTGAGTAAATGCGAAACTTTGTTTGGATCAACCGAGATGCTGAGCTGCAACTTGAAACATTTGTATTAAACAATTATCTTTTGGACCTTGTAAAACGAATTTTCTGGTTAAAATGGAGGAACAAGAAAGAGAGCTTTTTAATTTAATTAAAAAACGCAGAGCGAAGCTTGGCGTTCTGACAAGAAAACGAAATGACATTAATGCTCTCATTGATGCTGGAGAATCAAAAGCCTCCATAGATGAACACATGAGAACATTTAATGATTATTTGGGAGAGTTTATAAACTCTTACAGACTTCAGTTCAAAAATTGCTGAACGATGATGAAAAAGAAACAGATCACAGCGATTGGTATGAACCTAAGCTGATCAGTTTTAAAGACTTTCTGCATGAAATCGACACTTGGATAAATGCAGACCCTAATCCACAAAAGGATGAAGTTGTAGCCTCTAATGTTGAATCAAAGGTAGCATCTCATGACAGTGACATTGCGCCGCATGATAGTGTCTCACAAGTAGCGCAAGAAGCGAGCGACATGATTTCTGAACGAGTTGCTAAACCTGGCAGCAAGGGCTCTAGTAAAGCGCCCAGTAATGTTACTGCAGCCTTAAGTTTAAGGAGTAAAAGCTCGCGTGCGGCTTCAATTGCGCTGATGGAAGCTGAAGTGGAAAGAGCCGCTTTAAAAGCGGAGGTGGACACACTGCAAGAAAAACATGCGCTCGAACTGGAAGAAGTTCAATTAAAAGCAAGAAAAGAAGCATTGGCTCTAAGAACTAAGTTGGTTAAGGCTGATGCAAAAAGGCAAATTCTCACCTCTGCTCAGGATCGGCAGAGCCTTGCATCCAGGGCTGAGGTTGAATCAGAAGGCGGGATTACAGCGCCGTCTGGAACATCTACTGAGTTCATACCTGCTGCTACAGCTCGAAAGGCTCCAAGAACAAAGAAAGCCCCTTTAGTTCATTCTCCTTTGCCAATGCCCCTAGAGACACATGCACCTGCTAAGGTCAAACCAGAAGGGGAAAGCCCAAGGCCAATCTCTTCTCAGGTTGATGTTCACAGCAGTGCCCTATTAGAGATTATGACAAAGCAAAATGAAATTACTCAGATGCTTGTAAACCAACAGAGGTTGTCACTGCTTCCAGCTATAGACATTCCTGTTTTTGGTGGTGATCCTTTGCGTTTTAGATCCTTTCTTAAGGCTTTTGAACAAGGAATAGAGACTAAAACTGATAATATGCAGGATAGGCTTTATTATTTAGAACAGTTTACTACAGGACAGCCCAGAATTTTAGTGAGAAGTTGTATGCACATGAGTCCACAGACAGCTTATGTTGAGGCAAAAAGGCAGCTTGAGTGGAACTTTGGTAACAGAGCAAAGATAACGTCTGCATTTATAGACAAGGCTCTTAACTGGTCAATTTTAAAGTCTGATGATGCTTCAGCATTACGTGCTTACACATTCTTTCTAAGAAGCTGCTTCAACACAATGGATGAAGCTGGGTTTCTTGATGAGCTGGAAAATTCAACCAATATGAGGATTCTTGTTTCAAAGTTGCCTTTTAGACTTCGTGATAAATGGCGACTAATAATCGTTGATATAACAGAAAAGTGCGATCGCAGAGCAGGATTTAAAGATCTTCTTGATTTTCTTGAAAAGCAAACAAGAGCTGCATTAGATCCTGTTTTTGGAGCGAGTCAAAACACAAAAGAAAAGATGGCTTCAAAACCATCAAAGACACCGCTTAAAACTAAAAGCAGTAGCTTTGCTACTTCTGTTGCTGTAGTTTCAGAACAGAACAATGACAAACCGGAATGGATTCAGATAAGCCATGAAGATAAAGGGTTAGATCAAACTCGGTGCTTGTTTTGTGACCAAACTCATTTTTTGGACGTATGTGACTCATTCAAACTAAAAGCCAACAAAGAAAAGGTGACATTCCTTAAGAGTAAAGGTTTATGCTTTGGTTGCTTAAAGAGAGGCCACATGAGTAAAGCTTGTCCACATCGTTTGACGTGCCACACCTGTAACAAAAATCACCCTACTGTTCTTCACATAGACTCAAAAGAACGGCAGTGGCAAGCAGCTAAAGCTGAATGTAAAGAATCATCAGTCTCAAATGCTCTTGTTTCTTTGAACTTTGGTAGCCATACTGGGGCCGGGTCTAATGAATGTGCCTTGTCAGTTGTTCCAGTAAAAGTGAAGTTGGAAAATGGGACGAAGGTTGTGGAGACGTACGCCTTTCTTGATCCCGGCAGCTCTGCAACTTTTTGCACTGAGGCGTTGATGATGCAGTTAAATGCATCTGGAAAGAAAGTGGAAATCATGTTAAAGACTATGGGTCAGGAAAGGCCAGTAAGTAGCTATAAACTTTTTGGTATGGAAGTAGCTGCTTCGAAACAGAATGAGTATTTGAGGTTGCCTGTTGTGTACACTCAAAAGTTTATTCCTGTCACTAAAGAAAATATCCCTAAAGAAGAAAACTTAAGAAAATGGCCTTACTTAAAGGAGGTTGAGTTGACACCGATAAATGCTGGCATTGGGCTGCTTATTGGTGTAAATTCTCCCAAAGCGCTGAAACCTTGGAGAATCATTAACAGTGAGGGTAATGGACCCTATGCTGTGCTGACTCGTCTTGGTTGGGTTGTCAATGGGCCACTCAATCAGGGTAGTGAAAAGGATGAGCATGATGCTAGTTTTGTCAAGGTAAACCGCATTTCTATAAGTAGTTTAGAGGAAATGCTGGTTAAGCAGTATAATCAAGATTTTGTGGAGAACCAGTGTAATGAGCATGCAGAAATGTCTGTAGAAGATAAACAGCTCATGAACATAATGTCAGAGTCAGCTGTACTTAAGGATGGCCATTATTACTTGAAATTACCCTTTCGTAAACCTGAAGTAAGAATGCCAAACAACAAGCAGGTGGCTCAGCAGAGGGCGCAATATCTGCTAAAACGGTTTCAGAAGGATCAGTTATTCTTTGAAGAATACAAAGAATTCATGCACAATGTTAGTATGGAGGGACATTCAGAAATCATACCACAAGAACAGTTGAAGAATGAGGAAGGAAAGGTGTGGTATATACCTCATCATGGGGTCTACCACCCCCGCAAGAAAACACTGCGTGTTGTGTCTGATTGTGCTTCAACATTTTCTGGAACATCACTGAACAAAGAGCTATTACAAGGCCCAGATCTGACTAGCACTTTATTAGGTGTGCTGATTCGCTTTCGGCAGGGTCCAATAGCGCTTATGACAGACATTAAAGGGATGTTTCATCAGGTCAGAGTAGCTGAGGAACACGTAAACTTTTTACGTTTTCTCTGGTGGCCCGATGGTGACATCACAAAACAGCTGGTGGAACATAGAATGCTAGTCCACATTTTTGGTGCAGTATCCTCCCCCAGCTGTGCCACCTATGCACTACTAAAGACTGCTGATGACAACCAACATCTGTACCCAGAGGAGGTTATACATACAATCAGGCATAGTTTTTATGTAGATGACTGTCTTAAATCTACTCAGTCTGTTGAGCAGGCCATCTCACTTTATCAGCAGCTTACTGAAGTGTGTGCCAAGGGGGGATTTAAGCTCAATAAGTGGGTATGTAGTGATTGCTCTGTCCTCTGTCAGATCCCGGAGGAAAATAGAGCCACAGGTGTAAAGATGCTGGACCTTAGTCGGGATCAGCTACCCACAGAAAGAGCTCTCGGTGTGCAATGGGATATTGAACGTGATGTTTTCACATTCAGTATTGTGAACAAGAACAAACCACTTACAAGACGTGGTATTCTGTCCAATATCAGCTCCATTTACGACCCTTTGGGTTTCTTAGCTCCAGTCATTCTGCCTGCAAAACAAATTCTGCAACATCTATGTAAACTGAGGTTTGGCTGGGATGAGACAATACCAGCAGAAATGGCACAAACTTGGCAAAAATGGGTTGAGGATTTAGTTCTTCTTAACAAGTTTAGTATTAGTAGATGTGTCACACCCAAAGGATTTGGGGAGATAAAAAGTGCACAGCTGCATCACTTTTGTGATGCCAGTGAAAGTGGGTATGGTGCTGTATCATATCTTAGGCTATCTAATAGCAAGCAGGAAGTGTGTGTTTCCTTTATTATTGGTAAAGCAAGGGTGGCGCCGTTAAAACAAGTCACCATCCCACGTCTTGAGCTGGCTGCTGCAGTTTTAGCTGTGCGCTTGGACAAAATGCTATCAGTTGAACTCAATCTTAATCTGAGTGAGTCAGTCTTTTGGTCTGACAGCACAACTGTGCTACAGTACATTGCAAACACAACCACACGGTTCAAAACGTATGTAGCTAATAGAGTTTCCACCATTCATGCTTTGACAAAAGTTGAGCAGTGGAGGTACATCAGTTCAAAGCTGAATCCAGCTGATGCAGCCTCTCGAGGAATGACAGTTGGCTGTTTCCTGAAATCTTCCACCTGGATCAATGGTCCAGAATTTCTCAGTAAACCTGTTGTTCACTGGCCTGTAGGCATGAATTGTGTATCTGTCCATTTGGAAGCTGACCCAGAAGTAAAAGTGTTGTGTGCAGCTGTGCTGAAAGAAGATGTGTGTCCCACTACTAAGCTGCTGTTGTACTTCTCCAGCTGGACAAAATTAAAAAGGTGTGTGGCATGGATCCTAAAAGTAAAAGAAAGACTTAAACTGCAAACAAGGAAAAGACAGAAGTTGCTGGGCACGCACTGTGGAAGTCAAATATGTGTTAAGCAAGATGATAAATGGAACACTCTGCTCAAAACTGAGGATTTGTCCAAGGCTGAGGAAGCTATAGTGAGCTTTGTGCAAAGAAAACATTTTGCTGATGAAATGACTGCCCTAAACTCTGGCACTGTAAGAAAGTCAAGTCATCTGTGTAAGCTTGGTCCTGTAGTTGCTAATGGTGTCTTGAGAGTGGGTGGAAGACTGAGCAAAGCGGATTTACCTGAGGAAACAAAACATCCTGCAATTTTGCCAAAAGAAAGCCATGTTTCAAAGCTTATTCTTCAGCATATTCACGAAAAGATTGGTCACAGAGGAAGAAATCACATGCTTTCAACACTTCGCCGTCAGTACTGGATTCCTCATGCTAATTCAGCAGCTAGAAAAATAATCAGAGATTGCATAGTGTGTCAAAGACAACGGCAAAAGCCAGGTGAGCAGAAAATGTCTGATCTTCCTATTGACAGAATCTCAGCTGATCTTCCACCATTTACTTATGTTGGTGTTGATTATTTTGGACCAATAGAAGTAAAGAGAGGCAGGAGTCTTGTTAAGAGATATGGAGTTCTCTTCACATGCCTAACCTGTCGTGCAGTCCACCTTGAGGTGGCACATTCTCTTGATACAGGCTCCTGTATTAATGCCATCAGGAGATTCATCTGCCGCAGAGGACAGGTCAAAGAAATCCGGTCAGACAATGGAACCAACTTTGTCAGCTCGAATCGTGAGTTAAAACAAGCTATATTAGAGCTAAACCAAAGTAAAATCCAAAAAGGCTTAGCACAGGATGGCATAAAGTGGACCTTTAACCCGCCCTATGGGGCCCATCATGGTGGAGTATGGGAGCACTTGGTGCAAGAAATAAAGAGAATATTATACTCTATCACAAACCAGCAAGTACTAGATGATGAAACCTTGCATACAGTTTTTTGTGAAGTGGAGGCTATACTGAATGACCGCCCAATCACACCTTCTTCTGAAGATTCCAATGATGTCGAAGCTCTTACTCCAAATCACTTGCTCCAGTGAAAAGGCAAACCTGTGCTGCCACCAGGTTTATTTAAAAAAGACAATGGAAACAAGCCCAGTATATTGTGGATCTATTCTGGAAAAGGTGGGTGAAAGAATACCTTCCTATGTTGCAGGAACGACAGAAATGGAACAAGATTCGTAGGAACTTTTGCATTGGTGATGTTGTGCTTGTTGTTGATGGAGCTGCACCAAGAAATTCTTGGCCCATTGGCCGCATCACTGAAACCATGGCCGATGCACACGGAGTAGTTCGCCGTGTTAGAGTTAAGACACGAACAAATGAGCTGGAGAGACCAATCAACAAAATATGTCTCCTGGTGGAGGCCATCTAGAGGAAACAATGAATGTTTACCTCCAACTGAGCCAAGTTCTGGAACCTCTGGCTCTACATTTACACTGACACTCACTTTGCTCTACACTCCATTATGCAACATACACCTTTTTTGAATACACACAAAGCAAACACATGAACAACAGAGACTTGAAATCATAGAACATTGACCTTTCCTTTTGTTTGGTTTTTAAGAAGACTTATAAGGATGGACTACTGAAGAAAATTATTGGTATTGCATTTTGTGATGGCCACTTAGACAGATATAATTCATGTTACACAGGAATTAGGGGCCGAAATGTTGTGGCCATTTTTGTTGAATGTTTATAAAATGCAATTTGTATTCATTTTTGTTTTTTCTTTAAAGGTGTAAGAATATACTGACCTGGTTTTGTTATGTAAATTTGTAATTAATTTTATTGGAGAAGCTTTTGGAAAGTGATTGGTTTATTAGGTTATGGACCCTCCCATTAATCAAGAGATTAAGAGCACCCTGGATGGGTGTGGTAAAGAGCTTTTGTTTGCCAAATATCAGATGGGAAGACGGGAGGGTTAGAAAAAGATTTTTTGACCACTTTTGAAATTGTTAAAGCAAATTAAGTTAACTTTCGTTTAATTTTAAGTTTTAAGAAGTTATTTGGCTGATTTCTGTTTGTATTTTTTCACGAAATAAACGGCATATGATTTTTAAACAATGGAGTCAGAAGTGCGTTCTAAAACAAACCTCCCGTTGCCACCCACGGCCTTTACTTGGACTTTGTTGGTGTTTGGAAAGTAAAAGGCCGCGACATCCCCGAACCACCAACCTTTCGGTTAACAGCTAAACACGCTAACCGATTGCGCCACAGAGACTGACAACGTGCAACCCACGGGTGTCGAGACTGGACGGGGGACTGGGGGAGGGTGTTCCGGTCTTTTTGGTTGTGGGGTAAACGATTGTGCAACAGAGACTGAATAAAGCCAAGCAGGGGTGTCGAGAGAGGACCGGGTGGCTGGATGGAGGTGCTCTGGTACTTCCTCTCCATACCGCCTTGATTGTTTAAAATATGTGACTTGTAGGTCACACATACTTGGCAGCAAGTATGCAGTTGCGAACGAACAACAGCACCCCAAAGATGCATATCACCCTTGATAAAACAGTTGACTGCGTTCATCAAACGACCGTCCTGGTTATAACATGGTTATACCATGGTTGGTTAAAACATGGTTGATTATAACATGGTATAACCAACATAACTGTCATAAGAGTTGCACTGCACGTTTGTGCAGCACCTGGCAAACACAGTGATATCATCCCTGGGTGGGCTTGAACCACCAACCTTTCGGTTAACAGCCGAACACGCTAACCGATTGCGCCACAGAGACTGACAACGCGCAACCCACAGGTGTCGAGACTGGACGGGGGACTGGGGGAGGGTGTTCCGGTCTTTTTTGGTTGTTAACAGCCAAAAGCTCTAACCGATTGCGCCACAGAGACTGACAACCCGCAACCCACAGGTGTCGAGACTGGACGTGGGAGTGGAGGAGGGTGTTCGGGTCTTTTTGGTTGTGGGGTAAACGATTTTGCAACAGAGACTGAGTGAAGCCAAGCAGGGGCGTCGAGAGAGGACCGGGTGGCTGGATGGAGGTGCTCTGGTACTTCCTCTCCATACCGCCTTGATTGTTTAAAATATGTGACTTGTAGGTCACACATACTTGGCAGCAAGTATGCAGTTGCGGACGAACAACAGCACCCCAAAGATGGATATCACCCTTGATAAAACAGTTGACTGCGTTCATCAAATGACCGTCCTGGTTATAACATGGTTATACCATGGTTTGTTAAAACATGGTTGATTATAACATGGTATAACCAACATAACTGTCATAACAGTTGCACTGCACGTTTGTGCAGCATTGTGTATTACCTGGCAATAACAGTGATATCGTCCCTGGGTGGGCTTGAACCACCAACCTTTCGGTTAACAGCCGAACGCGCTAACCGATTGCGCCACAGAGACTGACAACGCGCAACCCACAGGTGTCGAGACTGGACGTGGGAGTGGAGGAGGGTGTTCCGGTCTTTTTGGTTGTGGGGTAAATGATTTTGCAACAGAGACCGAGTGAAGCCAAGCAGGGGCGTCGAGAGAGGACCGGGTGGCTGGATGGAGGTGCTCTGGTACTTCCTCTCCATACCGCCTTGATTGTTTAAAATATGTGACTTGTAGGTCACACATACTTGGCAGCAAGTATGCAGTTGCGGACGAACAACAGCACCCCAAAGATGGATATCACCCTTGATAAAACAGTTGACTGCGTTCATCAAACGACCGTCCTGGTTATAACATGGTTATACCATGGTTGGTTATAACATGGTATAACCAACATAACTGTCATAGGAGTTGCACTGCACGTTTGTGCAGCATTGTGCATTACCTGGCCAACACAGTGATATCGTCCCTGGGTGGGCTTGAACCACCAACCTTTCGGTTAACAGCCGAACGCGCTAACCGATTGCGCCACAGAGACTGACAACGCGCAACCCACAGGTGTCGAGACTGGACGGGGGACTGGGGGAGGGTGTTCCGGTCTTTTTTGGTTGTTAACAGCCAAAAGCTCTAACCGATTGCGCCACAGAGACTGACAACCCGCAACCCACAGGTGTCGAGACTGGACGGGGGACTGGGGGAGGGTGTTCCGGTCTCTTTGGTTGTGGGGTATACGATTGTGCAACAGAGACTGAGTGAAGCCAAGCAGGGGCGTCGAGAGAGGACCGGGTGGCTAGATGGAGGTGCTCTGGTACTTCCTCTCCATACCGCCTTGATTGTTTAAAATATGTGACTTGTAGGTCACACATACTTGGCAGCAAGTATGCAGTTGCGGACGAACAACAGCACCCCAAAGAATATCAGCCTTGATAAAACAGTTGACTGCGTTCATCAAACGACCGTCCTGGATATACCATGGTTGGTTAAAACATGGTTGATTATAACATGGTATAACCAACATAAGAGTTGCACTGCACGTTTGTGCAGGATTCTGAATTACCTGGCAATAACAGTGATATCGTCCCTGGGTGGGCTTGAACCACCAACCTTTCGGTTAACAGCCGAATGCGCTAACCCATTGCGCCACACAGACTGACAACGCACAACCCACAGGTGTCAAGACTGGACGGGGGACTGGGGGCGGGTGTTCCCGTCTTTTTGGTTGTGGGGTAAATGATTTTGCAACAGAGACTGAGTGAAGCCAAGCAGGGGCGTCGAGAGAGGACCGGGTGGCTGGATGGAGGTGCTCTGGTATTTCCTCTCCATACCGCCTTGATTGTTTAAAATATGTGACTTGTAGGTCACACATACTTGGCAGCAAGTATGCAGTTGCGGACGAACAACAGCACCCCAAAGATGCATATCAGCCTTGATAAAACAGTTGACTGCGTTCTTCAAACGACCGTCCTGGATATACCATGGTTTGTTAAAACATGGTTGATTATAACATGGTATAACCAACATAACTGTCATAACAGTTGCACTGCACGTTTGTGCAGCATTGTGTATTACCTGGCAATAACAGTGATATCGTCCCTGGGTGGGCTTGAACCACCAACCTTTCGGGTAACAGCCGAACGCGCTAACCGATTGCGCCACAGAGACTGACAACGCGCAACCCACAGGTGTCGAGACTGGACGTGGGAGTGGAGGAGGGTGTTCCGGTCTTTTTGGTTGTGGGGTAAATGATTTTGCAACAGAGACTGAGTGAAGCCAAGCAGGGGCGTCGAGAGAGGACCGGGTGGCTGGATGGAGGTGCTCTGGTATTTCCTCTCCATACCGCCTTGATTGTTTAAAATATGTGACTTGTAGGTCACACATACTTGGCAGCAAGTATGCAGTTGCGGACGAACAACAGCACCCCAAAGATGGATATCACCCTTGATAAAACAGTTGACTGCGTTCATCAAACGACCATCCTGGTTATAACATGGTTGGTTAAAACATGGTATAACCAACATAAGAGTTGCACTGCACGTTTGTGCAGCATTGTGCATTACCTGGCAAACACAGTGATATAGTCCCTGGGTGGGCTTGAACCACCAACCTTTCGGTTAACAGCCGAACGCGCTAACCGATTGCGCCACAGAGACTGACAACGCGCAACCCACAGGTGTCGAGACTGGACGGGGGACTGGGGGAGGGTGTTCCAGTCTTTTTTGGTTGTTAACAGCCAAAAGCTCTAACCGATTGCGCCACAGAGACTGACAACCCGCAACCCACAGGTGTCGAGACTGGACGGGGGACTGGGGGAGGGTGTTCCGGTCTCTTTGGTTGTGGGGTATACGATTGTGCAACAGAGACTGAGTGAAGCCAAGCAGGGGCGTCGAGAGAGGACCGGGTGGCTAGATGGAGGTGCTCTGGTACTTCCTCTCCATACCGCCTTGATTGTTTAAAATATGTGACTTGTAGGTCACACATACTTGGCAGCAAGTATGCAGTTGCGGACGAACAACAGCACCCCAAAGATGGATATCACCCTTGATAAAACAGTTGACTGCGTTCATCAAACGACCGTCCTGGTTATAACATGGTTGGTTAAAACATGGTATAACCAACATAAGAGTTGCACTGCACGTTTGTGCAGCATTGTGCATTACCTGGCAAACACAGTGATATAGTCCCTGGGTGGGCTTGAACCACCAACCTTTCGGTTAACAGCCGAACGCGCTAACCGATTGCGCCACAGAGACTGACAACGCACAACCCACAGGTGTCGAGACTGGACGGGGGACTGGGGGAGGGTGTTCCGGTCTTTTTTGGTTGTCTACAGCCAAAAGCTCTAACCGATTGCGCCACAGAGACTGACAACCCGCAACCCACAGGTGTCGAGACTGGACGGGGGACTGGGGGAGGGTGTTCCGGTCTCTTTGGTTGTGGGGTATACGATTGTGCAACAGAGACTGAGTGAAGCCAAGCAGGGGCGTCGAGAGAGGACCGGGTGACTAGATGGAGGTGCTCTGGTACTTCCTCTCCATACCGCCTTGATTGTTTAAAATATGTGACTTGTAGGTCACACATACTTGGCAGCAAGTATGCAGTTGCGGACGAACAACAGCACCCCATAGAATATCAGCCTTGATAAAACAGTTGACTGCGTTCATCAAACGACCGTCCTGGATATACCATGGTTGGTTAAAACATGGTTGATTATAACATGGTATATCCAACATAAGAGTTTCACTGCACTTTTGTGCAGCATTCTGAATTACCTGGCAATAACAGTGATATCGTCGCTGGGTGGGCTTGAACCACCAACCTTTCAGTTAACAGCCAAACACGCTAACCAATTGCGCCACAGAGACTGACAACACGCAGCCCACAGGTGTCGAGACTGGACGTGGGAGTGGAGGAGGGTGTTCGGGTCTTTTTGGTTGTGGGGTAAACGATTTTGCAACAGAGACTGAGTGAAGCCAAGCAGGGGCGTCGAGAGAGGACCGGGTGGCTGGATGGAGGTGCTCTGGTACTTCCTCTCCATACCGCCTTGATTGTTTAAAATATGTGACTTGTAGGTCACACATACTTGGCAGCAAGTATGCAGTTGCGGACGAACAACAGCACCCCAAAGATGGATATCACCCTTGATAAAACAGTTGACTGCGTTCATCAAACGACCGTCCTGGTTATAACATGGTTGGTTAAAAGATGGTATAACCAACATAACTGTCATAAGAGTTGCACTGCACGTTTGTGCAGCATTGTGCATTACCTGGCAAACACAGTGATATAGTCCCTGGGTGGGCTTGAACCACCAACCTTTCGGTTAACAGCCGAACGCGCTAACCGATTGCGCCACAGAGACTGACAACGCACAACCCACAGGTGTCGAGACTGGACGGGGGACTGGGGGAGGGTGTTCCGGTCTTTTTTGGTTGTCTACAGCCAAAAGCTCTAACCGATTGCGCCACAGAGACTGACAACCCGCAACCCACAGGTGTCGAGACTGGACGGGGGACTGGGGGAGGGTGTTCCGGTCTCTTTGGTTGTGGGGTATACGATTGTGCAACAGAGACTGAGTGAAGCCAAGCAGGGGCGTCGAGAGAGGACCGGGTGACTAGATGGAGGTGCTCTGGTACTTCCTCTCCATACCGCCTTGATTGTTTAAAATATGTGACTTGTAGGTCACACATACTTGGCAGCAAGTATGCAGTTGCGGACGAACAACAGCACCCCAAAGAATATCAGCCTTGATAAAACAGTTGACTGCGTTCATCAAACGACCATCCTGGATATACCATGGTTGGTTAAAACATGGTTGATTATAACATGGTATAACCAACATAACTGTCATAACAGTTGCACTGCACGTTTGTGCAGCATTGTGTATTACCTGGCAATAACAGTGATATCGTCCCTGGGTGGGCTTGAACCACCAACCTTTCGGTTAACAGCCGAACGCGCTAACCGATTGCGCCACAGAGACTGACAACGCGCAACCCACAGGTGTCGAGACTGGACGTGGGAGTGGAGGAGGGTGTTCCGGTCTTTTTGGTTGTGGGGTAAATGATTTTGCAGCAGAGACTGAGTGAAGCCAAGCAGGGGCGTCGAGAGAGGACCGGGTGGCTGGATGGAGGTGCTCTGGTACTTCCTCTCCATACCGCCTTGATTGTTTAAAATATGTGACTTGTAGGTCACACATACTTGGCAGCAAGTATGCAGTTGCGGACGAACAACAGCACCCCAAAGATGGATATCACCCTTGATAAAACAGTTGACTGCGTTCATCAAACGACCGTCCTGGTTATAACATGGTTATACCATGGTTGGTTAAAACATGGTTGATTATAACATGGTATAACCAACATAACTGTCATAGGAGTTGCACTGCACGTTTGTGCAGCATTGTGCATTACCTGGCCAACACAGTGATATCGTCCCTGGGTGGGCTTGAACCACCAACCTTTCGGTTAACAGCCGAACGCGCTAACCGATTGCGCCACAGAGACTGACAACGCGCAACCCACAGGTGTCGAGACTGGACGGGGGACTGGGGGAGGGTGTTCCGGTCTTTTTTGGTTGTTAACAGCCAAAAGCTCTAACCGATTGCGCCACAGAGACTGACAACCCGCAACCCACAGGTGTCGAGACTGGACGGGGGACTGGGGGAGGGTGTTCCGGTCTCTTTGGTTGTGGGGTATACGATTGTGCAACAGAGACTGAGTGAAGCCAAGCAGGGGCGTCGAGAGAGGACCGGGTGGCTAGATGGAGGTGCTCTGGTACTTCCTCTCCATACCGCCTTGATTGTTTAAAATATGTGACTTGTAGGTCACACATACTTGGCAGCAAGTATGCAGTTGCGGACGAACAACAGCACCCCAAAGAATATCAGCCTTGATAAAACAGTTGACTGCGTTCATCAAACGACCGTCCTGGATATACCATGGTTGGTTAAAACATGGTTGATTATAACATGGTATAACCAACATAAGAGTTGCACTGCACGTTTGTGCAGCATTCTGAATTACCTGGCAATAACAGTGATATCGTCCCTGGGTGGGCTTGAACCACCAACCTTTCGGTTAACAGCCGAATGCGCTAACCCATTGCGCCACACAGACTGACAACGCGCAACCCACAGGTGTCAAGACTGGACGGGGGACTGGGGGCGGGTGTTCCGGTCTTTTTTGGTTGTTAACAGCCGAAAGCTCTAACCGATTGCGCCACAGAGACTGACAACCCGCAACCCACAGGTGTCGAGGCTGGACGGGGGACTGGGGGAGGGTGTTCCGGTCTTTTTGGTTGTGGGGTATACGATTGTGCAACAGAGACTGAGTGAAGCCAAGCAGGGGCGTCGAGAGAGGACCGGGTGGCTAGATGGAGGTGCTCTGGTACTTCCTCTCCATACCGCCTTGATTGTTTAAAATATGTGACTTGTAGGTCACACATACTTGGCAGCAAGTATGCAGTTGCGGACGAACAACAGCACCCCAAAGAATATCAGCCTTGATAAAACAGTTGACTGCGTTCATCAAACGACCGTCCTGGATATACCATGGTTGGTTAAAACATGGTTGATTATAACATGGTATAACCAACATAACTGTCATAACAGTTACACTGCACTTTTGTGCAGCATTCTGAATTACCTGGCAATAACAGTGATATCGTCCCTGGGTGGGCTTGAACCACCAACCTTTCGGTTAACAGCCGAACGCGCTAACCAATTGCGCCACAGAGACTAACAACCTGCAACCCACATGTGTCGAGACTGGACGTGGGAGTGGGGGAGGGTGTTCCAGTCTTTTTTGGTTGTTAACAGCTGAAAGCTCTAACCGATTGCGCCACAGAGACTGACAACCCGCAACCCACAGGTGTCGAGACTGGACGGGGGACTGGGCGAGGGTGTTCTGGTCTTTTTGGTTGTGGGGTATACGATTGTGAAACAGAGACTGAGTGAAGCCAAGCAGGGGCGTCGAGAGAGGACCGGGTGGCTAGATGGAGGTGCTCTGGTACTTCCTCTCCATACCGCCTTGATTGTTTAAAATATGTGACTTGTAGGTCACACATACTTGGCAGCAAGTATGCAGTTGCGGACGAACAACAGCACCCCAAAGATGCATATCAGCCTTGATAAAACAGTTGACTGCGTTCTTCAAACGACCGTCCTGGATATACCATGGTTTGTTAAAACATGGTTGATTATAACATGGTATAACCAACATAACTGTCATAACAGTTGCACTGCACGTTTGTGCAGCATTGTGTATTACCTGGCAATAACAGTGATATCGTCCCTGGGTGGGCTTGAACCACCAACCTTTCGGGTAACAGCCGAACGCGCTAACCGATTGCGCCACAGAGACTGACAACGCGCAACCCACAGGTGTCGAGACTGGACGTGGGAGTGGAGGAGGGTGTTCCGGTCTTTTTGGTTGTGGGGTAAATGATTTTGCAACAGAGACTGAGTGAAGCCAAGCAGGGGCGTCGAGAGAGGACCGGGTGGCTGGATGGAGGTGCTCTGGTATTTCCTCTCCATACCGCCTTGATTGTTTAAAATATGTGACTTGTAGGTCACACATACTTGGCAGCAAGTATGCAGTTGCGGACGAACAACAGCACCCCAAAGATAGATATCACCCTTGATAAAACAGTTGACTGCGTTCATCAAACGACCGTCCTGGTTATAACATGGTTGGTTATAACATGGTATAACCAACATAACTGTCATAGGAGTTGCACTGCACGTTTGTGCAGCATTGTGCATTACCTGGCCAACACAGTGATATCGTCCCTGGGTGGGCTTGAACCACCAACCTTTCGGTTAACAGCCGAACGCGCTAACCGATTGCGCCACAGAGACTGACAATGCGCAACCCACAGGTGTCGAGACTGGACGGGGGACTGGGGGAGGGTGTTCCGGTCTTTTTTGGTTGTTAACAGCCAAAAGCTCTAACCGATTGCGCCACAGAGACTGACAACCCGCAACCCACAGGTGTCGAGACTGGACGGGGGACTGGGGGAGGGTGTTCCGGTCTCTTTGGTTGTGGGGTATACGATTGTGCAACAGAGACTGAGTGAAGCCAAGCAGGGGCGTCGAGAGAGGACCGGGTGGCTAGATGGAGGTGCTCTGGTACTTCCTCTCCATACCGCCTTGATTGTTTAAAATATGTGACTTGTAGGTCACACATACTTGGCAGCAAGTATGCAGTTGCGGACGAACAACAGCACCCCAAAGAATATCAGCCTTGATAAAACAGTTGACTGCGTTCATCAAACGACCGTCCTGGATATACCATGGTTGGTTAAAACATGGTTGATTATAACATGGTATAACCAACGTAACTGTCATAACAGTTGCACTGCACGTTTGTGCAGCACCTGGCAATAACAGTGATATCATCCCTGGGTGGGCTTGAACCACCAACCTTTCGGTTAACAGCCGAACGCGCTAACCGATTGTGCCACAGAGACTGACAACGCCCAACCCACAGGTGTCGAGACTGGACGGGGGACTGGGGGAGGGTGTTCCGGTCTTTTTTGGTTGTTAACAGCCAAAAGCTCTAACCGATTGCGCCACAGAGACTGACAACCCGCAACCCACAGGTGTCGAGACTGGACGGGGGACTGGGGGAGGGTGTTCCGGTCTTTTTGGTTGTGGGGTATACGATTGTGCAACAGAGACTGAGTGAAGCCAAGCAGGGGCGTCGAGAGAGGACCGGGTGGCTAGATGGAGGTGCTCTGGTACTTCCTCTCCATACCGCCTTGATTGTTTAAAATATGTGACTTGTAGGTCACACATACTTGGCAGCAAGTATGCAGTTGCGGACGAACAACAGCACCCCAAAGATGGATATCACCCTTGATAAAACAGTTGACTGCGTTCATCAAACGACCGTCCTGGTTATAACATGGTTATACCATGGTTGGTTAAAACATGGTTGATTATAACATGGTATAACCAACATAAGAGTTGCACTGCACGTTTGTGCATTACCTGGCAAACACAGTGATATCGTCCCTGGGTGGGCTTGAACCACCAACCTTTCGGTTAACAGCCGAACGCGCTAACCGATTGCGCCACAGAGACTGACAACGCGCAACCCACAGGTGTCGAGACTGGACGGGGGACTGGGGGAGGGTGTTCCGGTCTTTTTTGGTTGTTAACAGACAAAAGCTCTAACCGATTGCGCCACAGAGACTGACAACCCGCAACCCACAGGTGTCGAGACTGGACGGGGGACTGGGGGAGGGTGTTCCGGTCTCTTTGGTTGTGGGGTATACGATTGTGCAACAGAGACTGAGTGAAGCCAAGCAGGGGCGTCGAGAGAGGACCGGGTGGCTAGATGGAGGTGCTCTGGTACTTCCTCTCCATACCGCCTTGATTGTTTAAAATATGTGACTTGTAGGTCACACATACTTGGCAGCAAGTATGCAGTTGCGGACGAACAACAGCACCCCAAAGAATATCAGCCTTGATAAAACAGTTGACTGCGTTCATCAAACGACCGTCCTGGTTATAACATGGTTGGTTAAAACATGGTATAACCAACATAACTGTCATAAGAGTTGCACTGCACGTTTGTGCAGCACCTGGCAAACACAGTGATATAGTCCCTGGGTGGGCTTGAACCACCAACCTTTCGGTTAACAGCCGAACGCGCTAACCGATTGCGCCACAGAGACTGACAACGCACAACCCACAGGTGTCGAGACTGGACGGGGGACTGGGGGAGGGTGTTCCGGTCTTTTTTGGTTGTCTACAGCCAAAAGCTCTAACCGATTGCGCCACAGAGACTGACAACCCGCAACCCACAGGTGTCGAGACTGGACGGGGGACTGGGGGAGGGTGTTCCGGTCTCTTTGGTTGTGGGGTATACGATTGTGCAACAGAGACTGAGTGAAGCCAAGCAGGGGCGTCGAGAGAGGACCGGGTGACTAGATGGAGGTGCTCTGGTACTTCCTCTCCATACCGCCTTGATTGTTTAAAATATGTGACTTGTAGGTCACACATACTTGGCAGCAAGTATGCAGTTGCGGACGAACAACAGCACCCCAAAGAATATCAGCCTTGATAAAACAGTTGACTGCGTTCATCAAACGACCGTCCTGGATATACCATGGTTGGTTAAAACATGGTTGATTATAACATGGTATAACCAACATAACTGTCATAACAGTTGCACTGCACGTTTGTGCAGCATTGTGTATTACCTGGCAATAACAGTGATATCGTCCCTGGGTGGGCTTGAACCACCAACCTTTCGGTTAACAGCCGAACGCGCTAACCGATTGCGCCACAGAGACTGACAACGCGCAACCCACAGGTGTCGAGACTGGACGGGGGACTGGGGGAGGGTGTTCCGGTCTTTTTTGGTTGTCTACAGCCAAAAGCTCTAACCGATTGCGCCACAGAGACTGACAACCCGCAACCCACAGGTGTCGAGACTGGACGGGGGACTGGGGGAGGGTGTTCCGGTCTCTTTGGTTGTGGGGTATACGATTGTGCAACAGAGACTGAGTGAAGCCAAGCAGGGGCGTCGAGAGAGGACCGGGTGACTAGATGGAGGTGCTCTGGTACTTCCTCTCCATACCGCCTTGATTGTTTAAAATATGTGACTTGTAGGTCACACATACTTGGCAGCAAGTATGCAGTTGCGGACGAACAACAGCACCCCAAAGAATATCAGCCTTGATAAAACAGTTGACTGCGTTCATCAAACGACCGTCCTGGATATACCATGGTTGGTTAAAACATGGTTGATTATAACATGGTATAACCAACATAACTGTCATAACAGTTGCACTGCACGTTTGTGCAGCATTGTGTATTACCTGGCAATAACAGTGATATCGTCCCTGGGTGGGCTTGAACCACCAACCTTTCGGTTAACAGCCGAACGCGCTAACCGATTGCGCCACAGAGACTGACAACGCGCAACCCACAGGTGTCGAGACTGGACGTGGGAGTGGAGGAGGGTGTTCCGGTCTTTTTGGTTGTGGGGTAAATGATTTTGCAACAGAGACTGAGTGAAGCCAAGCAGGGGCGTCGAGAGAGGACCGGGTGGCTGGATGGAGGTGCTCTGGTACTTCCTCTCCATACCGCCTTGATTGTTTAAAATATGTGACTTGTAGGTCACACATACTTGGCAGCAAGTATGCAGTTGCGGACGAACAACAGCACCCCAAAGAATATCAGCCTTGATAAAACAGTTGACTGCGTTCATCAAACGACCGTCCTGGATATACCATGGTTGGTTAAAACATGGTTGATTATAACATGGTATAACCAACATAAGAGTTGCACTGCACGTTTGTGCAGCATTCTGAATTACCTGGCAATAACAGTGATATCGTCCCTGGGTGGGCTTGAACCACCAACCTTTCGGTTAACAGCCGAACGCGCTAACCGATTGCGCCACAGAGACTGACAACGCCCAACCCACAGGTGTCGAAACTCTACGGGGGACTGGGGGAGGGTGTTCCGGTCTTTTTTGGTTGTTAACAGCCAAAAGCTCTTACCGATTGCGCCACAGAGACTGACAACCCGCAACCCACAGGTGTCGAGACTGGACGGGGGACTGGGGGAGGGTGTTCCGGTCTCTTTGGTTGTGGGGTATACGATTGTGCAACTGAGACTGAGTGAAGCCAAGCAGGGGCGTTGAGAGAGGACCGGGTGGCTAGATGGAGGTGCTCTGGTACTTCCTCTCCATACCGCCTTGATTGTTTAAAATATGTGACTTGTAGGTCACACATACTTGGCAGCAAGTATGCAGTTGCGGACGAACAACAGCACCCCAAAGAATATCAGCCTTGATAAAACAGTTGACTGCATTCATCAAACGACCGTCCTGGATATACCATGGTTGGTTAAAACATGGTTGATTATAACATGGTATAACCAACATAAGAGTTGCACTGCACGTTTGTGCAGCATTCTGAATTACCTGGCAATAACAGTGATATCGTCCCTGGGTGGGCTTGAACCACCAACCTTTCGGTTAACAGCCGAACGCGCTAACCGATTGCGCCACAGAGACTGACAACGCGCAACCCACAGGTGTCGAGACTGGACGGGGGACTGGGGGAGGGTGTTCCGGTCTTTTTTGGTTGTTAACAGCCAAAAGCTCTAACCGATTGCGCCACAGAGACTGACAACCCGCAACCCACAGGTGTCAAGACTGGACGGGGGACTGGGGGAGGGTGTTCCGGTCTCTTTGGTTGTGGGGTATACGATTGTGCAACTGAGACTGAGTGAAGCCAAGCAGGGGCGTCGAGAGAGGACCGGGTGGCTAGATGGAGGTGCTCTGGTACTTCCTCTCCATACCGCCTTGATTGTTTAAAATATGTGACTTGTAGGTCACACATACTTGGCAGTAAGTATGCAGTTGCGGACGAACAACAGCACCCCAAAGATGGATATCACCCTTGATAAAACAGTTGTTTGCGTTCATCAAACGACCGTCCTGGTTATAACATGGTTATAACATGGTTTATTATAACATGGTATAACCAACATAACTGTCATAACAGTTGCACTGCACGTTTGTGCAGCATTGTGCATTACCTGGCAATAACAGTGATATCGTCCCCGGGTGGGCTTGAACCACCAACCTTTCGGTTAACAGCCGAACGCGCTAACCGATTGTGCCACAGAGACTGACAACGCCCAACCCACAGGTGTCGAGACTGGACGGGGGACTGGGGGAGGGTGTTCCGGTCTTTTTTGGTTGTTAACAGCCAAAAGCTCTAACCGATTGCGCCACAGAGACTGACAACCCGCAACCCACAGGTGTCGAGACTGGACGGGGGACTGGGGGAGGGTGTTCCGGTCTTTTTGGTTGTGGGGTATACGATTGTGCAACAGAGACTGAGTGAAGCCAAGCAGGGGCGTCGAGAGAGGACCGGGTGGCTAGATGGAGGTGCTCTGGTACTTCCTCTCCATACCGCCTTGATTGTTTAAAATATGTGACTTGTAGGTCACACATACTTGGCAGCAAGTATGCAGTTGCGGACGAACAACAGCACCCCAAAGAATATCAGCCTTGATAAAACAGTTGACTGCGTTCATCAAACGACCGTCCTGGATATACCATGGTTGGTTAAAACATGGTTGATTATAACATGGTATAACCAACATAAGAGTTGCACTGCACGTTTGTGCAGCGTTCTGAATTACCTGGCAATAACAGTGATATCGTCCCTGGGTGGGCTTGAACCACCAACCTTTCGGTTAACAGCCGAACGCGCTAACCGATTGCGCCACAGAGACTGACAACGCGCAACCCACAGGTGTCGAGACTGGACGGGGGACTGGGGGAGGGTGTTCCGGTCTTTTTGGTTGTGGGGTATACGATTGTGCAACTGAGACTGAGTGAAGCCAAGCAGGGGCGTCGAGAGAGGACCGGGTGGCTAGATGGAGGTGCTCTGGTACTTCCTCTCCATACCGCCTTGATTGTTTAAAATATGTGACTTGTAAGTCACACATACTTGGCAGTAAGTATGCAGTTGCGGACGAACAACAGCACCCCAAAGATGCATATCAGCCTTGATAAAACAGTTGACTGCGTTCTTCAAATGACCGTCCTGGATATACCATGGTTGGTTAAAACATGGTTGATTATAACATGGTATAACCAACATAACTGTCATAACAGTTGCACTGCACGTTTGTGCAGCATTGTGCATTACCTGGCAATAACAGTGATATCGTCCCTGGGTGGGCTTGAACCACCAACCTTTCGGTTAACAGCCGAACGCGCTAACCGATTGTGCCACAGAGACTGACAACGCCCAACCCACAGGTGTCGAGACTGGACGGGGGACTGGGGGAGGGTGTTCCGGTCTTTTTTGGTTGTTAACAGCCGAACGCTCTAACCGATTGCGCCACAGAGACTGACAACGCGCAACCCACAGGTGTCGAGACTGGACGTGGGAGTGGAGGAGGGTGTTCCGGTCTTTTTGGTTGTGGGGTAAATGATTTTGCAACAGAGACTGAGTGAAGCCAAGCAGGGGCGTCGAGAGAGGACCGGGTGGCTGGATGGAGGTGCTCTGGTACTTCCTCTCCATACCGCCTTGATTGTTTAAAATATGTGACTTGTAGGTCACACATACTTGGCAGCAAGTATGCAGTTGCGGACGAACAACAGCACCCCAAAGATGGATATCACCCTTGATAAAACAGTTGACTGCGTTCATCAAACGACCGTCCTGGTTATAACATGGTTATACCATGGTTGGTTAAAACATGGTTGATTATAACATGGTATAACCAACATAACTGTCATAGGAGTTGCACTGCACGTTTGTGCAGCATTGTGCATTACCTGGCCAACACAGTGATATCGTTCCTGGGTGGGCTTGAACCACTAACCTTTCGGTTAACAGCCGAACGCGCTAACCGATTGCGCCACAGAGACTGACAACCCGCAACCCACAGGTGTCGAGACTGGACGGGGGACTGGGGGAGGGTGTTCCGGTCTCTTTGGTTGTGGGGTATACGATTGTGCAACTGAGACTGAGTGAAGCCAAGCAGGGGCGTCGAGAGAGGACCGGGTGGCTAGATGGAGGTGCTCTGGTACTTCCTCTCCATACCGCCTTGATTGTTTAAAATATGTGACTTGTAGGTCACACATACTTGGCAGCAAGTATGCAGTTGCGGACGAACAACAGCACCCCAAAGAATATCAGCCTTGATAAAACAGTTGACTGCGTTCATCAAACGACCGTCCTGGATATACCATGGTTGGTTAAAACATGGTTGATTATAACATGGTATAACCAACATAAGAGTTGCACTGCACGTTTGTGCAGCATTCTGAATTACCTGGCAATAACAGTGATATCGTCCCTGGGTGGGCTTGAACCACCAACCTTTCGGTTAACAGCCGAACGCGCTAACCGATTGCGCCACAGAGACTGACAACGCGCAACCCACAGGTGTCGAGACTGGACGGGGGACTGGGGGAGGGTGTTCCGGTCTTTTTTGGTTGTTAACAGCCAAAAGCTCTAACCGATTGCGCCACAGAGACTGACAACCCGCAACCCACAGGTGTCGAGACTGGACGGGGGACTGGGGGAGGGTGTTCCGGTCTCTTTGGTTGTGGGGTATACGATTGTGCAACTGAGACTGAGTGAAGCCAAGCAGGGGCGTCGAGAGAGGACCGGGTGGCTAGATGGAGGTGCTCTGGTACTTCCTCTCCATACCGCCTTGATTGTTTAAAATATGTGACTTGTAGGTCACACATACTTGGCAGCAAGTATGCAGTTGCGGACGAACAACAGCACTGCAAAGATGCATAATACCCTTGATAAAACAGTTGACTGCGTTCATCAAACGACCGTCCTGGTTATAACATGGTTATACCATGGTTGGTTAAAACATGGTTGATTATAACATGGTATAACCAACATAACTGTCATAGGAGTTGCACTGCACGTTTGTGCAGCATTGTGCATTACCTGGCCAACACAGTGATATCGTCCCTGGGTGGGCTTGAACCACTAACCTTTCGGTTAACAGCCGAACGCGCTAACCGATTGCGCCACAGAGACTGACAACCCGCAACCCACAGGTGTCGAGACTGGACGGGGGACTGGGGGAGGGTGTTCCGGTCTCTTTGGTTGTGGGGTATACGATTGTGCAACTGAGACTGAGTGAAGCCAAGCAGGGGCGTCGAGAGAGGACCGGGTGGCTAGATGGAGGTGCTCTGGTACTTCCTCTCCATACCGCCTTGATTGTTTAAAATATGTGACTTGTAGGTCACACATACTTGGCAGCAAGTATGCAGTTGCGGACGAACAACAGCACCCCAAAGAATATCAGCCTTGATAAAACAGTTGACTGCGTTCATCAAACGACCGTCCTGGATATACCATGGTTGGTTAAAACATGGTTGATTATAACATGGTATAACCAACATAAGAGTTGCACTGCACGTTTGTGCAGCATTCTGAATTACCTGGCAATAACAGTGATATCGTCCCTGGATGGGCTTGAACCACCAACCTTTCGGTTAACAGCCGAACGCGCTAACCAATTGCGCCACAGAGACTGACAACGCGCAACCCACAGGTGTCGAGACTGGACGGGGGACTGGGGGAGGGTGTTCCGGTCTTTTTTGGTTGTTAACAGCCAAAAGCTCTAACCGATTGCGCCACAGAGACTGACAACCCGCAACCCACAGGTGTCGAGACTGGACGGGGGACTGGGGGAGGGTGTTCCGGTCTCTTTGGTTGTGGGGTATACGATTGTGCAACTGAGACTGAGTGAAGCCAAGCAGGGGCGTCGAGAGAGGACCGGGTGGCTACATGGAGGTGCTCTGGTACTTCCTCTCCATACCGCCTTGATTGTTTAAAATATGTGACTTGTAGGTCACACATACTTGGCAGCAAGTATGCAGTTGCGGACGAACAACAGCACCCCAAAGATGGATATCACCCTTGATAAAACAGTTGTTTGCGTTCATCAAACGACCGTCCTGGTTATAACATGGTTATAACATGGTTTATTATAACATGGTATAACCAACATAACTGTCATAACAGTTGCACTGCACGTTTGTGCAGCATTGTGCATTACCTGGCAATAACAGTGATATCGTCCCCGGGTGGGCTTGAACCACCAACCTTTCGGTTAACAGCCGAACGCGCTAACCGATTGTGCCACAGAGACTGACAACGCCCAACCCACAGGTGTCGAG